>NW_019211458.1:3781657-3993469 GCF_002443255.2 Varroa destructor
CTGAATCTCCCTGACTAATCATCGATATATTTTGCTCATCTGTACCAGATCCGATAGTACCCTGCTTGATGGGTCCCGCCTTCGAATCCATTGATATGTTTTGTTCATTTGTATCGAATCTCGCAGAACTGGTTTCTGAATTTCGCTTCTCCATGTATCCCTCATTCGATTTCGTCAACATATATTGTGCATTGGTACCTAATCCCCTAAGTTCTTCTTGAGGCACAAGTTTATTCATGAGCGCATAGTATAAGTCAGTAGCCAATTGCACCCATAGTTTTTCCCATTCTCCGGAGTAGAGGTTATAATTGTCAGTCGACGATAGCTTATTCTCATCCGTGTCCAAACCGACGCCGTCATCACGGCTTTGACCAGCCACCCCTAGTTCAGTTGTTGTAGGATGCGTCATGTACTCTCCATACCGCTGCCGCCACTCTTCTTCAACGATTTGCTGCCAATTGGTTGACCAGTATTCTTTGAACTCGTCAAATTTCAATGATCCAGGTATGGGAACTTGAGCAGCAGTAATTGCGTCAGTCAGTAGTGTGGGGCTACCGCATGCTTCATCACGTACAATCAACTCCATGCTTTCTGGACGTGATGACCTCGAGAGGCTCATACGTTCCGTTGACGAACTTAGATCCGCGAGTTCCTTATCATAGTCTTTTTCCACCATTTGGCTATCCAGTTCGGCCACGATGGCCTCGTCACTTAGCCGACTGAACGTCTTTGCATGACCAAAACTAAGAGGGAGCCCAAGTTCTAGCATGTTTTGTTGTTCAGGAGATAGAGCTACAGGAAGGTGGTCACATGTCCAATCAGGCTCACAGTCCATGTGGTATGACCGTGTTAACACAAATTCATTTGTCGACGTCTGACCTTTGAGAAGCTTGTGCCACACGTCGGTGTCGTGAATTCCACAGGCAAACCCATCGGGTGTACAACGGCCATAGTGATTTTCATGGATTTCAGAGGGCTCTTGAAAATATACACGAATCTGTTGATCTTTAATGGTAACGGAAAATGAAGTACTTGCACAATAAGTGTCTGGAATGGGACATAATTATGAACATAAAATTAGGTGCTAAATGATCCATTTTAATACACTTTTTTGGATGCCATACAACTATCCTTGAAATCTTTTCAGGAATTAGTTTTCAAATACTTAATGACTTATAGAATTTCAATGAAAAGTATAATAATTGGTGTTATTTTATTATTCATATTAGATTTAAAATTGGGATTATCGAATATTAATAAAAAAAAGTTATTGCTTTTTAGCTCACCTGCAAATTGCTCTACGGTATAGATGTTGTTGTAGATTTCTTTGAATGTTCCCTCTTTTATGATCCCCTCCTCGATGAGAGCCTCCAGCGTTTGATGAGCTTGTTTACCTGGCAAATTGAAATAAATACGAATAAATATTTAACGAAATCTTGGACCTAGTTGAAACAAAATAGACTGTTATGAAGCAGCAAAATTTCAAAATACACTTAAGAAAAAGAGTTTTTTTAATTACCATGCTATAACAGATTTCAAATGTGTTAACCCCAGTGTACAACCAAGAATTGAAATCATGCGTGACTATTTAAAATGGTGGGATTGGGTGCACCAGGCGTTTATCATAAATGAAAGCCGAAAATACAGCGTCGCAATAATGCAGCAACATTGTCGTAATACTAATAAACACGTTATTATTTATTTAATATGGCAGTATGAAACAAGTATTATAAACGTTTACATAAACAAACAGTATTGCAGTGAATGAACATGTGTAAGAAAGGTATGGGGCTGCACTCGTCAGTGCATCACCAGTCTATTTTAAGTGAAGGAAGCGATAAGGATTTAATGTAAACAGACCTGGCAACTATAATGAAAGGAGATGTTACTCCCATTAATAGCCTGAGATAGGAGGAAAAAATGAAAGCAATAGAACATGTGTTCCACTTTGCAATCTAGTGCAAAAATCGTATTTGAAAGAATGTTGGGAGACGTTTAAAAAGTGTAAACTTTTATCTGTGCATTATATTTCAGTTACGAAAAATACTATACGTATAATTTCTTTCGTATGCTGAACGAACCAGTCACTAGAGCCAGCAGAGAATTTGAGTGAGGCAAAACGAAATGACGTTTCTGTACGGCATACTCTGCTAATGTCGCAGCTTTATCTTTATGAAGACCGTCGGCGAGAGTTTTTTTTGTTTCTTTTATACATTAAGCTCTACAGTCATGATAATAATTGGTACACCAGGTGCTTTGCTTTCAAGTGCTTCGGTGTCTTTTAATTTCACGTGGAAAAAAACATAGGATTTTTTAGCTTCAGACTGTAGCGAAGGGTTGACGCCACATGCGTCCCGGTTTAAATCCGTAAGGTCATATATATGATCTAATTCAACCTTTGTACCTACGAGTTTACTAATGAACTTGGTAAGTATCAATGTAGCATTTTATTCTTCTTTATTGTAGCGTTATTTAC
The DNA here is from genome assembly GCF_002443255.2 of Varroa destructor. NCBI lineage: Eukaryota > Metazoa > Arthropoda > Arachnida > Mesostigmata > Varroidae > Varroa > Varroa destructor. The sequence goes on from NW_019211458.1 coordinate 3,784,134, forward strand.
TTATAATTACAATGAATCTAAATTACTTGTCACCTATACTTGGCAAAGATGAAACAAGATGTGGAACAGATATTAGTAAGTATTAGGAATACATACGAACACTTAGTAGTGTAAATAATGTCGTTTAGTAGTCGACTCTTTTCTGACTAGGAACAATTAACTAAACACTCAAAATAAGTTTGTCAATAGGTCACACAATTAACTGAGTAAGTTAGTCTTGGAAACTGTAAAGCTGAAAGATTTTTCAGCTTGATACTTTAATTCAGGGATTTTTGCTTAATTATTTATTTTTATTTAACATACGACGCCGTTCTACTATGCTTTGCTTATCTTCCATTGCTAACTTCAAAACAATGAAGATCACTCACCGGCACAATTGAGCACCATGAGACACATCCCCTCAGCTGCCTCTTCGATTTTTGGGAGAACGATTCGACGACTAACCAATACGCGGTCGCAACGAGCGGCTCCGCGTAATATTTCTACCATCATTACGCAAAACGCTGCAACGATTATGTGCTTAAAAACGGTGTAGTTTCCGTCAAATGAGTTCGTCGTTTTGCTCCCTCGCGAAAGTCGCGCTTTGCAAAATAGTGAGACACACTGTTCACAAACAAGCAGACGACTTTTCTGCACCTGGCCGGTCTCAGATTGTGTAAGAAACAGACATGAATCACATCGTGTATATATGTATATATATATATATATATACAAGGACGATCAGACTTGCACGTGGCCATTGATATTGTTCGCGACACGAACGTTTAATACGCTCATCATATGGTACTTAAGCTTTATCTTCGTTTATATTAAGTGTCCTAAACTAATAAACATTTTATGCCTACAGTAGAAAACTACGAGTCTACATGACAGTTAAAGAGGCTATTAATATTTATCTACTGATAACAATGGTTATATACTTTCGATAATATACCCAATTAATAATTTATTACTGACGTAAATAATCCATCATAAATATTTCAATTGTCTAAAGTCTTTCTCAGAACTCTCGAGCGCAAGTCAAAAGCAAATACGATCTGGGTAAATCCGACATAACTAACTATCGAAAAGATTAGCAGACCTAACATTTAGATTTTTAAGTGAACGAAAAGGACAAATTAGACGAACGTGTATAGAGCCATATGTTGCTGATAAAATTTTCACTTATATTAAAAGGAAACGTACCATAGATTAGTCGCAAGCACCACTACTACTGTTGTTCCAATAGATAATTAATACAAGTCTATATATATGGTCGGTGTCTTAAAAGGACCGTGGAAAGCAAAAGGTAACTGGCAAGATAATTGACTCAACACCGGCTCTCAGAAGACGTTGAAGGACCTTGAAATTATTACTGCATTAGATTCGCTTTCGCTAGGCCTTTCCACTTTGAACGGATAATTAGAGGACCGCATTAAGAGGACACTAGCTATAGATAAAGCTGCCTTTTTCGGCAACTAGATAGGACAAGATAGTGATTCAAATATTTTGGTGTCAAATGTTAATATTCCATATGCTTTGTACGTGTGTAATATACACGGTCGTCATTCCATTTGATTATGTGATTTCATTTGATTGATGTGTGATCCATACATAAAATCTGTGATTTAAAATTACTGTTAAGTAAAACAAGTTTATGTAAGCTAACAGTACATTGTTTTGGCGAAGATTTCCTTGTAATTAGCTTTCGCTGCTGTAGATAACTTTTCCATCCCCGTCTATGGCTCCCTTACACTCTGAAATACACCATCTTTTTCACTAAGAATAATGTTCACAGTGTGTCGTGGCTCTAGGAGAAAATTTAATGAAGTACGATGGAAGGATAAAATCAGGCAACTGATTACCATTTCTATTACAACGTTGATGCTCTCTATTTTAGAGTGATGCCAAGTGTGCCCTCCTCTTCTGTGGAGATTTTAATAGCTGTCCTGAATTTGGCGTATATCGACTCTTCACAACGGGAGAAGTACCTCATAGTCTTGCTGACTGGAAAAGCAGTAAGTTACATCAAAATCATTGAATGAATATTATGAATACTTGATATGAAAAAATCTTGTCAGTGGCGTTTCTCTTAAAATTTACGTAGGCCCTCATCATTTTGGATGAGAGAGAAAGCATAAATATAAGAACAAATGCGCTACAATCCAAAACTCTTAAACTCAATGCGATAATATATTTACACCCATTATGATTTATTCCGCTAATGTGCCGTATGGCTTTGAACCTAGCGAGTCACAATAAACACGCGTATGATACATGCCACTTTCGGGCGTCGTGACCGGCAGTTTTAAGTTCGAGAAGGATGCGACACACGAATTATTTTGTTTAAGTATAGCCCAACACAGCGTTTCAAGCACTACACCATGGGGCGTGCAATACTACTTAAATATTATATAACAATGCCGTGCCTGTTCGCTTATCAAATGACGAGATGCCTCTATAACACGATACGCTTTTAGGTGAGGAGGAGGCAGTGTCCGGTTTAACAGCTAGTATTCACGAAACGCTCCGCTCGGCGTACGGGACGCCGGATTACACCAACTACACAGTGGATTTTAAAGGATGTCTGGATTATATCTTTTATTCCAAGGTAGTAATCACTCCCGTTCTAATTTAAAATACGCGGTTTTATTATTAGCCCAGCAATACGTACCTTCGAACGATCTAATTTTCAGTCATTCTTATAGTAGCAAAGCTCCGCGAACATGAGCAAGTATATTTCAATAAAACGCTTGGTATTTTATAGTTTAAAAACGCTACGGAATCGTATAACGTTAGTCTCATCAAGTTTTTTCTACTTTTCGAATTCAGCTTTGCAATAATCGTCAGATACATACCTTGAACTGTAGCATGCGGAAAGTGTAACGTCATAATAAAATTTAAACAGTATTCCTTAAGCTGAGTCCAGGAACTATATATAGTAATGTTTTTCTTCTTATTTCATCAAATGTTTGGTAAATAATAAGAGAGCAAGGTAATTAGCTCCTTTTTCTGCTATAATGTCAAATGTCACATTTCCAACGAGAAAATGAAAACGAGGAGCATTTTATGGAAATCATTACATTACATTGATTTACTTTTACATTACCACTCGGTGCGCTACACTAACCAGAGTGAGCCAGCATATATAAGCGTATATGACATTGCAAGCCACGAATGCTGATCTTAAAGTATTTATTATGGATAATTATACCAAAGGCTTCCATAATCATAATAGTTATACAGGTTTCAATGCCGTTAAGTTAATATAACTTATAGTTTCATTTAACCCCATTTTGTGAGGCTATATGGGTCAACGGAATAAATGTTTCAATTACTATTTTTACAAAAATCAGCGAATTGCGCTGAGCCCATTAACATACTAGTATATGTTAATCAAAATGAAAATGAATGAATTGAAGGGAAGAAGTAATACTAGTTACTTCTTCCCTTCAATTCATTCATTGCGCGGATTGTCCTCAACGTTAGTGTGTGAATTTTAGCCCATACAATCTTATTCTCTCCACAAGAAGTAGTTGTGTCATGAATGAAAAGCATGCCTAAATTTAATTCTTAACCCGATGCTAGAAAATTGTGCATTTACTTATTTTTCATTGACAACACTAGTACATAGTATACTTTCTCTGACATAGACGAGTTTGAACCACTCTTTTGGCTTTTTTACTGTAAGCTCAGGGCATATTGATGCATTAGATCAACGAAGTTCAATCGCATAATATACTAGTGAGAATGCTGTAAAGTTTCCAGTTACGGCTGATGTAAGCTATAAACTTCCTCAACATTACCGCTATCCATTTAGAATGATTTTATCATACAAATATATTAAGGAGAACTATAACTTTAAACTTATATTATGAACCCACAGACATTTAATAAAAGATTATCGGATTTTATTGCTAATAGTCGGATCAATCCTCACTCAAAATTTTTAGCTAGACAGATGCTATGCTTCTGTGAAAGAATTTCAATTTATATTAATTTTATATTATCGAACCAATATATACGACTTTAGCGTGCATATTTAATTTAAGTTCCGATAATGGTTAAAGCGATAGCAAGGCTGGTATCAAATAAATAAGTTTGTCGTAAGCTGCGCGCTCGAATTTCGGCATTTTTGCAAAAGGAATTTTATTGGAAATCTAGCAAAACAGCAAGAATGACGGTGTTAACTCAGGATACCAAATGGTGAAACGCCTCTGTCGCGGAGGGAAGAGATGCCCCCTATGAAAGGAAAAATACCAACAATACCAGATGAAAATAAGCGGCTGCGTTATTAAGAGGCGCACTCTTCACGGCTTCCGTAGTTACGTCCAAAAGGCTTCAGAGACGGAGACTAAACAGCAATACATGGCGAAGATTGGCCAAGAATAAAAAAATATATATCTATAAGAAAAGCTTCTAGACTTACCTATGTCAAACCACATATTACTTATCAACAAACGATTGGTGAAGGCACAACTCTTTGTTAGTGTTTATCGTAGTATTTCTTTTATAATCAATAAAGATGTAATGATAAAAGACGTAAATGATATATACCGTATCTTGCTCATTGAATAATTGTAAGAACAAACATTTTGACGTACAGACTAGATAATTCTGAGCTTTCTATCGACCAAAATGATTAACTTGAAGCATGGATCTACATCAGGGCCTAAATTTCGGCTCTCCTTTGGTCACATTTAAATTTGAAAACATTTTCTCGATATGTCATTTCTCGATTTTACAATAATTAATGCATTAACAAGCTAGTGTGTGGTGTATCTGTCTCATTATATTTTTTATGAAATTATACATACTCTAATTCTACAAGTGTTTTGTTTATTTCTTTCTCTTAGGAGCTATCAGTGACCTGTGTGATTCCCCTCCCTCCGCATGAGGTCGTCGCCCACACCGAGTACTTGGCCATTCCCAGCCCCCTCCTGCCTTCTGATCACCTCGCATTAGTGGCCACACTTCAGTTTATTGAAGACGCAATTCATCAATAAACAGATCACCCACAACGTGATAGTTCTTTATTGTCTTCGCAATTGTATTATATAAAATTGCTTTTCATGCTGTAGTAACTGCTAGCCAGTCCGGTTGAAATTTCTAGAAATTAGCTTAGAAGACGCGTTTTATTTGGCTTTTTGCCTCCACCAACTAGCCATTTGGACACTGTCCTGCGTGTGCAACCGTTTCGAAAAAAAAAAATGCAGCGCCGCTTTTAAGAACGGTATGCACGGTACAAAAATATATACAAGATTGCCCGATGGAGATTTGTACACTTTTGCAAGCGCAACTGCCTATAACATCAACAATATCCTATGCTTTCGTTTCATACAGATCAATACACTTTAAATAAATATGACTGTTTTATACATTGTAAGTACTATGATGTTGCTAACTTACTGAGTTCCAATTATCAGAAAAACTAATGTAGACGGTAACAACAACGGATTTTCTGTTGTTTTTGTGTGCTGTTGTTGTTATCGTTCGTGTTGTTGGGTTCAACTGTATCATATTGATCTTATTATGGTGACATAGTTTTAGCAGACAATTAACAGGCTCCTCTATTCACTTTTCTGATCTCATTATGTACATTATTTGGCCATATCTCGTATTCATCCAGTTTTACTCACATACACACATGCGTATATACCTATACGCATTATATATTCATCTTTAATAATTTATATTTTGTATCCTTATATTACTATTCACTTCCTTTTCTATAGGCGTGTATTTTTAGCGCCCATTTTCAGACGGTACCTCTATAATTCAATGTTAGACGAAGAAGTCAACAATATCTACACAAACGCTACTGGCAAGCGTTAACTTTTGGTAAACAACGGTGATAAACCGAGCATGGTATATATAGGCCTCAAATGATATTAACGTTATTATCAATTAATAATAGCAATAAAAACAATGATAATTATTATAATAACTATCATAGAATATCTTCTTGTGGGCAAAAGCTGTCTTCTGCTTCGATGATGTCATTAGACTACCAAAATGATGGTCCTGCGACTTTCCAACTAACTTAATGACTATAACAGTTTATTCTCATTTTTTGTAATCAACATTCAAGCTCTGGACTCCAGCACCTTGGCCATCAGATGCATAGAAATATCAGAGATTTTTAAACTTTTCTCAAGTATTATGGACACCTGCGTAGTATCACATGCTATATATAGATATATAATCACGGCTAATTGAGCAGATGGCTTGATAAAGCCATCTGCTCTACAAAACGTCGATTGGCACCAAAACCATTTCTTTTTTAAAAATTTTTTCCTTAAAGAAAAATATACAGTACAATAACTACGAGGCTTCTCAGAAAAACAGTCTGCTCAACCTTCAATTAACACCTTTTAACTTGTAGGACATAGCAAATTAGGTTTTGTAGGGCTGCCAAAATATGTTTAAGGAGGCCCTTATTTAACACACTAAGTAACGTACAAATACGTTCTTTGCCTAACTGAATTATAAAGCAATCACCAAAAAGAATGAACCGAGCTCGGATCAAAACAAACATTCAAAGCTGGATTTTCGTGATACATGACCGAATATCCTAAGTTTTAATTACAAGAATTGCATTTGTCTTGACATGAGGAAAAAGATGACATATTATTTGGCCGACTCCGATCATATTAATCAATTAATGTTAACATTTTCCTGGTATCTCCAGATAATTCTCTGATTAAAAATAAATACAAAACTATAACTATATATAAATGTAATGGATGTTGAAGATACACATTTTTGGACTGCCTTCTAAAAGAGTATTCATTCATACTGGATAGGAGAAGAGCCTACTATTCTGCGCATTATGCATTATGCCCTCCTACATTGCCATAGGTGTTCTGTACCTGGTGACCCCAAAACAATCACAGAATCCATCAATGCTGGTTGTTTTGCTGTGTATGGTTGTACATGTATTTGTATATTTACAAAAATCTGCTAACTATTTTGTAATGCATGCTTCTCTGGGAGAACTTATATCTTATTGTAGCAAGTTTCAAGCACGCAGTAAAGATGTTTTGCATGTGCATACATAGAGTACGCATAAGCATAATCGAAACATTCGTTCCCGGACCTCACACTGTGAGAATATCTAAGACTTACACATCTTCAGCTAAAAGAAATGCATTTCTTTACAAGTGATGGTGAAGATGTGCAAATTCACTGGATCATTTCTTCCGTTGATCCTTACAGCATATCACGTATCTCTGGGCCACGTGCATAGCTGGTGAGTAACCTTCTGGATAATTGGTGTCTTCAAACAAAACGCTGTACTCCTCTTGTGGACCCAGAGGAATTTCATCCACCAAAGCCCTAAAATAAGTACATACGTTTTTGAGTTCTCTTGATACTCCTGCTTATATTGAGAAACACATATTTCTGCCTTAAGAAAAGGTAATAAAAATAAATATAGGTATGTTGTTGACGGGCTTCAAACGGTAGAATTCTAATACATTACCGTCAAAGTGACGCACCAAGGTTTCCAAATTGTTTACGTTCGAGATTCGACCTCCTCTAAAAGCTGTACATTAGTTATGCAACTCTGTACATAAACTTTCACACAAAAATATATCTCAATATGTAATTTTTACTAATTATTAGGAGTCGTAAACCGGGACTAGTTTTTTGGATTCATTTCGTCAACGAACGCTATATGCATAAAGACCCCAGTTCAGTAGTTTAAATAAAGATCAGAAAAGATAAAATTTGCTTTAGAATCCTAATATTAATTGATTTTCTGATGACAGTAAATGTAGAATAGCTTTATTTCAACAATAGGTTTTTAAAATTAATTTGCAGTTACTGTAATTGGATGGGTGAATATGAAATACTAATTGATTTAATTGGCTCTAGTCTCCTGGCTTATATATATATAAATATATGCCGAGCAAATGAACATATATTCGTATGCACGTTACATACCTGTAGAAACACGTAGTTTGTGGATAGAGAGCATTTACAAGCGTTCCTTTCGGAAATATTGCCTCAGGATGCGTTATAGGGTTGGCCCGTAGCAGCGGCAGTGGAATGACCCTCCTGCGTGATACCAGATGCCTTTCCCGTCCTTCTACATCTATATCGTCTACTTCATATTTGCATGACGTTGGATTATAATGAGACACCTAGCGGCGAGTATTGAAACATATGCAGTGAGGTTCGATTTAAGTAAGCTTACAAAAGCATATATATTAATATCGGTTCATAATGCGATTTTTTAAAATAAATCACAACAACGCAACGTTACCGATAAAAGTCAAAGAGGTTTGCTTACATTTCCGAGCAAAACTTGGCGTTTAATTTGAGAGCTTCATACAACAATATTTCTATAAACAATTAGTGTTCCATGAAAAATTTATGTTATCTGGATATTCCGTAATTTTGATTTTAATGATACACAGATGATTTCCTTGTTTTGAATGTGTTAGCAAGATAAAAACCTTGGCAAGAATCCAGTTTTCGTCCTCTTCGGTGCCTTCACCGGAGTCAGTGTTTTTCACCAAGGCAGCCACCATGTCCTCGACCTTAGCTACGTAATTTGGTTCAGCGGGAATGGCGCCGCAGAGGGGAGGCGGTTTTTCGCTATTCGACGGCACCCACAAAGGCAATTGCATGGCCCACATGCGTAACAATTGCATTTGAGCCCCTCGACGTAATGCACCCTGAGGGCGATCAGCGCGCTGTGTACTTCTTTTTGCCCATGAGGCTGTTTGAATATCCTGAATTAGCGACAACGATTTTCGCAGAGAGTTCTCCTCCTGCTCACAGTCTTCGATGGCACCCCGATAGCATCCCTTCAACTTGGACCTAACAAATCAACCCATAAAACAAGTTTATTATGTTTAGCGAATTGCCAAACATACCGCTAGGAATTGTTAAATTTTTTAGTCTAAAACGCTATCCATATGCGCAGAACAATTTTCCTTGCAATACATTGCAGCCTCGTTTGTAATACAGGTCAGTGTATTGCAAACTAAGATCATAGAAGCATCGTATCTCTAGTTGAGGCCAATGTTCAAAATATATCATCATAAGTGGTAGCAGAGAGGGCAGTAGCCTTTAATTAACTAGAATATGATTGCTAATTTCTAAAATAAGAAACAGCATTTCGAAAATAAATATGGGACAATACTAAGATATATGAAACTGAGATACGTTTTTTTGATAGGGCTAAAATCTGTCTGCTAAAATAGGATGACCCTCGTAAGAGGCAATATTATCTACTAGAATTAACAATTTTGGATTTACATAATAATTATATTACGGGAAAAGAGTATACCGATTTTGCATTGATCAAATATGATTCTCAAAAGCTGAATCAAAATCTCAAAGGAAAAAAAAATCACTTAATTCCAGCCGGAAGTCCGATACCATACCCACCCGTCACCTTTAAAATTTGAATTCAACACATTGTTCTGCACAGGATGTTACTCACTAATTACTTAAGAAAAGCCAAAAAGAATAAGTGAGTTAATATAAATTTCGTATATATTATATATAAAACTGTTTCGAGTCCCCCAACAATTGTATTGGGGGGAATCGAAACAGTTTACATTTTGATCACACCGCATAAAAACATGAAACAAGATTTCTCAAAAAAAAAAAAATATATATATATATATACATTCTGGCTATTGCACATTATGTTCTCTTTATAACTGAACCACCTTTCTGATTATATTCCCTAACGCAACGATTTCATTAATAAGTAGATTTGCCAATAAACGTGTACAGTGCTCTTTGTTATCATTTCGGGCATATCGTACAACCTAAGAGACTGGACAACCAAAGGTTATACTATATAGATGAAAGAAACCCTTTTTGTTAGAAATTGAATAATTTATGTGAGCCCTATATAAACTGTTGTAATCTTCACGACTATGTATACCTTTTTTGAATTCGATACACATTTAATTTTTATCTAAAGAGAGAAATATAATTATCATACACTTACTTGGTCGACGACGAAATCTTCTTCTCAAGTAGTGCCCTTTCTCGTGCCTTGATCACTGCCTCTACACCCCGTTGTGATTGAGCTCTTCTAGAAGCCACTTGACCTAGAAGTGCGCTAAGCTCTTGTAGCCGATCTCCGCTAAACGGGCCCCCGGTTCCTGCTCCCAAAGGCAATGGGTCTAAAGGAACTCCTGGACGATTCATATTTTTATTTAAAATGGTCGTGCCACCGTCCAGTTATAAGTGGAACAACAAGGTTGCAATTTGTTAAATTTCTTAGATTTACGAGACCTTAACGTAAGCGTTGAGCTTGCAGCAGTAGCACTCCTTAATGTAACTAGGGCTTTAGGTAGCCTGTTTAGCGCGATTTGTAAGCCTCCAACTGCTGTATCAACAAACAGCTCCACCGATGAGTCAGTCTTAGATGGCCAGTAGAAGTTCCAACAACGAGAACAGCTATGGCTAAACAAATATGGAGATAAGATAGAGGAAGGACCGCAACTGAAACCACTGATTATTCCCTGCTGCCGAGTGCAGGGGACGCCGAATGTCGTCGTTAAGGTTAGATTGGTGATTAGATGACGGTAATGTGGGGATGAAGGCCGATTGCTCGAGCTCCCGGCAGCACCTCGCCCACAGCACTCGTCCATCGGGTGGCTGCGGCTGAAATTACTAACATAAAATTAATGGGCGGTATATCAACAGGAATCCGGTGATTATACAGAGGTCGCACCTGAAAACTTCTCACTCACGTGAAGAAATCATGTGAGTGAGAAGTTTTTTTTTTACTAATAGATCATTTGACAAAATCAAATACACTCCAAGGCGACTTGGTAGCACATTACGCCTTATACTACCTATTTTGTAGAAGAACTGCTCTAATTATATGCTTATATTATATAGACTTCATATATATATATATATGGCCGAAGATTGTCTCTGGTGTAATCAAATGGGCAAGAGAAACATACTGCGACCTCATATATGAAGTCAACAAATATTTTCTTTTAAGCAAGTGTTTCTTGGAGTTATGGATATTTACGGAATCGAATGCTTAGACCTAAATCACGATCACAGAATGAAATCTATAATAAACTTCAAAAACAAGCACTTATGTCTACTCCCCCTTCCACCATCTAAACAGTCTGTTTTATGTTTAAAGCTCTGCACATTCTGCCGTTTGCCTTCTACGTTGAACATTTAATGTTTTGTCTCGATATTTTAAAACACATTCTTGACAAATACCTGTAGTCATAAGTATCTGGTACGTCTCTAATACCGCTTATGGTAGTGATTCTCATCATTAGTTGCGTCGTGCTTTCATAATGTTTGAAATCGTCAGATTCGTTCTTTAGCCTATACTATTTGGAACTTTCTACCTAGTCAAATTAGCGCATTGCAATTGTTTTTCTCACTATTTAAGCCCATCCTCAAAGACAATTCTATAGATTAAGTTATAAATGATAATATGCATAAGATGAAGTCAAATGTTGTACATCGTTTAAAAATTTTCATGAAAAATCATGCTCTGATATCTCCATCATGTTATCGCTTTTGGTAGTTTTTTTTCTTTGTTGTTTGTTGCACTTTCCGATTGGTACAACCGGCTCATCGCGTATTTCCTTATCGTGATAATTAGTAAAAAAATATAATTATTTGTAAAATTCTCTTTCAACCTTTGAGGTATCTTATTGCTACAAATAGCAATTTATTGGCAATAAGCTACACAAATCGTGTCTTGTTCCACTTTTTTTTACATAATACTCAAAGTTACGACCATAATTTCCATAGTTTCACTTTGGTTGTAAATAACGTCAATTGACTAATCGGCGTTGTCAGTCTAGGCAGCAGTCTATAAAGGAATCGCGCCATTTCCTACCCTAACCAGCTGATAGAGATCAAGGGATCGCCAAATTTATCATTTCGGCTAGTTTCTGTTATTATGCCAGGATGTTTCGATTCAGGCAAAGAAACCAACTTTTTCAGTTGAACAAGTACACGAAAGCATTCTTTAAGTTTTTTACATTTAGCGAAGCGCCCTTGCTTGCCACTTTACTGCAATTCCCATTTGATAGAACCCAATTACTTCTGTCGAAAGTTGACTCTTAGCTTATGTTGCCTTCATCATTGATTTATGTAAATCGTCATCACCTTATAACTGCGTATCGTTGTACTACTACAGGAGTAGCGGCAACAACAACATCGAAGTGCCGACCGCGTACGAACGTAGCGCTCGACAGCAACTCACTCACTCACACGTCGCAGCCTCCTCGCCGCCAGGTTGCTGCAAGGCGCCAAAACAGGTCGTCGTTTTGCACTGATTACCAAAGTTAAAGTTGATTGGATGCCTTTTTTATGTTTCAATATTAGCGAACGAAAACTATTTAGCGTAATAAACGGTCGTAGTTTTCCACGTAGCCGAATGGCGCTAGTGAGAAAAGTATTACAGACTAGCAAATGGGCTTACACCCAGAATAACAGTTTTGTCAGAAGCATGAGTATACGAATCGTCCAGTCAAATATCTCGCCCAATCTATAAATGAAATGGGGTCAGTAATTTACGAGCACTTACCAATTCACAATTCACAGATTTCTGAAAAAACACAATGCCTTTATCGGCACTGCACGGGCGCCGCCATGAGTGAATGAATGAATCTGCGAACGAATTCTCGTTGTGACCTCCTTAACCGCTGACTCGGGCTGCAAAAGGGAGAGAGCAAACTGCCAAAGAGCCCTCGAACCTAATAAAAAATGATTGTTACTATTAAGATTATTATTCTTGCCGATACAGTACAATGCCAGGCAAATTGCCAATATTAGTGTCCATATACTTCTAATGGAACTTTCGCTACATAATAATGTGGCCACGTTTATTTAAAGCTCGAAGCTGTTATCATTTTAGTGTAGACAAGGAAAGCGCAGTACGCAAAAGTAGCCGAATAGTACGAATGAAACGAAATTTGAAAACGAATACCCTTTTTAAATGTTCTTGAAAATAAAAATACTCTTTCGACGCGTTCAAGTTGTACTCGACATTCACTAATCCTACAGGAGACTGTTTATTAAAGTAAGTTATAGATTGTGCCAAATCTAAGAATATATAGTTCACAATATATTATACTTCTATAGTTATTAATAATAAAAATGTAATAAATAGATTCCTCGTCAAATAATATCAATGTCGGCATTTTTCTGCTAGTCAATTTTATCTTATTTCGGGTGGGTAATTTTCGTACTGCTATGCTTTATATATATATATATATATATATATATATATATATATATATATATATATATATATAAATTAAAACAATTTCTTTTCTGCGAAAAAGGGTTAATATTGATTAATATTATATAAACAAAAGTACTATTTATTTAATAAGTACCTAACTTTTCGGTTTTAGGAGAAAGAAAAATTTTAAAAAGTGCATTTATATTATTTGTAATGCAACTCTCAAGCTAAATAAAATAGCATGTATCGAAATGTCATTTTTACCATACAAAAGAGAATATATAATTTGAGTTCATTCCTATATCAGTTTTTATGTGTGCCCACAATACAGTCCCTGCAGTATTTATTTAGATTTGATAAAAAATATTATGAGTGCAGCTCCCATAGAGCTTAATAATAAATATTGTATTACTATGTGGTAGGTCAGTTTCAATGAAATATAGTGGGGGATAACTAACATTACGCCCACTACACCGAAGTTGGCCCTAAATTTTTTGGCTCCTGTCATTTCAGCAAGTCAAATCAATACAAATCCTAGATACGTGAAGCTGCGTTGAGACTGACAAATCGGCAGTTAGCCCGTTTTTCTGAGTAAAGTATTTTTTGCATTGCAGCCAAGCCCTTGACCTATTGTAGGGGCTAGTTGCTTGGAAACATCATTGACTAGACCTCGAAATTTATATTCGAAGGATCCAAAAAAATTGCCTATATAAAGCTAGCTCGAGGCTTTGTACTAGTTTGACATTTGTTAATCAACTGATTTATTTTGTTGATATAAGGGACTTAATCTGAATTCTAGGTTTAGATTTATTATTATTCGTTTGTCTTGTGATAGTTATCTCGCTCTCCCATTTAAATGCCAGTGTAATGCCAATTTCGTGCTACTTTTCCAATTTTCCCGTTCCTTAATCAATCCATAACCCGTACACCCTGCACGTTGAAATACGCTATCAATTTCAACCAGTGTGGAAAATGTAACATCAGACACGCTCTGTAAAACATTTTTTCGGATAATTGCGGCGTCTAAAGCAAATATTTGACAGATCGCTCAAATCTGAAATGTAACATGAGTGATAAAATGAAACGTAAGGAGTTCTATCAGTTCGTAGAATAAAATCGAACCATTTTAAAATAGACCAGCAGACAGACACATATTCTCTTTAATTAATTCCACGTGAAGAGCTACGCTTGCATTGATGAAAATAGCCTGTTTGTTCGGCCTATATTTATTGGTTCAATTACTAATCGATTGTCGGAGTTAGTAACGTTCTTGATGTTCTTAAGCGACACTAGAAAAATCGCATCCTTGTCATAGCTTGCAAGCTGCACGTCGAGATAGTCAACCTACAAATGAAAGCCGTACTCTTGGTATGCACCTTTGCTTTATATGAAAGCACGCTTAACAATATTGCGCAGTATATGTGGATGGTCGGGTTTGGACGCTTACACAGTGTTTAAAAACGCAAAGCACACTTGCCAGATCTTGAAGGAGTACAAACGTGTTCCTTAAATTTGATTAAAAATGGATGGTCAAAAATCCAAATAATCACGGATGTTAGCATAGCACAGGCCAAAATAGCCGATTCACTCAGCAATTGCTAGAGCAATAACAGCAAACTAGATAGAATTCTTTATAACGAAAATATAGGATTTGGCGAATTAACAAGACAAGTGAAGAAATGGATCGAATCATGTATAAACTCATTAGGAATCGTGTTTCAATACTGGAGAGGATTTCGGTGAGAGCCAAAGCGCTCCTAATAGTGAAGTCGGTAATTAGTAAAGATTGTCAGTAAAAAGTGTCCGATTCGGTTTTTCCTACCAGTCTGTTGGAGCACAAGACGACAATGACAATTAGTTGCGAAAGGTCGGAGATCCCACCAGGTACCATCCCACCTTTGATGGCGCAAACCGAATTATCATCAGGATAAGGCCGAAGGAGAGCTTGAGCACTGAGAAATAGCGCGGCACAAAATCGAAGAAAGCTAGGTTAATGGTAGGTCCTGTTAAAATTGCCAAGGACTCCATATGAATGTATTGATTTTTGCAGAGAGAATGCTTGTCCTGCTATTTTTTATTAGCCAGTTGTTGAGAAATTTTTGTCACAAAAAAAGGTTAAGTTTTTCTGTTTGTAGGTTTGCATTGTTACAAAATAGGATATTTGCCTAAAAAAAGTAACAGAGATAAGAAAAATGAGAAAATGCTATATATGTGGGGTATTTGATCGTTAGAAACGATGCCTGAGAACCACCCATTGTTACGAGCGTGAAATCAGCGGTTACATAGTCCCGCCCATTTTTCCGGACGGTGGTAGAGGTTTTGAAGAAAGTGTTTTACAAAAAGAGCGCCAAGATTTGGACTAGGATTTGCACCGCTGAACTATCGAAGCGGAAGGAGGATGGAACACAGAAGAAGCAGCAAAGATCATAGATTCGTATAGTTACGACAGACGGACATGATTGGTCTATACTGATCACAAGGACCACATTCCTGGCCGTAGATTGAAGAAAGCTTTTTCATCGCAACAAGGGGTTGAGTACATATGCATAGAAAGGGTCGGCATAGAAAGCATCCCTTGCTGTCAGCAGTTGGGACGGTACGTCGACGAGCTGAGAATGGCTAGAAGGACAGTTCTGCCCAACAAAGTCTGTTTGACTTCGGCGCCGCGATGGGTTTATGGGACATACACTAGATTAATCACACACGACTGGACGTTTACTGGGAAAATAATCTTATTGCAATGAACTATGGTAGAGAGTCAATTTTCAGTAGAGCCATACCCGGGACCATACAAGAGCCCTTTGCAAATGTCTTGGCGGGAAATTATAAACCTAAACATTCTACTCGCACCGTATCGAAAATGTTGAATCGCTCTTACTTATTAGGATTAATTATTAGGAGCAAAAGGACATACTGTAGATATCTCATTTAAGAAATTGGTGAAAACTCGAGAAACAGACCATATATGATGATCTAAGACTAGTTGAAGAAAGCGGCTGAAATCGACCTGTCGAAAGAACAAAGATTAAACATATTGAAAAAACTTTCTCCAACACAAATTATATTTACTCCAAGCCTATGACGGACTAAAAGTAGCTGATGAAACTGTAGATGTCCGTGGGATTCCATTGGAACTTCCATTGGAAATGACAGCTCTAGCAGCAAATATTTTCCGAAAAGGCGGGATGCCGGCTCTTTAAAATACGTCTGTGGTAAGCTGATTCCACTAAATAATGCTAAAGATTTGAGGGTTCTTCGTATATGGTTGATCAGTACTGCTTGGAGACTGGTTAGTCCAGAGCGGTGAAGATCTCGGCTAATGGATCCTACACAAAAGATATTATGTTAGGCATTTTTCACCAATATCCATAAGTTGTTACGGATAGCAAAATTGTAAGTTTCCTGTCCACATTACATTCAAATTTGATAATTGGCATTATATTGATAACGAATGTCAGCGTCATTTAACAGTATCGCATTTTTTCTTGGTTTTTGTTGTTGTTACAGAATGTGGCAAATAATCAGATCGTCGTTGTTAGTAAAGAATTCCGTGTAGATCAAAAAATATAAACTGTTTTTAATCGCTAATAATAACAAAAATCTGCTGCACGTAAAAAGCTATGTTATTAATATTTAGGAGTGATAGACAAATATAGAGGATGCGTAGTCAGAGGCAACCGTTCAGTTACGCGATCTAAATACGCGAAGCTAGTATCCGAAGAGCATACGACCAGCATAGGTGATTTTGTCTTAGTATGAAAGGGTATATGAATGAAAGAGTGTGTGAATGTATCATAGATCAATCCGTATTTTTATATATTTTATTGGCATTTAAGTAATGCACTTTCAGTTTATCCTCTTTCAACGGATTTTGGTCAGTTATTTAAAATTAGTTGTCTGTAAAAAAACTTTCACCTTCAATCTGTTATAGCGAAACACAGTGAAGTTCAAATGGATAGCTATGCGAACTTTGATCATGTTCTAGATTTTTCGTTGCGAGGTCGAAATAACCATGTTGACGGTTTCTCAAGCGTGTCAAGTGGAAATTTGAGGACAATATGGGTTTTAGAACGTGACCAAGTTTTACCCTTAAACCGAATAATTGAGATCTGTTACTCTAAGGTGTTTAGTCAAGCCGCAAATCCATCGAGATAACTATATAGATGAAATAAAAGAAACGAGATCAGTGGGCCATTTTGTCGCAATAGTAGTAATAATAATACCATTGGGCTGAAGTAAATCTTGAAAGGCCTCTATCGAATTTTTTTTGCTGTTGATAAACACTTTGTTCTCTGATGCAAGTAGACGTAGATGCAAACTCCTATTTCTCGAATCGACTCGTGTCATACAGTATGGCATAACAAAGAATGTAAATAAAAGAGCACTCGTCTACAGGTGCGGTCTTTTTGAATATACCTTAGCATACAGTACACATGCACACCCGAATAAAATAAAAGGCAACCAAATTCTCGTAGGGAAACGTGTTTATTATCATCACATAATTAGTGTTTCATATCTCCGAGTACTTCCCGACATTTGTTTTAGTCATATTCATCAACGTCATCGTGAGGATAAAAATAATTGTTTTTGCTTTACCGTTTCTTTTGCTTCTTCTGTTTGCGTTTTGAGTGAAGACTGGTGTATTTTACCCACACTCACAGGAAATCCGTTTTCATATATTTAACACGATAGATATACAGGACTATAGAGCTTGTTCATTGTACGGGTCGTTCATCGTGTCCTCTGATCACGTTCTTCTTTGACAACATAAATGTTGTGGACCGGTGCACATTTATGCACAAACATCTAATGTTTTTCATTTATTTAGTAAGCCCTCGTCTATCGAATTATTATTTCAGTTTCCACTGGGGAATATCTGATAAATGTAGTAAATCTTGTAAAGTTACAATTGTCCTATTTTGGGATGTTCTTCAATACTTCTACCACTTACGCTAGCCTATGGTACACTAAGAAAAGTTTAACGAGGTTATGTTGTTAATACAATTTTTTTACGTAACACCTTCACTTCATTGTCTCGTAAATCAATAATTAGGTAGCAACGTGTATCAAAAGGAAAAAGGGACCGAAAATTTTGTTTCAGAAAAGACCAAATGTTCGTTAAAACTCTGGAAACTAAACTCGTTCTTCTAACCTGTTTTATTTTAAAATGCGCAGTACTCTTTAAATAGACATTTGAAAAATGTAAACGCAAAATATTGTACCACAGGCTGTCTTCGAAAATTTCGGTTACTGTCCGAGTTGCGCAACTTGCTGATAGTTCCTAATATGTTTACCTGTTCATTGATTTGAAGAGGTTTTGTTGATTAAGCCTGAACCAATTATTGCGACTGTCGCTCACGTGAAGTTATCGTGTGGTAATGGGTAGAGTTAAAATTTAAAAAGCAGACCAGGGCAACAAAATTATAAAACAAACAGTTCACCTTCAAGGTTGATCTTTATTGTCTTAAGCTGCACTTCGTTTAGATACTGATTTCACTTTTCATAATTTTATATAGTATAATCAATATTGTATTTACACAAAAGTCTTTTATAAAACCTAGTTGAATATGAGTTAAAAGTGATTCGTAAGCTACAGTGTGTATACCCATGCATTTATCAATACGACAATATAAATGGTCTTTTCAGCATAAAGAGGACAATATAAACCAATAGGACGTTTCTTATAATGACACAAAGTTCCACCTAAATTCTTCCAATTGTATGCATGGCTCTGTTTGTACAAAAATAGCACTGGCTGAGAGCTAGCGTTATAATCGAATGATTAGACGCTATTTTTATCGTTTTTGTAATCAAATGAAATTATCAGCTTATATATGATATAAGCAAATAATTACAATCCGAATTATTCAGCTATCTTTGAGCAAACCTGATCTAACTCTTGCCTTTCGGTCTGTGTGTGCAGTGTGTAATAATTCTAATCATTTTTCACCATTATCAGCATCGTCGACTGTTATTGTAACTGGCGCTGCAGCCCTTTAGCAGCATACTAACTTCTATCTATTGATCGAGGGACGGAAATGGCCAAAAACGTCAAACGCTTACAACCGAATGGGCTCACGATATGATCAGTTTATTTCGTTTATCGTAAGTTGCCCGATCACAAAGAGGGCATCTCTGTAGGGCTTTGACCAGTCAAAATACACTCGTTCAAAGACATAAATCGCTTATAATATTTACGGCGACACGGTCAGCTTTTGTTTTAATAGTGAGAGGTTGATCCAACAAATAAATATAACGGGACCCCGCAGAATGTAGCCTACATCTTTGGTCGCTAACATTCGTACGCTGACTGACTATAAAACTTAGAACACAGATCTGAATGAGCGCGATATAGAGTTATTACTAATTATGTTACATCAAAGTAGATACTACATTCATCTCTGGATTCCTTATATCTGTTCAAAGATGTCATTTCCAGCCATGAATGTAAACATAGGTGCATCTGGTTCTGTCGATATTGAAACTGCTTGTAACATTTTTTGAATGTCCTTTGTTATCAACTATATTTTAATCAACAAAAATACAAATACTTTTACGAAATGTTACCACAGTGTTTAAACTCGTCTCGAGTACAATTATAAATCAGTATATATATCAAATATTCTAAAATCGGAATGTTTTGATTCTCAAGTGCACTTCTGCGTTACTTGTCACTGACATAAAAGGAACATCTCTTTAAAATATCAGACGTTGACAATAACAAGGTTCGCAACAAATATTTACGAGATATCTCTAGGAAGCTCTTCATTTACTAATTATTAGGGATTATTGCTCGGATATAGTTCCTAACTTTTTAGGAGGTTCAACTAACCTTCACGTTTTGTACACATTTGAATACTGACTTACCTAGAAAAAGAGAGAAATTGAGGCAATTCACTCCTCCTAGGTTGCGAGAAGAAATTTAACTAAGACCTCACCTAGAGCTCTGAAATTTACGAATATATATATATGAACTATGTTTTGCTTAGTGCGACACTCTTAATCGATGCTCAGTGCTTTGCCAGGGTAAATATGCTTACTCTTTGGTGGAGGACACTTATTTTATCATGTCGTGTTACATTTCATTGTTGATGTTAGGAACTATTGATTACGTATGCTCTGCCTTATCTGTTGATTCGAAGTGATGAACGCGTTCGTTGTTGTTGTTGTTCTCTTATTATTTTCATTCACGTCAAATCACAACGGTTATCAATAGTTCGCTATGAAAATGCTACTGCTATATTTAGCAGTTTAAGATAGAAAAACAGTTCGCAATCACATATCGAGCTATAGCTTAATAATAATGAGCGAAGAATTCTAGATATGTTACTCTAGATTCTAACAAGCTTAATGTACTAATTCGAAGAAATTTCTTGCAATCAACACTGTCTATGCAATTGCAAGCATTCTTAATTAAGCAGTTTCAAATCTACAAACATTTATCTTTTGCTGTTTTGATTATAACGATTTATTTTCGTTGCGTACAGAATTAATTGTGATTTACTTTTCAACGGCGTAGAATCTGTGAAGATGGATATGAAACCTGGTCCATCATTAGGTATACCGATTAATGCTTGATGACTTGTATGCGAGCCTGAGAAAATTTGTACAAATTTTAGTCTATAATTAGCGAAGTGTGAGCAAGAGAAAAGCAAAGGTTGGTGCATTATTAAAGATATTCATAGTAAAAGGTACTTCAAGTAATTACGCTTCGTTAGAGGCAGATAAAAATGACTTCAGGCGGCGCAATCTTAGCGGCCGAATAGTTTGTTATCCCGGAGGATTGATTGTTCGTCAACTTCGATGTATAACGTCCATGAAAATGAATTGAATTCACCCAAAGACACCTTTTTTGTGGGGCAATAAGGGAAGACTACGTATTGAATAGAAGGGTTAGTGTTAAAAGTTAGACTTTTCTGCTTAACTGCAAACCGGATAGCTCTGAGGTTTGCCAAATTGGGGCGGAAAGAGTTCCATCGTGCTGCAATACTGTAGTAAGATCACACCAAATGGTTCAAAAGTTACTCAAAAAAATACGAAACTACAAGTATTTTCATTTTGCAGTATCAGTGCTCAAAGAAGTTTTCACCGTCGTGATGTAATTTTTATTCTACAAATGCGTTTTTTTTTTAATTACACATCGACACAAAAATGCGAGCTGATTGTGCTTCAAAGTACATTTAGAGAGTGACTAACCGTTCTTATCACCGAGCCATTTGATAGCGGCTGTTACTTTGAGCATGCGTCAAGATTCCAAATGCGACGGCATGTTTATGTACAGAACATGTTAAATGTAGGAACATTACAAGTATGGTTTTGTAAAATCTACTAAACAAAAGTGAGGTTAAAAATGGGCTTTTTCGAAAATTCGTAAAAATGTCGTATTCCGCAGTGCACATGAGACGACAACGGGTCAGCAGATAAACCGATTTGGCAACACCTATGAGAATATAGACAGGGTACTGTTTTATAAGCACAAGGACAAGATTTTGTTTTTAAGCAGCTGTATTCTCAATGAGGTTACTGTGATGTATAATAAAGTTTTATCGATGTTGACTTTTGAAGTAATTACGGCTAAATAAGGCCCTGATATATCTGTTTCACTACTGCTGTGCTCTCGAATCGCGCTGACATTCCGCTCCCATCTGAGTCTTAGAGTAGAAAACCCGTGCGCCGAGAAGTTTCAGCTAGAAATCGTCTGCTACGTGTCTCGTATGCCTTAGCCGAGGCCTACGTCAATTTAGTTTATTATTGAATTCTAAAAATAAGAATAAGGTTGATTTTTTTAATACTTAATTAACTTACTGTTTAATTCAGCGTAGCTTTATATTTGCATTATAACCCAAAGTAATCTGTAC
This sequence comes from Varroa destructor, assembly GCF_002443255.2. Taxonomy (NCBI): domain Eukaryota; kingdom Metazoa; phylum Arthropoda; class Arachnida; order Mesostigmata; family Varroidae; genus Varroa; species Varroa destructor. Next base: position 3,806,178 of record NW_019211458.1, read on the forward strand.
ATTGTATATGACATTGTTATGATGTAGATGATTAAAAGGAACAGCGGTAGATTATTCAGCATACAGCGCTGCCAGTAAAACTATTTGAAAGCAAAAACAAGATAACACAAAAAAAGGGCAATGTATCGGAAGAGCTTGTTCACTAACTTATAGCAGATGCAAGGAAGCCAAGCAAGGAATGCAAGAACAGAGCTTCATTTTTGTAACCCACTCATATATATATACATAGAGAAAGAGAGAGAGAAAAGAGAAAGAATGCGTCATATGTGGGTAAGTATCAGTTGTAACAAATAGAATTCGTAAACAATATATGAGTGGTCTTTAGCGACGTAATTCAAGTAGACATTTTTTTTATTTACATGTTCCTTTATATCAGGCTTCCCGTGGCATCACTTGAGTCAATTTCACGAAGTCAATGTCTTTTGTTCTAATTTAAATACTATAGATGCCGTTGATTTTTGTTAGTCCATACCACAATAATACCTGAGCGCTGGTTCACACAACGTGCTTTCTTATCTTTTTCTTTTTGGAACTTTATGGAATTATTTATGATCAAAAGATCGCAGATTATAGTTTTGTAAACGGTAAAAACTGAAAGCAGAGCAAAGAGCCCAGCCGAGTTATCTGCTCATAAACAAATGTATGCACATGTACACTTCAATCTACACACACACACATTCACACACATTATATTACCGGATGCATGTTATTATTTTTGTTGTAAATACATTAGCCAACGCTAGGAAGCAAGTGGGCCAATCCAGATCATTTCAACATGGTCTAATGCCAACCAAGAGCGACAACGACCACGTGACGACCTGTTACTCCATCTACACAGCTAATATCTTCTATTTAATGTCAACCGTAATCTCGTTCCTTTGATTTCTGTGTTGTCTTTGTTTAAACCCGTACGCTAATAGTCATAATGTCGGTTGTTGGGCACAGTGCAAAACACGAGCCATTTGATCGTAGTTTACTAAATTATGTTATTCTCCACTTAATTTAAGCATTACTTCCCTGATATATATATATATATATATATATATAATTTCAAAATTTACAGAATAATACGGGTCATTATTATTATTATTATAAGATTTGTAAGACAAAAGCTTTTCAACTAACACTTCATTGCAGTGTCATTCCATTTCCATTCGACTTTCTTTTCTTCTAACACAAATATGATTATTACAGCATAATACGTTCGTATTGAATATCTGCACGAATAATGTGCACTTCATTTCCGAATATTACATAAATGAACATTAGTTAGCTTTTTTTTTAGCTATCTACATATGTATTCATCGTCGAATCAGCGTTCACCTTTCGCTGATTTCGTTGCCCACCTTTTATTAGTCTGATGACAAACACGATGACTGGCAACGACGATTATGTAACACTTGGTTCCTGGCCCTCTTCTTGATCATGACCTCATTTTCTACCTAGTTTATTTTTTTACAGGTAGGTCAGATCTGTTGGTGTTGTGCACGTTAAAGCGTGCATATCCTAATTTTGTTCATTTGAACATGGTTGGTAAGAATGCACTTAAATCGTGTATATTTCATATAGAGTTTGATTGATCCATTTGTATATATATATATATATACATGCAGCGCAAAACACGTATGTATTTATATAATTATAGGTAGGCAACATCATGCATTCAGTCTTCCTGCTTCTGTCCCTCTTGTTGAAGCGGCGTTATGTTAAAATCATAAAATTCTAGTTTCGGATAAAACGAAGCTCTTGCACCATCCAGCTCACTCGACATCGTTAAAATAATTACCATATTTCCTATTATAATTATTCGGTGCGTTTGCATGTGAAGAAATTATTTAAAAGTTTTGTAAGGTCTCACATTTACAAAAAAAAATAACTCATTGGAAACGTACGTCGACATTATGTATATTTATGTGCGCGTGCGTGTGTGTGTGTGTCTACACATTGTCAACGGCTAAACAGTGTCAGGTGTGATTATGGATATCTACGGCTTGCTAATTGGAGTCTACCTAACAACTTTACTCTCACCGACACAACGTTTTCCGTGAACCGTGAACTCTAACAAAAGTCAGGCCAGTTTCACACGCATCGCTTAGGGGTAGATAGTTTACAGGGAGCGTAGCGTGTAACGTTGGCACTTGCGTGCATCCACATTTAACATTGATCGGTTTAAGTGAAGATGTCTTTCTTTGAGAAGCACGAAGAGTACCACAGATGAAGAGGCTATTAAGTGATAATACCGACGAAAGGTGAAGTGAAATCTCGACAGTACATTGAACCGTTTTTGAATTTCTTGAGAGAAAGAGAAGTTTTGGAGTCACATAGCTTCACCAAATTTCCCGAGGGTTGTGCAATTAGCTGTCTGCCTATATGGGCGTATCGTTCTGGCCAGGTTCCGCTCCTCTCAACCGAAGCCGTGCGAAGTCCTCAAAAATTAGATCATCCTCCGGGTCTTCTAATTGAATAAGGTCATCTACCGGGATCTGTAAAACAAGATGAAGCATAAAAACATTATTAGGCAACTATGACGATGACGAGTTCGAGGCACTCGCGCTTAAGAGGATCTGTTAGATGATAATTCTTTATGAGAATGTAATACTATGGTCGGAAGAGAAGTTTGAATCGCTGAGCACCATTAGGCTGACTAGCTAGAGGTTACATCGGCAAGGCCAGACAACGCTACTTCTAAATAGTTTTTTAGCTCTAAATATTTGATTAGTCTGAATAACTAATCTTCATGCTACTAAGAATTACTTAAAGAAAAAAATAGTGGACTAGCTTCGTTTTCAACCCTAGATACTGATACGTATTTCACTTAAAAATTTTAACAAAGCTATTTAAAATTCAGGCGTCTGCCCGAACTTCTATTTTCGAATATCTTTAATATTCAAATACACTATATATTTTGAGAGTAAGAACGGATAAACGGCAACTTTTGTCATGTGTTAAAATATAGTATACTTATTATGTAGTGTATGTTCTAAAGACATATACCGTATCGTACATATTTTGTATACCAAAGAGTCGTGCGCCGAATCATAGCAGCCACACAGTAAATTATCAGCAACCAAACGGATCCAACGCAGATAGAGAAAAGACTGAAGCAAGTGTTAAAGATACGCTTCCTCAATAAATACGTATTTTCGGTCAGATTTTAGGATATGTTGCTAATTTTAGAATGCGACATACAATGCTCGGAGTTGATACCAAGTAATCTGTTGCTAAGGGGTTTGACATAACCGTTTGACTTGATTTAGATCATTGGGGTGCCACACACATACACGCGTGCACAAAAATGTGGTTGGCTTCTTTCGGTTACTATCAGCGGTAATTAGCTTCTTGGTGAATTGCTAGCTTAGTTAGTGTAAGAACCGACGACCCCGAAAAACGTTCGACTTTTGGATATACGCCGCAGCTGTACCTATAAAGGTTCACAGTGACTGTCTGTCGCCCATGAGACAAATATGTAGAATAACGAGAATGTGACGCATCTTTTGCGCTGATATTCGCTGATATTCTTTTCTGCTATTTCAACTATAGTTCGTGATTATTTCTTTAGTGGATGACTTCGTGTATGCCGCCTTGCTTATATTCTGTGCACTTGTTTTTAATACACATAAAATTGTTGCGTTATTACATTATTATTACCCACATAATACTTGCCATATGCGACATTAACACGGCCGTTCATAGCTTTCTGGTTCTAGCCAAATAATCACAATATCTTAAAACAGTATAATTGAATAGCATGCTTTTTCTCTTTGAGAGCGTAAACGAAAGAAGTGCACACCATTGCTAACACGTAATACAGCGGATCACAAGTGATTGGTCTCATTCATAGTCAACTAATCAATATGATCTTGATCGCATCTTGTAGAAATGTCTATCAGGGACGTATTGCAATAAAGCGACAACCGACAGCAACTAGTCGGGTGTACATCAGAATCAAATGGCGTTCCGAACAAGTATACTTGATTAAAGTAATAAAACAAGTGCATTTTGCTGCTAAAAGGAAGAAGATAAGTAATCTGGCGGCCCGAAGAAAGGAAACATACGTACGTGGGTGCATCTATATTATATCGAACAACAACCACAAATTCCTGGTTTATATTGTCATCAGTAGAAAGGAAATGTCACTTAGTATTGCTTTATCGCCTAATGCCCGTTGTTATCCTTATTATGATGACCCAGTCATTCGTCGTTCTAGGCTTCTCTGTTACTATTATTAGCTCATTACCTATTAGGGCGTCCACCCCGTTGCGCATCGCTTCATCTAACGTCTTCTCACGCGACGTGTGGACTGATTGCTAGATAATTCATAGGTACGCCTTAGAAGCACGACAGCGAGTGATATAAACACCAGGCAATGACAATAACAGATGATCACACGGACAGACTCTTCCAATAGAACTTGCTGTCTATGGACAGCAATGTCGAACACAAACGTAAGAACTCATGCTTTGAAAACCGGATATCGTTGGTATTAAAAAATATGGTACACCTGTAATACAGGTAAACGATTTGGAGGTAAAAACAGAGCAAACGTCTCTCAAAATACCCCCAACAGGGTCTCAAATAGGCATTGTAGGAAATTGAAATGATCGAATTATTGTATTCTACAGGTCATTCTTTTTGTACTGTTGTATACAATATCCATTGTTTGCCTGGTTTATTTTAATAGACTATACGGTAGATTACTTTTTTCCGTTTTCTCAGAAGGTACATGAGTGTATTACCAAGGGTTAGGTTTTCTCGTGGGTTGAGAGGTGAACGGATAAATAGAACGACAGTGAAAAAATACTGTCGTTCCATTTATAGCACTCGTTTTTGCTGATCCGGTACAGGGTAAAGTGGACTTAGCAAGTTGTTTTCGTCGATCTAACGATGAATTAGTGACGTGGAACTGCCACGCATGACAATGATAATAGTGCACAGTACACTAAGGTAGCACATATAAAACAAAGCCCAGCTTTCTGCTGTAAAGTATAGCCAAATAAGGTCTTCATCTCGACGTGGACACAGTGACGTTGGCGTCTTACATTTAACTAAATACTGCAAAACACTACGCATATACCAGACAGTGCGGACGCTAGTCTTTTTTTATCCTTAAAGAGCACTAGAGCGTGACGAGATTTGTACAACAATGTATATAACAATAAAAAGTTATTACAGTCATATAGTATACTATTGATGCAATAATAGTAAATACAACTATTGTAAAATTATTTATACAATATTGCTAGCTATCGGAGTAGACGGTAATCCGCATGCATGTATAAGGCCTGGGCAATACAACGAATGCGGAAAAACCTCTCTCTCGAATTTTTGCAGGCCCTGGGCCTAGACGTATCTCCGGGAGCTGCTTATACCTTTCGGTTCTAACCGACGTAGAGACACCGCTTTTCGTAACTCGTAACAACCCTATGCAGATCTCTATTATGATGGATGCACGTTTTACACTACCAGATGAGATATTTGAGGTTAATGAGAAAACGCTGTTTTTTGTACACTTCACCCAGTTCACGGCCTTTTCCTCCTCCTTCTAATTCGTAGCAAAGTTACATACAGTTAAAACGCCTAACGATCTTCTAGTATCCGCAGTTTAGCCCCAGTCAACAAGTTGCTTGTTATCCGAAACGTTCATCAACTCTGGATAATGTGCGCATTTTAAATCTAAGATTCATTCTTTAAACTTCTCGTGATTCTGTACTGCTTTGTCAGCTTTTGATCTCGCCAAAAAGTAAACTAGAAAAGATGTGGAAAATGCACTTTTTTTTTTTATCTGGAACTTCTCTCTTTAGAGCCTTGACCCGACGTAAAACAATGACCGAATAATAACGGTTTTCTGCAAGAGTGGGAGATTATATTTTATACAAAAGATTAAAGATTAAAAATTAAAATTAAAAAATAAAATTAAAAGATACTCCTAATTGAGTAGAAAGAAACGAATAAATACGAAATAAATAAAGATAGAGAATAATGCCGTACGTTAACCTGTGATAACAAACTGAAAAATCCACAACTGAAAAATGAACAGTTTTGTTTCATTCCTTTTAAGTCATGAATCTTGTACGTTTAGCCTCACTCATGCTCTTAGGACTCTTCCCTTTACAGTGTAGCGTTTAATGTAACCCATTTTTTTTTATTAGTTAAAACCTTTGAGGTAATCTAGGTTCAAGAGAGGGCGTTGAAGTTGTGTTGGAAGTGGCCAGTCGCCGAAAAAGTACTAAACAAAAACCTGGAAACGTTTATTTTAGACTCGTGATACTCCATAGTCGGAAAGGTAAATAGAGGTAGCAATTTACTTCACCAATGCACTTCCTTGTAGGCATCTTTATTTTGCGGTTGTTGTCGTATTTTTTCTTGGCGAAGTGTTTAGATAATATCGCAGATATGGCAGTAAATATTAAAGATATTTACAGCAAAAGCTGTAGTCAGATTCGTATCCATACGTTGTGTTTAATGGGACAATTGGGCGAGTTCCACTGGAAGGAAGTTTTGGCTCCTCTCAAAGTCCTTGTGTATCTGTTGTGCCATCTTAAGTCGGACACACGTCACCTTTATTAAATAAATATGACCTGAAAGTTAAAGATTTAAGCTTTGTGTTAAGCTATATATCACATATGTAAAGTACATGGAGTTTGATGATTAAATACAGTTCATGAATAGCTCATGTTGCGTTCCGCCAGAAGTTCCACAAATGTTAATTACTATCTCTCATGACGATAAAAAAAAGAGAAATATTTACTCAAGAAAGGGAAACTGCTTCTTGAGGAAGTGACTTCCGGAACTTAGAGTGGCTTTGGAATATGACGAAGTATGTACTGTGCGTTCATTCGAAGTTGTTTGATCTAACAGTTGTAAATAAGGCCATTTTTTTCTGCTGCTATCTTTTTCCGGGTCGCACGTACATCCTTGTCTCGTTTATGTTCTGCAAGGCATATAGATTTGCCGATATCGGAAATAAAAAAATGTATTCAGAATTGATACGATATTGGTAACATTACAATTATATAAATTAAATAAAATACATATATTTTTACTTAAATGTGGAGAGGTTCTAAAAAAATATTGGACACCAGCTCATCGAAGATAAGTATTCAAATCTGATGTCTGGCCGTCTATCTCCCTTTTCCAAACTCAGAAAGTCAGGCGTGAAACCTCACCAAAACAAATAAAGACAAACTGGAAAATCTTAGGTGTATTTTGAACTTCTTTCAAGTGGGCTGAAGTTGCGTTAACTCATCTCCAGGTTAAAATATTTTTATCATTTCCTTAGCTCGTACTGCTTTACATGCAGAGTTAATAAAAAATGAATTAGAGATAAATTAAAAAAAAACTAATTGTTAGTTGTGATTTACCTGTACTTAACGCCGCAACATCGCTACATTGCCGGCAGTAGCACTTAGTTGTATCATTACGATTATTAGGATTGCAAGTATCTGGATCAGCAGCAGGAGCAGCGGAAACCGGATCCAAATGAATAAAAAAAAAAAAAAAAACAGCAAACCAAACGGGGCTCGAGAGAAAGGGTTAGAGTCAGAGAGCAAGGCCAAAAACTGCCGTTGTTAGCACTGGTAGCAGCTAGGTAATATTATATGTATTAATGGAACAGATTTATCTGTATAGATCAATAGCAACGACGCCTTAGCCACATTTTACCGTCGTCATCACGGGCATGAGCTGCAGACAGACAGACAAGCGCCTGCCATATGTCGATCTATTAATAATATGCACTAAACCTGAATAGAAAATAAAGCTACCAGAACTATTCTACTTTATGTGTATAACGTCAACGATAAATATTTGTGGCGGTTCGCAATAGTGATACGACTGGTAGCAGCAACACTAGGCGATTACTGTCACCTCGACCCATCATCGGCTGCAGTGGCAGATGACAATAACAACAGCAGGAGTTTCGACCGCCTGTGCACTAGCTCCTCGCCAGTCAATCAGCTTTTATAAGTCACCGGAACGCAGAATGGCAGTGATAGTCATGCCACCAAAGTAACAATATTACAATTGCCATAAGACTTCCTAAAATCAACCTGGACAGTGCAATGTTTCGGGCAGATTATGCCCGCTGCCAAGACAATTCCATGTATTACTCATAGACGTATGTGCTTCAACAAACTGATTTTTATTCATCGAAGTCCAATTCAAAGAAATCCGACAATTTTTGTAATGGATGTATCTCCAGGTAGAATTGCCTGTTTCAGCGTTGATTACATCAGGAGGGCTATGGGAATGTTCGGTCATTCAGATTTGCAGAAAAGCAAAAATACTTCTTACTACAGTTAGCGTATTCTATCACGCTCTAGATAAACGCAGTGTGTAGTTGTTACTTGACATTTGGTCCTAACCTTAGTAGTGCTCAATAGCTATCCTAGTATTTTTTTTGGCAAAATCAGTGCAGAAAAATATGTGAAATAAAATTAAATTATGTTTACTTTAACATTAATTATTATATATCCCGCAAGTTTGACTGCTAGAAAATGCGCTCGTTGCCACACCGCCTTGCACAGCAGTCGAATCAGTAAGCTCATAAACACGCATAGTCGCGTAAACGGATATTAAATATATACGTATAAAGCAGACAGCTATATTATAGAAACGCACGATCCTGTATTGCCATTGTTGCAAGTAGGTGGGAAACCGTTATGCTCCAGCTCTTCGGTTATTTAGCCCTATTCAACCTGGCCTTCCCTTCACTAAATATCGAGACCTCCTAGACATTAAACATCCAATATATATAGAGACAAAGCGCAACCTCGTTTTGCATTAACATGCCGGCTGATGTCATAGCGTCTCGATGTAATAAACGGGGTAGGCTGATTGAATAACAAAAAGACAGATAAAAAAGAAGCAGTACATGCGAACGAACAGCTTAGCACAGAGTCTATATCTCTCATTTGTACAGTCGACAACAAAATATAATGATATAGATGAACTGCAGCGATTAATCTAAGTAAACCTTGTCATTCTGTAACATTCAAAATAACAAAGCCAGCCACATACGGGATAAATATCCGAAATCGTTGTCTAACCGTTCCACAAACGTTTACAATCACTTGAAAGCTTCAAAGGTTTTAGGCGGTTCGTTATAAATTCAAATAGGTTCCATTTAGAATATTGTCCGTGTATTGGATCTAAAGTAAACGGTCGAGGTTGAATATTTAAAGTTTCAGTTCCAGTAGGGGATTAGATATTTTCAATAGCTATTAGTAACCTTGCTGCTCGAAAATAAATTTAAAAATTTGTTTTTCAGAAAAAAATGTGATTTAATTAATTAATGATCCATTGTATCTCATGACAACATAATTATAAAAAAAATATCGAGATTCGACTGGATTTTGATTTTTCGTCATTCTATAAAATATATCAGTTACGTTTATGAATACACAAAACTATCAAATAGAAAATTCATTGCTCTCAACCAAGCTTGTGACTTTCCACTAAAAGTCTTGGCGACAAAATAACAAACATAACAACATTAATTTATATATATTTGCGACATTATAGTTCCATTTAGATAGATTTGAATAATTTTGAGTTGAGTGACGACCTTTATTCAGAAGCGCTACGTTAGTCCTACGATAAATTTTGGGCAGATTCACTTAATGTTATCATAGCTCTCGTTGTGGCATGTAAATGTTCCATTGGTCCTTGCGTGATCAAAGGCTCGCGGCACTCGCGACGTTGAAATTAAATTCAAAATATAGAGGAAGTGTTACAGTTGTCGCAGATTAAGATAATTAAATTTTCAATAACTTTGATACTTGCTAATCTCTTTTTTAAAAAGTTTTTTTTTAAATTTAAAAAATACCTATTTTTAACCATGTTTGTTTGAGGTGCAACGATTGTGCTAAAAAAGTTGTAATAACTTTACCCCGTATCGTTTTTTTTTCTACTGTTTAATTTTTTGATGTTGCAGCCAGCCTAACGTACGTTACGAATCGAGCAATTACGTTACAATTATTTTGACTCTTCATACCCGTTTGTTCTACCGAACAGTGAATTTTACTCGCACATTTAGAGTTGAACTTTGGTAGTGTAAGCTGCGCTAGCCTGCAGCTTTACCTGACCCACATTCCTCACCCTTCTATAATTAATCCCGTTTTCTGGCTTCGAGAACTACTACCGCACGAAAAATACATTTCATTCAACTAAGGAAAATGAGGCACGAATGTCCATATGGTTACTGTTTCATCAATCATCTTACGAATTAACCAAATTAGCATTTTACCCTGCTACAGAATAAAAAAAACCTCTCTCAGAAAACATTGCCCACTCACAAAAACGAATTCTGGTGGTATATATTTCACCGATTTCCAATAGTTTCGACAAAAATCACTGTTTTATAGGTGGATCGTAAAAATATGAAACGTCAAAAATTTCAATGTCGTTTGTTTGGTAGAGTTTGGAAAAAAAACAATTTTGCACTATTATAGGCCTTCGAAAGTCTCGACGGTTGTCGAGCAAAAGGGTCAAATTATTTAAACTAGCATTACTCTCTATGGAAGAAACAAACTTCCTATTAACATAAGTATTCAGCCAATCGGAGAAAATTTATCGTGTGCAAATATACTTTTCAAACAGATTCACAAATTAACCAAGCTGGCATCACAATCTTTTACAGGACAAAGAAATTATTCCTTATGAAAGTTAAAAAAACCTGAACTGAAGTGGTTCATATTTCGTTCACCCCCAATGATTTCGGCAAAGCCAAGTATCATGCTTATGAAAAAGAAAAAACAAGCTCGTAGAAAAAAGTACTCGCACAATCAAAGAATATAAAGCGAGTGGTTTATATTTTATTAGGTAAGAACCTTTTTAACAAAAGGATCGCAATTGAAATGCAAAAATGTGAAGGATCGAATATTTTCCTCAAATCTAATGTTCTCCTATTTTGTAGAGCTACCCACTAAAGCTCAGCCCAATCTATCCATATTAAGGGGTCAATTTGGATGGGGCAGACAGGCACACAAAGAAACGGATTTAGTTTAAGTAGCATATACAAGTTGGTCTGGCAAGCTTCGCCGCGCACCTTTGTCCTGTTGATTCAGTTAATGATCCATCAATTATTATAACTAACTTAAATTATTGTATATAATAACGTTTATTTTCTTGCCAACCATGTTACGTTTTTTTCTAATTTTATCACGCGGTTCTAATATGAACGAGTTTGGTCTGTGTTGGATATAGCCTAACATAAACTGTAGTTGGATGGTACACCTTTACAGTGACCTGGTTCGGATACTTATTGAAACCTCGTTACACGATTACCCCATTTGCATGATTGGTATCTGTGACGGTGTTACCGCTACCCTGTTAAAATATAGACGCTCTTATTTCTTAACTGTCCTGTCTTCACATTGTATTCAAGCCCTACTCTGCAATTTGATTCATGTTAGGCCCAACTGAATAAATTATCGATTAGAGACTGGCGCTTTGCAACTGTCGTGTCCTGCTCATAGTAACGCACAATATTGGACTTCGTTTTACGCTAGCATCTAATAGAACCATACAGCACAGTAAGTGTAAGGGGCGGCTCGTGCAGGAAGTCAATACAAGGGAAAAACGGTACCGATTCTAAAAAATCAGCCTAATCCGCCTTCGTTAAAAAGTAAATTCAGGTCAAGCAAACCCGCTACATTTTTTTTGTATTTACTAAAGGGCTTCATAAATTTGATTATAATTAATTATTTAGTTATTCATAAGTTATTTGTTCATTTTACTATTAGGCGAATTAATTATATGACACGGGCTAAAAATCACATGTTTCAATACTAATCTGTGAACCTTCGGGTACGCGTTTGAATTCGATATTTCCGCGTGCGCAAATGTAGCTTAGTTCTTCTGTTGAAAGTTTTTTGCTTTATTAAGCCACAGGAAAATGTGCGCATGCAGCTATCTTCCTTTTTGTTTGCTAAAAAAAAGATAACGTTGCTCATTTCTTTTATATGAAACATTATTTTTAATAAATCTGGTCGACTTCCAGGTTGTTGGCATTTAGTAGGGTGACTCACAAATTTTGGCGTATTGTACATCGTTGTTACGAGCGGTGAAACATTTTTATACGTATGAACGTACATCGTAGCTTACTGTCGCAATTCGGTCATATACCTTCATCGTGTCATGGCATCACCGATTTTATGATGAATAGCACCTTGTAAAATTAATGAATAGTTGTAGGTTTCTGCAGGAAAACAGCACTCCCCAGAGATACTAATCTAAAGAATTTTAAATAAACAACTTTATTGTCTGAGGTTTTTCGTAAAGCCTTTGCTGGTGATGTCCTACTCATATACAGTTATTTCAGTTCCTTAGGCAACTAATTGTCCCCTGCATACAACAGAAATTTTCCATCTCATTTTTGAGGAGATATGCTTTATGATAACGACAAAATTTACTCATTTTACTTATATCTGGCAAAGCATTTTTGTGTTTTTTCCTCGTTCTATGTCGTCCACGGTTTTTGGAAGTAGCGCGACGTCGATCATTTGCATTTTTTGCTGCCTCATTTGGCCTATAAGTTCTGTCTTTCTCATTGTACTCTGCGCCAATCAATCGCTATTGATCTTTTATCGTTTTGCCGGCTCTCTTTGCTCTTTTCGCGCCTTTTTCGTTCTGAACCGCTGTTTTCAACTATGACAGTTTTCGCATAACTAATTAGTAGTCTATAATCCTCATTGACATAAAACCTAAGAGTTCCTTATAGAATTTAATTTAAATAGCTTTTCATGCTATACACGTTAAACACCAATGCCGCACGAGTTTTTTCACACTGATGATATATTAGTGCAAACAATGCTAGAGGACGTCCTGAAAACGCTACTGCAGCATTGCCTTTAAAGGTGAATAAGAAGAAATGCTGCTGTCAACCCACCAATTTAATATTACGCTTTGTAGAAAAAACAAACTTTATCCTCTAGAAGAAAGAGTACTTGGCCAAACATTTCCGGGATTAAACTCGCTTTAAAAAAAACACCTTAGGGGTCGCTTTGGATCCGACAAATAAGCAGATAGACGGATATAGATTTTTTTCATAGTATTTAGCACATGTAATAGGTTAGAGGGGCTTGCAATATTCTATTCTGTTTGATACGCGTCAAACCGAACAACGACTACAGTTTGATTGCAGATCTACCGCATTTCAGGATATTCCTTTTCGGATTTGTCCACTGCAGTCCCTGTAGTAGATTAGCTTTCCACCCTATACGAAAAACAAAGTTTTTTTTCTATCGGCTATATATAGTATTTACATTATTTCTTCCGGGGTGGTGTTATAGCGGCCGTAATAAGTTCATCTCAATGTATTCACAGAAGAAGATTTGGATAGGGCAAATCCGTTACCCAAGAATTAATAGTTTATAGATATGTAGATAAATGAGTAGACTCTCGTTAAATAGATGAAGAACATAGCTAGATTAATGAGTATCAACTTAACGGCAGTTTATGCAACCAGTACAAACGAAAATAAGAAGCAAGGATTGCTTTTATTATTATTATATTGCATTATATTATTGTATAAATGTAACCGCCAATGTTAAATAAACCGAGATTTTTTTTAGATCCGCATACATTATTTTCAGCACAACTAAAGTGGATCCGAGACTCTGAACTCACCTCGCTGCCATCTCGACTTTTATTACTCGCATTCTTCGCATGTCCATCGGTCGTTGAATTTGCGTCATCCGCGTGAGCAGGAGACGACGGCTCTTCTTCCTCGGGTTTCGGATGCATCAGGACAAAAGGCAGCTCAGCCACAAGATCGCCTCCAAGAGGACCTAAACATAGTTTCACCTTTACCTATAAAGTGAAAGATGTCCATTAAGATAGTATGTTATTTTTGAATAGGGGCTGTCCGTAAGGGTTTATTTATATGTAAAAGTATAAGGCGCAGTAAGACTAGAACATATTATATACTGTCCCTACCATGGCGATTTACCAGCACTGTAACTTCGTACGCTCTATCGTTCAACAAAGACCGAAGGTGGTACTAGAAATCGAAAAGAGTTTTTACCAATCATCTAAATTGCTATTGCCTAATAAGTTGACATAAAGGTATGTAGCGAGTCCACCAAGTTAGTTTAAAATGAGAACGTTTATGTGTCATCCCACGCCGATACGTTTACTTGTCTGGCCTCTAGATATGAGACATGGTGAAACTACGTATAGTCAAAATTCAAACTAATTAATTTTATTTTGAGCCGCCGAAGAAAAGTACATCAAACAGTACTTCTTGGTATCTAAAAAAACCGAAACAGGAAATTAACTAGTCTTCATCAAGTTTCTTTTGAAAAATAAAGTTAATCGTGTGAAACTTAAAAACCAGCTATTGAGGCTAATTACTTATACTCAATTTATTCGATTCATCAGTAGTTACGTTGCCACTACACCCCCCCCCCTGAAAATAAACGATCACTGGACCTTGCGGAGTGTAAAACAAGGTTACAGACACACTCGAGTCTGTTGTATAATCATCACAAATGGATGATACTACCAATACAACATTTCTGAAAATTCTAAATTTAATGACACGTTCTTAGAAAACATTTTGAGAAGATTGTATACATTTAGAAACAACGTATTTATACCGTAGTCCTATTTCCGGTTGAACTGCTGGAAAATCAAAATCGTACAGAATAAAATTAGAACACATTATAAGTTTACCGGTCTGTAGCTGAGGCAGCAGATTACAGATGAAGGAGAAAGGTGGAAAAAAAAGCCCTCTTGGAAGAGTAAAAAACGCATCACAAGTTACGGTAGACATATTCAGTGAAATTAGGATGCATATTGAAATCGATGATGATATAATTCATTTTCTATGGTCACGTAACTAAAGAGTATAAAAGCAAAGCTGGCAACATTGTACATTAATTTCCGAGAGAAATCTAACTAAGAAACTAAGAAATCTACGAAATTAGGCGCCCCTGTCTCTTAGAACTCTGTTTTTGTATTTTGCGGAGACCGACTAACAAAACCCAAACTATTGGCGTTTTTAGTAGATTTCCATATTTTTTTAACATGTATATGTTGTAGAGTCCATATATTGTAACGGATCAACTATTATAGTATGAACGTGTAAATAAATAGACAGCTACGGTTATATAGGAGCAGAGAGAGCGGCTGTAAAGGCAAGTCAGTTCGCTTCAGTATATATAGGCTTATAGCCGGACTGACCTAATGATTTTATCAAACGCTCGTTTTGCTGTCAGGTAATCCGATTCACGGCCTTCTAGAGATATAATTTTTTCACTCGTCCGTTACCTTACTTCGATTATACCATGACCCGCCTACATTTGCTCCCCACTTAATCACTGAAATATTTTAATAGGCCAACCGTTGTTATTTAGTATTTAGTCTCATCAACCTGTTTCACCAACGTCGCGTTGCAGTTTTTTGATTAGTGCAATTTTATCTGCACTATCCTAGTGCGGTCATTTTACGACCCGGTAGCCGTGCTTGCTTACATTTAACCTTGGGGTTATCTGGTGTACTGACTTATTAGAATCCTTCAGCAACCAATTATCCAATAGTCCCAAAGCCCGTCCTCATATTGCAATAAACTGCTACTACATCCTGGCTGGCACGGCTCGGGAAGTGAATACATATCCCTTCGAGCGGGTTGCCAGGATAACCACGACTAAGCATGCTAACGAGTTGGTTCAAATCTCAAGTGTGGATAAAAATGATCACTAAATATTTACAAGAAAGAACAACGTAAGAAATAAACGGAGTTATATATATATATATATATATATACATATATATAACGTTAATATCTACCCATAGATTTTTGGGGAACCCCAAGCAAGTCCAGTGAAACCAACTACGTTTGGACTCTTAACAGGAAGAAATGTTTGAAATAGGTGATTCCTGTTGTTTATATAATGATAAATGGTAAGTTGGGAAGATATTACATAGCCCTGATGTTCTGTTCTCTGAAACAACAACAACTAACCTCAACTTCAAAATGAAGAACCTCAATACCACTCAAAAAATATTTTGCTTCACTTGACCTAATTCAAAACCTTGCTCAGAGACATAGTGGTTAATGCCTTGCCCTCACTCCCTTACCCGTAACACACAACTCCTATTGAAATGTGTTATCGATTCCAATTTTTTGCTGCATTTCTCATTGCAATTAATTTGAAAATTCGACATGAACACAGTTTTTGTTTGAACACAGTGTAACACACAAGTATCAGACACACAAGTATGTCCACACGACTCTTATTCACACAATTTGTTTTTATCCGAAATCAAAGTTTGCGCTTATTTCGTCGACTCCACGAAAATCAAAAAACTTTTTAGGTAAAGGAGGGTTAATTTGCCTAAACGAATATTAGTATTTCCCTTTCCAAAAAATATTCAGCCAGCTGCGGGAATACATAAAACGTAAGCGTCCTCAGGATGAAAATCAGATCAAGCAATTAATCTACCTTATGCTAAAAAACACACTTACACATACACATAAAAGCTCTTGCGAAAAAAAATATAATGATTAAATAATAATAGAATACCTACGTTTCAAAAAGGTGCCGTTTTTTTGTTGTCACTGTTAAATTATAAATTCTTATCAGTATTCAACGAGCAAAATTCTCAGGCAACTCCCAATTATTTACTTCTATGGGTAACATATGCGCGTCGTTATCACATCCATTTGCAGGGAAATTGAGACGATGGTGTTTCCTGGTTGCATTTAGTACTGTAGCAGACTTGTGGGCAAGAGACCAGACTCGTGTAACTGTTTCGTTGTGGATAATAACTACAGACGAAGCTAGCTGGACGGAGTATAAATGACAGAACAGTAATAAATGACGTAGCTTGATTCTAGAGAAAACTTGCCTAGCAGTTGGCCTTTCAATGCTCAACCCCTTTACCCTTTTGTGCGCAGTAGGTAAATAGGGAGGTGATCATCCTATCGTGAACGTAAGCGTGCCTCATAACGGCCCAGCTACATTACTAAAGACTGGCTAAGATACAATTAAGCTCATCGTTACTCTCTAATAATATAAGCTTGTTCAGCATAGGATGCGGCATAATGGATTAGGATGCATTACATTTTGTCATAGTAGACTACAGTTATTTTATTTTCGATTGAAGTATTATAAGTTATACATTATTATATGTTTTCATTTAAGTGTTTGTTTATTTACTCTCCTGTGGTGAAAGTTTATGATGTGACTCTACAAAACACTTTAATAACATACGTTGTGCATATATGTACAGAAAATAGATGTATTAGTTAGGTATGTTCTGATAGACAAGCATGTGATGGAAGTAGAGATTATACTATTGAATTGAATTAACACTGATTTCTCCTACTGGGTGTAAATATCGTTAGACGATCTATTCTCCGCTAAAATGACTACGCTAAAATAATAAAGAAATATTAGTGTTCATTTCATTGGTACACCATTTTATATATATTCTTCTTTTATAGCCTAATTGTGTAAAGTGAGTCTCACGGTTTGTTATACCATTAAGAAGAAATAAGTACATATATTTTTGCAAAAGCATACATGGCTCTTGGGCAGCTCAATTCATTAGCAAATCGATTGGTTAATTATTGAATAGGTTAGCTCTACCTACGACTTACCTCTTATTTTAGACTCGAATACACGAATTGAAAGAAGAAGGCTTCGTATAATATTATATATGCTCAATGGTTCTTTCATGTTCGGGGTCATGTTGAGCTCAGAGGTATTTAATTTTTTCAGTTATCTTTACACGTGCTTTGAATGAACGTGAATAAAGTATAATTTGTATGCAAACTTTAATACGATAAATGAATGCTTGTCTTGTTTAATATATGATCCACACGCAGTAAAAATAGATACCTCATATGACTTTGGACAGAAGCTATTGTCATTTCACTACATTATCTTGGGTCATTTCGCTCTCTATATATGCTATCCCTCTATCATGCACGTAATAAAAATTCACCTTGCTTGAAGTAACAATGCCTAAACAGGAAGCCGAGGACAATCTCTGTAGGAATCAGTTTACGCACAATTTCATATTTAAATGGGACGTTCCCTGCCATGGGAGCGATACGACTGCTTCTTCAAAAGCAGCGCCATTGATTTTTTCTAGCTTTTAGAACGAACGTTTTTAGTTTACATAACGATCTTGTGAAGGTATAGTAGCAAGCGTATTTGCTGGCTAAGTGTAGGGATCCAGATTCAAATATGGGCTTATACGCATTTTTTTTTATGTTGAGAGCCAGTCGTTTCCGGCAATGTTTAATTACAAAACCAAATGTAGAGAACTAAGCATGTCGATATCATTAGGACTACAAACGGTTTTTATTGCCAGGTTATATTAAAACAAGAGGCTACCGACGTTTTTATTATATAGGTAGGTTCAAAGAGACTTTAGTGTACCAATTGGGTACGATAAGTGAAACCGTTTTTATCGTTAACCGATAATCATCTGTGATTACCGTAGGAATTAAAAACGCAAATATCGATCAGCAATTTAGGCTATTCGGCCGTACGGCAAAAGAATCGCTTCGAACCGAAATTATACGCTAAGCGTAATGGTAAAGATGAATTCCGTACTGCCATTACTATACATCAATGAGTACTCCCCGCCCAATGAGCGATGAATGTAAGCCTCAGTCGATCGTATTATCCTATTGCTACGCCTATAGTTTTTTCTAAAA
Organism: Varroa destructor; assembly: GCF_002443255.2. NCBI lineage: Eukaryota > Metazoa > Arthropoda > Arachnida > Mesostigmata > Varroidae > Varroa > Varroa destructor. The sequence goes on from NW_019211458.1 coordinate 3,824,854, forward strand.
ATAGGAACCGTATTATGGTATCGCGTTCGATTTGCTTCAAAGAAGAAGAGAAATTATTTATGTCATCAAAGCAAAGTGTGCTAAGTAAAAATTGTGTGATCGACAAAGGTATTCTTCTATTAAATGTTATATGCCAAGTGGAATCATATATTAATCGTTAAACCCTGTCTTTTTACAATAACAGCGAATACTGCTTATTATGACTCAATTACGCGAAACAACAACTAGCCGGAAGCCGGTCCAATCGACTCTCGAAATTCTCATAATAACCTTATAATATGATCTAACAAAAAATATTTTATTCATAAGAATCATGATGTTATATATATTAAAGCGATACAAATATCCTTTTTATATAGGCGCTTAGAACACATTCACTTCGAGAGTTAGTAATATAATGCAAATTGTCAATTTCGGACAGAAAATGAGCTTGTTAATCTTCGTGGGAAAGATCGCGTAACCATTGATTTTTGTACAGATATGACGAATTTTCCGTTTTGTTTAAGACAAAAACTGATTTTCGTCTAAGAATGAATGAACGTATACCCGTTGTCATAAATAGCCAGACCATGTTTTCTCCAATTTGAACGCACCACTCTGTATACACTTGGAAGTTTTAGATCTGCGATTCTTTGTGAGATATACAGTGACATCAAAAATAACATCTGCTCCACGTCAAATCGGCCAGATGAGACGATGTTAGCTCTTCGGGCACTACGGTACTACACTAAGATAGGTCATATATTAGAATCTTCACATGTGTTGTGCTAAAAATTATAGGCGCTGGGTTGCTCAACCCCCCTCCCCCTCCCCTTCCTCCGAACATATTGTGTGGCGGTACCTTCCCAACGTTCGAGCTAAAATATTTTTTTATGCTTCCGTTGCCGGTATTGTCGGACCACTCTATGGCTAGAACGATTATATAAGATGTGATTAAATATAAAACCTACCATATGTTCAGCCACGACAAATACGTTTTTTTTTTTTGAATTAGTAAGGGTTGCTATAGCTAATCCTTGTCTTTCTCTGTGTAACTAATTTACAAATTCTATGGATCAGATTTTTCACATAAATGCATGACTCTGAGAGATACGGTTAGAAATTTCTCGAATCGCAATCTTCAGGACCGAGCATTCAACTTCGAAACAATCTCAAAATGATCTATCAAGTGCCTAAACGTACCCATATTTCAACTGCCTTCAAGTTCAAAATTTAAAAAAAAATCGACAGATTTCTGCTAAGAGATTACTCTCTCAATTTGAATAATAATAGGATTCATTATACATTAAAAAATAAACTTTGACGAATTGTCCTATCTTTTAGTGACACTATAAGTGTTTGTTTTTACGGAGTTAAATAGAATAGCAGATATATCCGCTCACATTAACTGATTATTTTCGAACAACAGAATAATTTCTGTTAATTTACTGTGAACGATACCAAAGCCAACCGAGTCATCCGCCGATACACAATCTAGGTAGTGTAGATGGAACACATTTAGTAGCAATTTAGCAAGACGTGTCAATAGCCGTTACCGCCGATACTTCTGTATAAATATATATTTCGAGTTTATTTTTGAGCAATACTCCGGGCAATGCCTGCACGAAAAAATAGTCTACCTAAATTGATATGTTCCAAAGTTCAGTAGCCAGATTCTATACCACTTTATTCAGGGACAGACGCTCACAAGAACCTTCAAAATGGCTTCCCTTCCATACTAATACTTATTTTACGGTCTTCAGTTTTATGTCGTAATGTACTAACTAAGTAACTCACTTTACTAACCTTTTAGTTTGTGGAAGTGCCCAAGGAAAGACTACGCACAGATCTGCATATATGGCGGACATACAAATTGTGAGAACGGTAAATGTTTTTTTACATTTGTAAGTCCCATCTGCGCATACAATGTCGGCATTACACATGATAAAGTCACATACCTCATCTGCATGCCTTATGTTTTTTAGTTATGCCCTTGGTTTAGTAAACTTGGTCCATAATTACCAAACCATGTAAAAAAAACCAAAAAATGTACACCACTGATTCATATTGTAGATTATTCTCTGATGTCCTAGACAGACGTTTGCTGTTTTAAAAAATAACATTTTTGAGATTAGGATACGCATATATAAGAGGTTGAAAGTGAAAGTAATCAAAATATCATAAAAGTGAAATCAGATGGCAATGCAGTTTTTATAACCTAAAGGTATTGCAGAATATTTTAAGAAGACAATCTATCATTTCCTAAAATAAATAAAGTATCATTTCCTAAATAAGAAATGTAATCAAAACGAAACTAAGGGCAACATTTTGTGTGCTCGTTTTTGCTCGAAAAAAATTATATTAGCGGTTTATTTTCAAAGAACCCAAAAAAGATTACTGAATGCAAATTGCTAACTCAATCTAAAGACCAACATCAACTATCACATTTAAACAGCTACAAAAAATTGCTCTTTGAAGTTCACAAGCTTGGTTCTAACAAAACTGATTGGTTTCAATAACAAACTTGTATTCAGGTTTAACTGGGAAAAACCTAAACGCAAGATTTAACTGTTTTTACTTCTCTACCCTTTCGAGTACTTCACGTATCCTCGCAGTTATAACTTCTTTTCCTACTAAATTTAGGGATACATGAGATCAGATGGGGCCCAGGTTCGAAACCAGGCGTACACAACCATAAGGTTCGTTTCAGGTTGCTTAAGGGTGCTTCGAGCTACTTGATAGCAACGAAGCTCAACGAGACATTTCAGATGCCCTTAACTGGAAATGTTTCATTTGCCTGGTACCTTATCAAAGTATAACTATGCAGGTGCAGTTGTTCATGTCGGCCATTACATCTAAACGAGAAAGGATAGAAATTTGTAAAATCCTAACGACTCGAACACGTATGTTATACCGCTTGTAACGGTCAATGACTATTGCGGGTGCCATGTGTGCCCAACATATTCTTTTAAAATACTGCGTTTAGGAATATTGTTAATTGTTACCTTGTACTGCACGATAATGCCGAGGTTTTCCCGCTGTTGAGGATCGGTGATAATTGTGCTTGAGGCAAGATTAGTATCTTCGTGTTTCAACTGTCCGTCTAATGCCAATCCACGTTTATCTTTATTGTGCGCCAGCAGGGGCTTAAGCATGAACACTTTTGAAAGGGTAAAGCCGGGCGCAATAGGGCAGCCCTCATCTGAGTCCACCTGCGCCACCGTGCACTTGTATTGTGCTGTTGAAAAGAGACAAATATCGGCTAATTGCCGAACTGACACTTTGACACGCTTCACACTACGGTTTGAGTTGTTGGCGATATGCACATTTACGGCGATTTCCTCTCCGTGGTGGTACAGCTCTTTATCAAGCGATGCCTCGAGATGTAATTTATTTGGTGACATTACGAACTCTTTTGACACTTCCACGGATGGTTGATCACCCTGTCGCGATGGCGCATACATCACCTTGCGAATAGCTAATCGAACGCAGTTGCGCTTGTGCGGTTTGTCATCCGGCGAATCGGCGACAAATCCTTTGAGTTCGTAGTCTACTCCGCATGGTTTACCCGTGTCGCCTTGCGCGGGCTGTAGACTCACACTGGCGGGACAGTGCGGAGGTAGTTCAAAGTAAAATGGGTGCGCATTTGGACCGAGCTTTTTAATGAGTTTCTCTTGAAGCCGTGTGAGCTTTCGTGCGGGTTCCTTGTCAGGCAATGGTGGGTAAATCTGTTCACAGGCTAAATAAAGATCCTTGCGAAATGTCAACCCTAGTACATCAAGGTCCTCCCGGCCGTATCTAAAAACTGCAAGCACATGTCCAAAAACTTTACGGTCTTTAATATATTCCGGATCGACAAGAATAACACCGTCAATCGGATCTACATGCGTAAAATGATCAACAAAGTCTCGCTTGCCAAGGTAAACTGTAAGTTTTCCATTGGGGCAGGTCTTCTTAAAGACTCGTGTGCCCTGACGGCTGGTTTTGCCTTCGCCGTTGTCAGGCTCCATTTCACCTAGGACATCCGTTTATAAAGTTTCTACCCGAGGCCCAATCGATTTTAAGCGAATTGTCGCTTTTGTTTTGACCCGCTCTGTTCTGTAACAACCGCCATGCAGCCACAATAACTATCACTATCACAGCTCGTCGTCTCACTGAGCCGTACCGTTTTTTTTTTTATATGCATCCCGAAATCACCAAAATTCGCATTCAATTTACCGCAAAACACAAAACTCGGTAATTCATTTAAAGTGCAGTTGCTTTACGACAAGCTGTATACGATGTGAGCCCTCATACACAGCTCAACCGATACAGCCACCGCTCCGAAAGTGGCAGGCATCACACACAGACACGCAGCGGAGATAAACAACATCAGAAGCGCCGCCACCATAAGCAACGGAAGCAATATCTACTCTCCTGTACCAACAAACTCCGTCTTAATAGTATCAGACACATGGTCTGCTCACGTGGCGAGAGGGGCCACATCCAGCAAGAGCGAGAGAGCAGAAGAGGGAGCAGAGATAAAAAGGCGGGAAATTTGACCATGTCTATAGTTGTCTTTTCTCACACGCAGGCCACACATACACGGTCATATCTATATAACAGTATATTGTTCGTTGCATTAATTTTCACTGATACACTGTCCAGTAACACTGACGCGCGAATCAACTACCGGTTGCGTTATTGGTTCAGAAACTAAAATGTTAACTCGATTATCACCTACCGGCTTCTTCCTTTTAGTAATCGCTTATGTACTGATACCTTCTTTTTTTTTATTTCGTAGCAGAGTTGAATATAACATGTTTAGATTAGACCCTTTATTCAGAATTTTAAATAGCAATAATTATTCTCTACCAAATCAAAAGCTACTGAAGACTTCCTAAACAAATAAACATGGGAAACTTGAGTATTCCTTTTCATGCATATATGGCAAAAAAATGAATACAGGTTATATTGAAGTTTTGAGTGTAAGGTGATTTTCGGTATGTAGTAATGGGTCAATAGCATTGGAGTAACAAAGACTCATTTAGAAAATTCCCTTCATCAATAATACACAGATACAGATACATTGTTGAGATACTAAGGAATTAAATGAATATGAATAGGTCAGTCGTTTTAGTAAATCATAACTTCGGTATTCCAAACTAACGTTTGAACAAAGGTTGAAGTTGTTGAGCCATTTTATTAACATAAGACAGAAATATGCTACTTGCTTTGCTATACTTTTGCCTCAGAACAAAAGATTTTTTAGAATACATCCTTGCGTATTTTTGCGAATGATTTCTTGAAGTAATAATTAAATATCTCAGGTTATACGTACAGTATTATTGTTAAACATAGCTTCAGGTGGCTGGCCCCTTCCAAAACGAAACATAGTGTGTTGACGTCCGGGCGAACCTAGACCACAATACGTGTACCTAATTTAGTAGGCAAACATTACCACTGCATCATCTCAGGAAGACTTGAGCTCATAATCACATGTGCTATTGTAATCAGAAATTAACTTTTTCTACACATATAAATATTTTGCTAGCTGTACAGCAAGAACCTATTTGGCCATTTTTAGATTATCATAATTCGAAAAGGATAACGATTCATGGCTACTTGTTTAGCATGGCTTTCCCACTGTCTCACAATTATATATGTTCCGTTCAGAGTGTTTGATGTATGAATCTATGTGTGAGTCAAAATGAAAACCTATAAATGCACTATCGATCATATGTCAGAAATGATCAAATTAGACGAAATTCACTTGATTCTTCTGAGAAGATTTGTAGTGGACGCTACGAACACACTTATACGACATCTTTCAAATCCATTTGCCAGCTTTGATTTGATACATTAAAAATGACAAATTATTCTGCTCAGAATTGTCACTTTATTTATAGTATGAGGACGGTGAATATTAACATTATTATACTTGATTTTATCAGAAGTGTCTTTCGTGTTTTATCCACGTGTTATATACGATAGTTACACCATTAAATATTACCAAACTGATTCTTATGGCCTGTATATAGTGCAAACTTTTGGTGTATATGCGAGTCTATAATTTTGACTATTTTTAAGCTGCTCGAACGTAGCTTCAAATAGAACTTTTTCAAATGTTGAATGAAGAGAAAAACAATGCAAGCGCTGATATGCAATACTTGCATTAAACTTTTGAATATAGGAAAAACGATCTACAAATCTGGCAAAGATAAAATATTTTTTCATGCATTTATATGTGTTTGTTCGGAACTATTTTGTTATATGAAGCTTGACGTAATTCAGAAAAAGGACCGCAACGGCCGAATTATTTTTGGATTTTGGTCCGTAGTGTGCGCCATCATGTTATTGTCATTGGCACGAATGCGCCCGTCGTAAGGAAAACAGTTCTCCTTTACACTAATATTATTACTATCATTATTATTATTTTGGCCGGCAGAAGGAGCATTAGCAGCAGAAGAGCCGGAGAGATTGACAGTGATACAGGTACCTGCTTAGTAGCAGACGAAAGCTGTCGGTGCTGTCATTGAAGGTAAAGGGCAGTGTGGGTCGGGTGTTGAGAGTTGTCTGCCTTTTCATTGTTTTGTATTATGTACACCCCACCGAATTGACAGCTGCAGCCGGTCGTGGTCAAACGGATCTAGGAAGCGTACCGCTGACCGTGAAGTTTTATGATTTCTCTCGGAAACGGAAGTGTGGGTTTCAGCAACTGTCGCTCGTTGTGAAAGAGCTCATGGCGGCTATTAATCTTTCCGCTCACCAAACCCTCTTAAAAGAGGCCTGGGAGGATGTGCTTAGCGAGACAACGGACACCGATTGGTAAGTGACTTAACACTCTTGGTACCAGTGAAGGTGATCAGTGAGGTAATATACTTCTGCCAGACTTCTTCGTTTCTGAACCGTTACTTTGCGCACGGCCTCTTTTTGATCCTGCCGCCAAGAAATGCCCTTGGGAGCTAGGTATGCTCTTTCTCCCTCTGGCTATAGTATAATGCAAATAAAATCCTGCGCAGAGAGTAGTTGTGGGGGTGCGGTGCTTTCAGAAAAGCCGTACGCGCATTATCTAATTCAAAACGACCCTCCCAAATTTTAAATAAATATATTAAATAATTAGTCTACTATCCTTATATATAACGCATTTTATTACATCTAAATGTATTGTTTTTTCAACTTACTCGCGGTGTTAATTCGGGAAGATGGTAATAAATGAGACTAGTTATACTCACCGCTCTTGTTGCAAATTTTTTTTATAATTATTAGAAAAGCTTAGTTGTGCACCGGGACTAATTACTAATAAAGACTGGGTCTTTATAACGAGTCGATTTCTGTTACCGGAAGCGCCATGGGCTATGCTGAGTTAAAATTCCGGGTTCATTCCGAATTTCATTGTTTCGTCATGGAAAGTACAAGAGATGATTGCACTTTACTGTATGCAAAGATTAAGTTAAAGCTAAATGAATCTATATATTTAAAATTTTTAAGTGACTAATGGTCGTTACAAACACTAGTTAGACGTAGTAGAAGGCGCGACACTGATCTGCGGTCTAATGCAGTGGCGACAAACTAATATATATACATACAGTCTTCTAAAATAGAAATTGACGAGTAGTAATAGCTGAAAATAGTAACCTTCAGCATATACCAACCAGGATCCATAAGATCTCGCTTTTTATTTCAGGAGGAAGGGTCAGTCAAGCTCGTTGTGACTTTCTTATTAGAGCTTGCAAAATGTTTATCCGAGTTATCATTACCTATTCTAACACTGATCATAAAAAAAACAATGTGAACGTTATATATAGACTTCTGAACTGTCAAATGAAATAACGCCGAGGCAGCTTCTACAGATATGTCTCCACACTTCTTTATAGAAGTAAGCGCATAAATGATTTCTTACAAATAGCAACAGTCGTTCATAATACGTTGACTAATATGTGAACATAGCTAGTGAATTCAATTGTGAGCCGTGGCCAATGTTGGTGTGAGGCAAACCTGTTGTATTGCGGATGTGAATGTTCGTTAATATGCCATTATCCATTGTTTCAATATCCGGAAGCTAGATGGTGGTGCCACGAAGCTTTAAAACGAAAAACTCATTCAAGTCAAGAACGGCAAATGCGCTTGTGTAAAAACGACAAACGCACGGCATAAGATAGAACAGGCTGTTTTAGATCTCATTTCGAACGCAACATAAAGATACTGTAAATTTTACCTATGTACCCAATCGTTTCAGTATCTCCGAGTTAAGATATAGCTCTCTGTCTCAAATACTCATCATTTTTAAATAGAGCACCTCGTAGACTTTTTACTCAGAGTATCAGGTTAAAGTTAACTTCGACACAAATGTGTAAACGTCTAAGCACCGACTCCTTTGGTACCATTCAGTTTTGGAAAAAAATAAAGAGGTAACTTTTTCACTAGCAACCTCTGCTTATCTGATAGCTGATACTTATAATAAAACCTTTAATAAAAAGGTGTCAGTGCTGGTTTGTTCATATGCTAGTTTATGCAAAATATATTCCAGGTGGTGTATCATAGCAGAATCCGTGCAACTATCAGTATGCGTGGATTATTTTTAGTCATGTAAGACAGTGACTTGCTATAAAGTATACTATAAAGTGAAGTATATTCCTACAATGATTTATTACACCATTTACGATTCGTTTTGTATTTTCAGGGCACTGTTTGGGTATGAAGGACAAAGCTACAACCTTACATTGGTGTCGAAAGGGTGTAAGTATAACTAAAGCGCCGCTGAATGCCGAGAAGTAATACTACTTACTGAAAAATATCCTTAAGTGATCTTTGGGTTCACTTCGGTATTAACAGTTAACTATTAATGCTACATTAGAAAATGACGATGTTGCACTGAGTACAGCTCATATCTTTTTCACTCAATAATATCAGTCGTTTCAGTTTAAAAGCAGTTGTTTCAGACAATTAGCACTTAGCACGTTTACGCCCGTTTCGAATTTAGGGAATCTCTCACGTTCCAAACGGTATTAATTAAACGCGATACCATTGCACTATGAGGGGGACGCAAAAGCATCATGTTAAGGCTAATCGACCTATGAATGAAATTGCGGTTTAACGACATTAAAGTTGAAGTCTCAGTTAGACAGGATGTGTAGTGAGAAGTACAGATTTCTCAAAAGGTTACTACACAAGATACATTAGCGTTTATCAGTTGACACTATACATATAGATAGTCCTGTATTTAATAATCTAGCAACAATTTATTGGACAGATCCTTTTCCCTTTAGAATTCTAGCATGCCAAAAGGAACAAAAGGTAAAAAATGCCAATTCAAATAAAGTAACAATTACTCGCATTTCCTATTATTTTAGCAGGGACTAGAAACGAATATTTTAGTGTCTTTACCTAGAATTCGGTTATAACAATAAGCATGTAGCATTTTAAATGGTTTACCTGTTGAATGTATGTTTGCTCGAAGAAAACGTTGCCAGCGTGAGATAGCTGTGACCGCCGCTTGGTTATAGTTTTGCTTGCCTGCCTTATTTTGAGAATTTGATCAAAGCCAGTCACCAAGAAAGTTTGGGTAACTATTAGATCTTTTTTCTAGCTACTTTTTTTGTTAATTCTTGTGTTAATCCTGACACTTTACGCAGACATATTTAATTTTTCATGGTCATTTATCCAAGCGCTGTCGATGTTCTAGTTTTTATGCGGACTGGATGTATTTGCTCTGTCGATCTGTTTCTAGGCGGTTGTAATATATATATATATATATATATATATATATATATATATATATATATATATATATATATCTGTAACTGTAAAATCTGATTACTTGAAATGATAATTTTAAGTAATCAGATCAGTTCAAAGGCTGATCCGTACATCAAAACGCATAGTGCAAGGGATTTTAGTGTCTATGCGAACAAAACGGGACTAAACTAATTATCATGAATCAATCTGGAAAATATGGCGAAACAATAGGGTAATAATAGAGAACTCACCATATGTGAAGTGTACGTTTAGTATAATGCTTTATGATCTGTCTCCTTGTTCTGCGAAACCTGAAACTGTGTTTTAGTATTGGGGAAATTTTTTAAAAAAGAAGGCTATGGATGGTTTCAATATCAAAAACAACGTTTTCATATTTGTTTTCAAAAATCAATTTTCTTTTTTCGTCATTTTTTGAAATTTAAAATGTTATATATCATACAATACCAAACGTAATTTAAGACTTACAGGAAAGTACATGTTACAGTAAGTCCATTAGTGACTGTATCTCAGTTAACACATATCAAATTTTTTTCTAAGAAAGCGTCAGGTAGCTAGCTTGGGAAATTTAGACTATTCAATCGCTCCGATGAGTTTTCACATGGGGCCCCCGATAGATGTCAAATTAGGAAATAGCGAATGGTAAACAAACGTGTTTTTGACTGCCAAACTATTAGATAGGCGGATTCCTAAATATTAACGTATCACAGAATCAATGCAAGAATACCAAGATACCGTCTATATAATCACGTTAAAAAATGTAATCTGTAAGTTGATTTTTGATGGAGAAATCCTTAATTTGATCATTCGAAACACGTAGGTTATGTTCATTCTTTTCCTTAGATCATTCCTTAGATTTCTGATAGTACTATATAATGTATAATAGATTGTGCCTACATGGAAACAACGTACATATGCGAGTACAAGAGTAAATAGAGGGGAAGCGAACTCGCGCCATTACTCGGCTATAGTTTTGTTTTACCCATTACTTATTTACTTATGTTATCTGATTTTCGTGCCAAGCCGAGTGCTGAGGGGAGCATCGTTGAAAAAATCGAAGGCTAGATCCATTTGCAATTTGTTACAGCTTTGATTTGTAAAACAGATTAGTTAATAGTAAGAAAAGACATAGGTAAAATATCACCTGAAATGATTCAATAGATAACAACGAATACGTCTTTAAATTATGCAGATCTCAAAAAGGAATAGGGGATGCGGATGTGGTTTTTAGCGTGCTGATTTTAAATTTGATAATGCTGGATTTCATGGAAAGCATCTGTATATCATACCCTATGGCTCTTAATGTCAAGTTAAAAGTTTCTTGCTCTTAACAGTGTCGAATGTATATACAGGGTTCCCATAAAATGTATGCATGGCTCGAATGATTATAGCTTCAGTTCCTATTTGTATATAATTAACATTTAAACACCAAATTAATCTACATAAAATATACAGTTTTTTCTCTTACTGCAAATGTTCACAATTTTTATCGCTGTGGTCAATAAACTGCTGGTAACAGTGGGCTATTGACCCAGCAAACATTTTCTGTAGTGTCCATGGTGCATTTCCTCTCAATTGCGGCCTTCAAATCTCTCAGTGTTGTTGTTTTTCTGCTTAAGGTATTATCACAAAAAGTATATAGGCGTCAGGTCTGCGGAACGCATAGAGTGTTCAATGGGACGTTTTCGTCCAACTCATCTGTTTATAAAATTCAGAACATGGTCTTAAATTACGATGACTATGTGTAGGTGTGCCATCCTGTTGAAAATAAAATTCACCATTTTCACCAGAACTTTTTCGAGTATGTGGTGGGACAGATTTCTACGGAAAGGTCAAATAACTGGCATCGGCCGCTGTAGTATAAAAAAAAAAAGGTCTAATTTATCCTACGCTTCAAAATGCCGCTTCACACCGTAACTCCAGGTAAATTTACATAGTGTTCCTGCATACCACGTAGATTTAAAATTGCATTATAAGTGCAATTTTGTCGAATAATTGTGCCATTCAATTTTAATCAAGCTTCACTGCTTTAGACAATTTTTTCAAAACCTGAGCATCTAATTTACATTTTTCCAAAAAACATTCGCAAAATTTTTTTGGTATGAATCATCTCTGTTCAATGAAACTTTTTCATTTACAGCATCTTACAATACGATAGACACTTTACTTACTGCTCACGAACCAACTGTCTTATATATTTTTGGGATGTTTTGCTATAATTTTCCAACACTTTTCTAGCTTGTGAAGCTGGTAGATGTCTGTGGTCTACAGAATGTTGTCTATAAATATCTTAAACGGTTCTATCCGTTTTAAACTTAGAGTAGGTAGGTCTACCTGAAGCTCTCCTCGATATTATTATTTTAAAATAAAATTTCTTCATTCAGTAGTTAATCTCGGTCCAGTCATTGTTTCCAATCGGTTAAACCCTGGAAAGAAAGATTACTCAGAAAGTTGTCGTTCGTTAAACAGTGTATACATTTTCTTGGGGCCACCAGTTATATCAAATGGGATTGTGCGTTTTTGCGAATATTTGTAGGCTTTATCTATCTAGATGCAAAAAAGGCGCTTACGACAACTAATTTTTTTTTATGTACCTTAATAAACATTATCCAATAATAGCAACAACAATAAATATAATAAATTTTATTATCATTGCTGTTTAATTTTTATTCGATAGCGGGCGGACTGGAAGAGCTTCAGAAAGAATTTTTGGAGTCAGCGATAATGTATGCCTTTTGCCGTGTCACAATTCCACCTTCTGGTATCAAAAAGAATATTCTCATCAACTGGCAGGTAAGCGTTGGAGTCTCGAACGGAATCCAAAAGGTATTAAGAAGATAGAATCGAAATTTAAGTGCTTTTTATTTAAGGCACTTTAATTTTCCATTAATTAAGACACTTACATTGATTGAGATTTACGCTTGTATTGCGGAAGCCTGTACACTAAGTAAAGGAAATACATGATGCCTAATTCACGATAAATCTTTGAGGTCATCATGTAATTATTTGAAGAAGTCGTTTACCTAAATATTATATTATGCCTAAAAAAAAGCCGATATACAAAACTTTGTCTATCACGCTGGACACGTAATGTGCTCTGCTAGGTTCGTTTCCTGATATCATATACAATCCATTAGATGATCAACAAAATACATTAAACCTAATATTTTTCTAAAATAATATTCTAAACTTCGCTACGAATGTTGGCTATATTACAAAATATCCACCTCAAAAAATTCATTTGCGCACATGATATATTTTTCCACCTATATAATGCTTAACAACTGAGTTGTTAGAGACCTGTATTTACGAAGTTTTTGAATACTACTAGCAGAGATGAATAAATAAAAGTTGTTTAAAAAAATTCTTTACTTTTCTTATACGAATCAAATATAATGTAAACTCAAGTGCAAAAGCCGTCTATTATGTCGATTATATTTAATCTGAAAGGTTAATGTTTGTTACGGAAGATAGCAATTTGGATGCCTTGTTCTGTAATTTACTGTAGGGCGAAGGAGCTCCGGTCGTTCGGAAGGGCTGCTGCGCTAATCATCTCCCAGACGTCGAACGTTTCTTCAAAGGCCTTCAGCTTATCTTGAACGCCCGCTCAGATGAAGAAATTGAGCCCGAGGTCATACTTGAGAAGCTTGAAAAGTGTTTCGCTTCTGCCTCAATTCGTGAGTCTATAGATCATACAAAATTATTTTCTTTGCGTAAAAATATAATTTACTCGGTAAACAATGCATATAAAACGATATGTATACACATTTACATCCGCAGCGTTACTTAATTGCCATTATACAAGTTATATGTTTTGTATACTGTAATTTTATATGTAAATATATATGTGAAAAATTGATGTAAATTTTTATATATAATATTTCGTAAAAATCTGTTGCGACTAGGGCATCCCTGCGGCGAAATTTCATTGCTTCATTTACGTGGACATTGCCTCTAAGTACGTACAAAACGTTTTGGACCAGCTTAGAAAATGCAGCATTTCTGGATGCCATATCAAACGCAGATTGACAATGAACCAACACTGCAAATAGGTTTTCACGAGGACTGCTACTACTAATAAGGAAGGATACGCTGGATGCGTTCCAGCAGAACTGAGCTACTTTAATAGGTGGAAGGCTGTGGCCAGGAGCCGTGCTGTTTCCCTGGATTGGGTGCCATGAGTTAAGAACACTGCGAAAAGCAGTTTGAAAAGTGAGGCAAAAGCTTATAGCAGCAGCTTTTTTGTTGCCGTAGCAGAACATGTCTCCAAAACCATCGAGACTGACTAGAATTGAAAAGAGCTTCGCTGAAAGCAAAGAAAGCCGGCAGCCGTCAAAATGTTTTAGAAAGTGTGGTAACCGATACGACTTAACATTGTTCGTCTAGAAATTCAATTTTGCTTACTGGTAGGACTTATGGTAGGAATTCATCAATCTAGCAAGTGCAAGCGTCTGTAAATTTTGCTTATCATTGATGATGTATCCTCTACAAGTTGAAAGCGAAAATAAAAAATAATAATGTTTAGATGAAAGGCTGTGAGCATAACTGGGTCGTCATTATACTGCCTCAGTTTCTATCTGAAAAGGTGGGATGACCTGGCCCAGTAATACTCTACGCAGAGGTGTGCATTTTGTAGAATTTACTTCATTCAAGACATGTTGTTTCAATCTCCCGTGAGAACTAGGACACGGCTTTTATGACAGCAGGCTATGGCAAGAGAAGAAGGTTTCAGACATCTTCGCAGTCTTCCTGTACATTATTTTTTGCTGCTGCGATCGCGATGCCGTTTGTCGTAATCTTTTTACCCACAGTCTCTTTCCTCGTTGCTTTGTCGGTCCTGCGACACGGTTTCGACAGTTTAGACTATAAATTAATAAAGCTTGTCAGTTCAAAGTACTGGATATTCATTCTGTGTGTCCTACTAATAACGGCGGGCAAGTCCCTTCTGTCCTTTCTTTGATTCCCAGCTGCTGTGAAAATTTTGATTCCTACTGCGATGCATCTAATGTAAGATCTTCGCGGGCACACCATTGCTAGAGCCTTAGTTCACATGCCGCGACTCATCCTGGAGCACCTATCGTGTGCTATCACCTATCTTAGTTTGCCGTTGCTATTGTTATTTCTCTCCTCCTATAGCCCTCAGGAGTGTTGCCATGACTTATGCTTTGGACCCAAAAAACCCAACATGTGTTGAGTAATCGTTGCGGCCGCTTGTTGCGCAGTCTCACCGTCGTAATTATCAGCGTAAATTGTATGTAAATTCCAAGAATTTAAGGCCATCTTGGCCCGAGAGCTCTTTCAGGTTCACTCTGCACTCTGAATGCAGCATTGGGGAAGAACAGATAGTCAGTTTTAATTTGTCTTGAGCCTGACGTTTAATTGGTAAATGCTGTGTGCCTTTTGCTTCTAAGCCTAAATGAACGCATATGCTGAAAGCGTCTTCAAGATGCTTATTGGCTCTTCATTCAATTCTTTGATCATCTGCTCATATGGCACGAGGGGTGCCAAGGAAACGGCGCACCATTATTATAGCAGCCTATAGCGTAGGTGATTATGAAGCTTCCTAACCCTTGTATCTGAGAAGAATAACAGTTTTCCGCTCTTTTGGGCTTTAGGCTTTCCTTGCTTGATGAAACATTTCCTTTTCGGTTTCCCGTAGTTGACATTTTTGCTCTGGAGGCATACCAGTGTGTAGAAATATAGACTCACCTAACAAATTCAGAATTCTCTCTCTATTTGTTCTTCTTTAAGCAGTGCGTATCCAATCTATCTTATTGGCTTTAACATGAAATTTTTTAATCGACCAAATTTAGAAATTGTTGTTCACTTACACATACTTTTGCAAATCATGGGTTCGATAATGTATACTTGATTGGTTGCCTCGATTGCAGAAAGGGTAAGCCATGGAAATAACGTGGACGCCCCGCCTCATGCTGTATCGAGCGCCTACCAACGCATCCAGCCCGATAAAGATGTCGTCTCGATAAGCGAACGCGAAAAGTAAGATATAGTCATTTCTATCTAGAATTTTTCTTGCTGAAAATGAGAAATGAAATTTGAGATTTATGTTTTTATAATTATCATTGTTAATCGAATTCAAAGGCAGCTTAATAGTGCTGTTTTAACTTACCAGTTCGACGAGCTGACAGCCATCAAACGTTGTCTTGAATATATAAAAAAAAAAACTTTGCATCTTTTTTATAGGGACTTTTCCTATATGAGCAATGAGCCACATTCAGGACATCTGTAAAAGGCGTTGTAGAGAAATGGTAGTTAAGCCTAAATAAATGATTTTTTAAGCAGTGAGGTAAAATTAACTAAGATGAAGGTTAAGGCAGCCTGATTTTGCAGTTTACATTAAGTGATAAGTAAGCTCCTTTTGTGTAAGTGCTCCATTGTCCTGAAATTGACAGCTATGTTTGGACCGAAAATAAATCGTCCAACCATAAAATTGTACGCGAAACACATGCAGGTGTTGTGCTTTTAAGAGCTCAGCAGATTTTAGGATAAATATTTTGTATTCAAAAGTTGTTAATAAAAAAAATGTGTATTGTGGTGTTAATATTGACGATTGATATTTCGCGGTATTTATTGCGCTCTTTTAGAGCTAAGGTTTTCGCTCGAGTCTACAGAGGTGAAGAACGCTACCCTTAGTGAAAAGTACCAGACTGTTTCTTAAATGTGTTTTCGTCAAGCACAGGATTCATCACGCTTGCAGGTGTGGCCCAATCCTGTTGCGGTAATGGACATTATAATAAAGCAGCCCAGTATGATTTTCTGCCATTCCATCGTTGCGTGATCGGTTATTCCTATGTTTGTGCGGCTGTTGTTTTTAATTTTCGTCAGATTTTGGCATCAGCAGCAGGAGGACGAGAAGCGGAGCGCCCGAGAGGAAAGAAAAGCTCTCACGGAGAGGCAACGCAGAGAAAAGGATGAGCAGCTTCAGCGAGAAGTTAGTCATTAAGCTTTTCTTGAATTTAATATTAAAATGGGTTATGTGTAAAAACGATTGCACCTAGCACAGTAATTGCATGCGATACGTGAATATTATGGTGCTCAATAATAACGAATATAATTGATAAAAAAATTATGATTGCTGCATCCGCCAGGTTGAAGCGGCGAAGGCCCGTGAACAAAAATATCGCGATGACTCAAAAACAGCGAGCACAAATGTTACGGTTAAGCGTAAGCCCGTGGCTCCTGTTAAAAAGCTCGATATCTCAATGTGGGAGAAGCAAATACAGGAGATGGGGAAAAGAGGAGGAGCAGCGGCTGTGGATTCTGAGCCAGTCCAAAAATTCGATAAAAAATGCAGTAAGTACTTGGCTGAGTGAGTATGGCACTACATTGTTTGCCATAGCCAAATATACACTAACCGTTCTGTATCGGTAAAGAATTTGATGTACGTATAATATAGTTTGAAAATCGAAGTTTTAAGAAGAAATGTTTTACATGTCGCTTCTCTTTGTAATGAATGAGATTACAATTAATGAGCCCGATTGTATAATGTTTTGCAAATCAATGAATGTCCTATTCTCTTTTTGTAAAGATTGTTACTCTCCGCTTGCAAAAAACAGTCCGTGGCTCTAGATACTGATGCTGGAAAATCTAATAGTCAAAATTAGATGTTAATGTATCACTACCGAAACTTACTTTTGAAAGACCAAACCAACATGCGATGGTGAAGTTATTCCCTATAAGGTTTGTCATTGGTGTTTTAGGTGTTCGGCAAACGAGAGCCTTATTTGAAAACCGTAAGGATTCGGAAAACTCTATATTGCCTGATGTCGTGCCAAGTGGAAATGTAAGAACTGTAACTGGAACAGGAACCCCTGGAAAAATTGTCGTTCCGAAGTTCGAAAGTAAACCTATAGAGAAGACACCTATCATTATAGACAAAGGTCCAGCAACGATCGTTGAGAACACTTCAGCCACTCCTCAAATGTCTCAAGAACGAGACTTAAAATCGTCTGCTGTAGGCCATCAACCACCGCAGCAAACTGGAACTCAAGAGTTTTCGTATACAAAGAACCTTCTCAAAGAAGAACGACGGGAATCTGTTGACACGGGTGGAAACTACGAAGAGCAAGATTGGGAAGGTACGGCAACTTACATTACTTATTTTATTAGCCAACATTTATTTCTGATTAGGTACAAGGTACAGGAAGCCTATCATGAAAGAGCATCTCTTGATGCATGACTCTCAAAAAAGGTGTCAGAAGGAAAAGTATATATATATATAATAGTGTTTTGCCTAAATATTTTGCTATATATAATTATCTTATAATTATATATTTCTCCATCTCAAACAAGCTTTTAATAACATTGTGAGCCTACTCTCACGCTGTAAAAAAAGCTACATTATATTGTTCATGTTGCATTCCAGTACGAAGTGTCTTGTTAATACACAAATACTAATTTAAATATATTGGATACCTCCAGTTGCAAATCGTTATTATAAAGCTATTGTGAAGATGCCCTTAAACCCCATTCATTATGGACGCGTGCTTCCGAATTTCATTTTCAACCGCATTGTCTTTGTATCTGTCTATTCTGAACAGAAGAACCTTTGGAAGAGCCACCTTCAAAGATTCCGGATCCCCTGGTTGACGCGATGTTAGAACAGGGACTTCTGAAGGCTCCACCGGAATCGCTAACTTCACAGAACACAATTTCGGCGGATCCTCCATACACATCTAAAACCGACTCAGCGCACCCCGACAATCCCGGTCAATCAAATGTTCCAATTGATAAAGGTACATTCATCATAATTAATCTATTAGTGCCTAATATTTTTTAGGAGCTCCACGCCGGTTGAAAAGTTTATTGTTAACAGATATTTAATACCGTCTAATGTTTCGTCAAACGTTCGGGCTATATCGGTCGATAGTTGTCTAGTGTGTTACTCGGTACAACTTACGACATCATTACCATAAGTCGTAACAAAAAATTATTGATTGTTTATTAATTTTTCGACTCTCCAGTGGTTTCCATTTCAAAACAATCCCGTTTTTTTCTGTATGTATAATGTATGTGGTGTACTTTCAGGCCAATGTGCAAGGGCCTTGTTCGATTACGAGGCAGCAGACGACACGGAAATATCGTTTGACCCTAATGACATAATCACAAATATTGATCAAATTGACGAGGGGTGGTGGCAGGGTGTTGCACCCGATGGAACATTCGGTCTTTTTCCAGCAAACTATGTCGAACTTATATAACCAAGACGTGATGAACCACAATCGAATACCGCGGATTGAGTGTAAAAACGTTACTGAAAATGACAGCTTTGATTGGGGTGCATGGAGAACTAAACTCGTAATAATTTTCCTTACGATAATTTTGTCACATACTATCAATGTAAGATAGTAGCCATCTGGAATTAGCGGAGTTAATCGATACGAGACACAAAAGGAAAGTAAGTGTTCAGCGTAAGGCAGTTCAAAAATGACAACCTGCTTTGTCAGAGTCCTTTCGTTGTCTTGCGTTGTATAACTCTACCTATTTTTTAGCTCTTAGAAAAAGAAAGCTAAGAGCGTAAAGTTAAAAATCTGTTTTTGTGCATCACTAATTTCTGATTTCATTATCATCATCACGATCATTGCAGGAATTAATATATGACGTGGTCTTGGTTACGTCATCCTTCATGCAGCGCTTAGGTATTCCTAGCACCAACAAGAAATGATCCATTGCAATTTTTTACTCTGTACCATATACATACATATGTATTACCGTATACATATTAGGTTGTCGAAAAAAAAATGACCGTTTTTTTTTTAACTAGATGTCTCTAAAGTGACATATTTCAGGTAATACGAGTCGCGTCGGGTCGGTGTTATTTAAAAGCTAAGATTTAGTAGTAGTAAACCATCGTTTAAATGCCTTTATTCAGATTTAATATAGCGTCTTGAAGATGAGTAAAATCTGTGCAAAAATCGACTGTTTTACAATCTTATTACAGTAAAGGCACAGATACTGCCTAAGCCTATAACAAAATGTGATGTTTATGATAAAGACAGGTTATCGGCCGAAAGATGACTCCATCGCTCTCGTTCTGGAGATTTCGATGCGATAGATGTTCTTCTTGATTTACTCGATCGCATTTCTATCTGCGAAGCTTTATAGAAACGCAACGAAATTGAGTCATTTCTAAAGCGGTTGATCACGGGTGATGAAAAATAGATCGATACAACACGAACGTGCAAATAAAAAAATACGTTCCACAATCTGTGACAAAATCCAAGCTGACGCCAAAGAAAGTCACGCTATATATCTGGTAGTTTTAAAAATAAATCGTGCATTATAAACTGCTGCCGCTTGGCGAAACGATTGCTTCAGGCCTGTTAATAACTAACAACAAGCCAATAAAAAGAACAGACCAGAACAAGTGGGTAAAAAAAAAGTTGTCTTCCACCACGAGAAAGCTAAGTTATACAGTTTTGATTACACGGCAAAAACTGAAAGTGCTTGGATGGGAAATTTTAATGCATCCACCTTAATAGTCCGGATCCTGTACTATCAGACTATCATCTGTGTCGATCTCTCCAGAACTCCTTTAAAGATGTTTTTTTAGTTTCAATAGAAGGGTACGAAACTCACTTGTCACAGTTTTTCACTAGGAACGACAAAATTTCGATAGTTTGTAGTGTTATCAGAAAAATAACATGTCACTGATCAAAATGGCGCATATTTGGTTCAGTAAGATTTTCTTGAAATATAAGAAATGTTGGTTTCAATTTTAACGTAAAAGCGGTCAAAGCTTTTTCGATAACATAATATATACAAGGTGGCATATAAATTAATATTTTTATGTGTCGTTCTTAAACAATATTGTAACAAAACCTTCCAAATTATAGTGTCATATATGACGAGTATACCTATTCAATATAACCACTATCCACCGCGATTACACTTTCAAGGCCTAAACCACTAACCACTAATTTTCAATCCATAAATGACTTTTTGATAATATCAAGTGTCAAGCGATATTGGTAAGTGCAGACTACCTAGATATGAAAATTTTAAAAAAAAATCGTGCTGATAGTATGCCAAATGACCTAAAAATGCAAAGACTCAAAAGGTCAAAGTCCAAAAGGCGCGAAAAGTATCAAAAGGACAAACCATTGGACTTCATCTTGGTGGCGCAATTGACAACTGATGTTCTAAAACGGACATTAATTTTTATACGACAGAAAAAATCTAGGTGTATCAAAAATAGCCTTCTAAGCTACTCTAATCAGTTTCCGAAGCTTTTGAATCTAAATCCCATTAAATATTTTCCGAATCGCCTTACGGATTTTTTTTTTCTTTTCAAACGCTGCATGGAAACTGATAATGATATCGGCTGTCGATTTCAAAAAAAGTTTTTAATACTGGTTGGGGTTTGCTCAGTGCAGAATGATTATATAATGGCTTGATTTCACTCGAATTTCAAAAACAATGTAGTCTTACTAACCGTGCTGAACTTGTTTTAAAAATAACTGGCTGTTAATTTTTAAAAAAGTGGGTTAACTCATGCTTGATTCGATAAGGAGCGCACTGCAGTTTTTCCTAATTTGAATGCGATATATATATATATATATATATATATACTGCCCCACCAACGAATGTCGATTGTTCATATTCAAAATGTATGTACTTGCGAAACTAGAAATAGCAAAAAAAGTTGCTATGAAGTGAACAAGTAAACAAATTGTGAACTTTAACAAGCAAACCTAAAATCTTTTTGATCCGCTTTGTGCTCTATATTGTATTTATCAGATCAAGAGAATTGTATCAGCGGTCTGTAGGAAGATGGATCTGATTAGTCTGACTAATCTAACACACAAATAAATTTAATTTCCTAGTACGGTTGTTTGTTATCCGTATCAACCAAATTTTTCTTAAACCGCATTCAAAAATGGCAACGCAGTGGGGTGCCGCGATACAACCTGATACAGCTGTTCATTTTTTATTATATATCGGGTTCTGAAGAGCGTTTCTTAAACTAAAATCATTCAGATGGTCGTTTGTTTCTTATCCTACACATCTTCAATAGAAGTTGAGTAAGTGGATAATTGCACGACGTAAATAACTGAATGAAATGCATTTCACTAAAATCAATAAGCGATTATATAACGATGGCATCGGAAATGTCAGTGAAGCCTATTACTTTCCAAAGAACTGACATGAGTGTAGTTAAAATAAGGTGGTAGAGAAGACAATGCAATTTCGTGAATTGTAGCTCAGTATTTAACACACTACATTACACTTACTATCAAGACTAGATATGTTCGATGCTTTTATGTAACGAATACTAAGTAATATACGTGTAGAATATAAGTACCGCTCAGCTATGATATTTTGTATTACACTGAAGAATGTGTCAGTGAAAAAGATATATAACCATCACTGGATATACCTGTTCAGCAAAGTATTTCGGCCATGGAACTTCGAACGTAGAACTTCGATTTCACTATGACTTTAGTTTTATATTATTTCCTAAAAGCACAGTGTTTTTTCATTCGGCTGAACAAGGTCTGTACTGTCGAATTCGACTGTTTACTGATGGTAAGATTGTATTTTAGATTCAGGCTTTAATGTCTTGGTGTCTACGCAGTACATATTACACTGTGAATATATAAATTATAACTGATGCTCGCTACGCCCCAATGTTGCTATCAACATTAAGAAGCCTGTGTTGTTCTCTTGTGTTGCGTGTGCGTATAAGGAGGCCTTAGGTTCTACTTTTAATTCACGCCTAGAGGGTGAGTTGCTGTCTTGTTTGTAAAGAAGTGAAAATGGATTTAAATTTGCCGAAAAGCTTGTTAACAACTAATAACGGAGTTAGATTCTCGACAGGTACTATACACTTCATGATTCCGCTACAAGCATTCTAAAACTTGGGTAATCTTCAGGGTAATGAGATTTATTCTCCTTTAGTACTTAGCAATAAGGTTTCAAGAGCGTACAGTTTTTGTTTTTGCTTTATTCTAGACTTCCCACCTACAAGAGAAGGGTCTTGACAGCAGTACATGACAGCGTACCAATTTTTCAATTTAAGCAGTGTTCTTAGCGCAGCCACTGTTTTTCTCGTCAGTTCGTGCATGAAACGAAGACCGATAAACGAGTTTACGGCTGTGAGGTTGCCTATCGTTGCTTTGAGCCCGTTTGATATGCATGTTGTAATTCTACAATTTCACTGTATTAGGATATGAAAATTTCGATTGATGAATATTTATATTCTGTATAAATAAGGTTCTCGTTTTTACTAATTTAACTCTAACTTCCGACCTTAATAGTAGGCTTGTATTTCAGTCCAACCTTACCACATAGTTTTTTTTACTAAATATTAATTTAATATGAACATAAAATTATTAATTTGATATTTATACCCAGTAGTTTTTTTAAAACATGTCATACTTATCTTTACCTGTAACTGACGAACCTCGTGTTTTGGCGTCCTTTACCTATTTGAATAATAAACTGAACAGAAATTTTTCGTATTGATCTCGCAGTCATCGAATTGCTATTCCAAGTACTTCTACAGACTCCGTGCCTATATGCACGCGACTGTTGTGACCACTTCTTGTATCAGCATATGGCACGTTTAACCACTTAACACCTAAAATTAGGTTTGACTAGACCACTTTTTATTATCTGTATAGAAGAGTGAATAGAAAAATTACTCTTGTTTACTAATATTTACTATTTATTTAATAATTATTACTCTAATTATATAATTTTTATTATCACTATGTGCAGTCTTACGCTTTCAAGTTCTTTTTCTTTAGGTTTCAAGTGAAACAAGAACGGGAAGGTAACCTGTTACTTTAACTTGATTAAATATGTAACAATGGATTATGATCGATTCTCACCACCAACTGATTGAAGCTTCGGAGGTCGGCTTAGGACGAGCTGCTAATCGTACCAAGGAAGTTAAACGCAGAAGCTACTATGCATAGCAGAGCGGATAAACAGATTATATATATATATATATAATATATATATATATATATATATATATATATATATATCAATCACAACAATGACCAAGGTTGTTACTAATGACGATACTTAACATGAGCAAACAAAAAATATCAACAGTAACAATTATGAATACACATATACTGTAAGAAAAGTGAATCAAAATGTTCTCTTCATTATTCTACTCATCGTGTAAGTGTAGTATCCTTTAAACACACTTCAACAGCTTTAAATAAAAAGGCAATTTGCTTATGTTAACGGTCGTTGTTTTTATTACGCACAACTATCGCTTGGGTTGGGTTGTTGCTTTCGTCGTGCTTCGGAACTACTGGTAGAAGTATGCATACTGGAACACAAGAGCAAGTTCCATCCTGCTTTGCTATAAACGATCACTCGGACCTTCTGTGCACAAATAGCATACATACGCCCAAGTATCTCGAACAACTTTTGTTTCACGAGCTGTAGATGAGCGGGCCATTTCAGTAGACGTCTGTCGATGTTTATTGGACACGAGTAACTGCTAAGATAGTCCTATTATTCGTTGGTCTTACAGAATGCACAATTAGATAACCTGTGTTCTAGAGAAAAAGCTGTTGCATCATAATATGCGTATATTATATCGTGCACGCTGTTTTGCAACGAAATGGAAACTCGCTATCTTAGGCAGTTAAGCGATGTTCACAATAAACATTACACAGAATATAAACGGGGCCTGAATCAGGAACGACATAAGTTGTACCTGAAACTCTCAGTTAAATCATATATACCAACCGCTACTAGAAGGCGGGATGCCGAGAAAATGGAGAACACACTGGTTTGTGATGTCCTGGCAAGAAGTCCTTGGCACTATTCACAGTTTATACAAACCGAATTTGACACAAGACACTGACTGAGCGATTCAAAATCACATTGCTGCCATTGCGAAATAATAGAATCCAGAAGTAAATGGCAGGAGTAGTAGCACTATTTTTGCTGAACAAAGAGCTGTAGTTATAGTTCTATAATAGAAAGTCCTCATCATTTGATATTTAAACACTTTGCCGAAGTCCACGATGCGTAGAAAGGGAGTTGGTGGATATAGGGCATCCATTGGCGCGGATTGATTTTAAGAGCAACAATCAGAAGACAATCAACAACAGCGGTAGTAGTAGCAGTAGTAGCAGTAGCAGAAACTAATCAAAAAAGTCTTCACACTTCATGATAACAAAATACCACACGCACATCTCCACAATTTAATCCTCCAAGACCTCGTCCCAGCTGCAGCGTCCTCATTTAGCTGTACAATCAACACGCTCAAACACGCTTCGAGCCTTGCTTTCTAGCCTACTAAGTTTAATAGATTAGAGCGATCGACTAAACGAGTGTTGAGATCTTCTAATGGGTTATTATCTTCTTATGGCTGAATACGCTTGGCTGACTTTTAGACGTTGGGTGAACAAAACACTACACAACGATAGCAGCTGATAGCGGCAGACACGCCTCATCTCGATACAGAGAGAGAAAAGGGAGAGGGAGAGTCTGTCAGAATTTTTACTCCTTCTGATGTCGCTGGAGGCTGGAAGTATGTGCGTAAGTCACCCGAGCCTACTCCACATACTGCACATCATAACCAGCACAACATGGTCGATTTCGAAACCGACAACAATAACATTACCCACAATAGCGATTACTATAGTAATCTTCTGTCCTTCTGTGCACCGGCTGGTCCACACTCAGTGACCGACTTACGGAGGAATGAGAAACTAAACACTGTAAACAATGCAACGAACATCTCGTTCCTTTCACTCCTTCACACTACGCTGCACTTTTCTCTCTACTTTTTCCCCTTACTCTTAGTTTCTCTGCCTGGCTTTCTTTCTTTGTATCTTGTAACTCTTCTCCTCTTCTGCACTGCCGTAAGCAAAATGTACCACATTTGTGCTGCCCATTCGCCGCTGTTCCTTCGATTAGCGCTGCTGTTGGCGTCGCTGCCGCTACCGCCACCACTACTGCCGCTGCTGCCGCTGCTACGCTCGCACCATCATCATGAGCAACAGCAGCGTCTTTAATTTAACTCGAGATTCACTTATCAAGCCACTAGTCCATCTTGGAGGGGGAGCACTAACTTCATGGTATCTTTCACCAGGAGAACACCCTTTCATCATAAATAGCGATCTTGGAGGTTTTGTGTTGTGTCAAGTAACAGAGTTCACATAGCACTTGCTGGTTTCATGCAATGCACTCGCTTTAGCACACGATTCATTGCATTTATTGATCCATCACGTCCATTTCACGTATCCAACACCATCATCCTTCAGCTGCAATATGCCCACAAGTTAGAGTTGAGCCTCACCCACCACTGCCGCCATCGACATTCTTCGACCGATGGCGAGACATCCGTCCCTCAATGTGCATGAATCTGCTGTTTTTCCTTTCAGTGCAGCTAATCTGTTCTTAGAAAAGAAGAAGTGTCATATTTACAAAAATGTACATTCAATAAAACTCAAGAGATAGATAGGGCAAACAAAAGGGTAAACAAATGGATCGATGGGTCGGCGGGCGAGGCTCTAACTATGAATAGAGATAGATCGCGTTGTTATTCAGCTTCTGGTTCGCCATAATTACTCGCATCACACTATTCTCATCATTTGTTCGCGCACGTAAATTTTTAAATTAGGATATTACAATAATACGTACAAATCATATGCAAGGTCAAAGTAGAGGGTCTAATACACGTTCAGTCACCTGCTACTTTTGTGGTCCTAAGACATACGTGTATATATATATATATATATATATATATACATATATAGTTTTATCTTAAATTGTCCACCATACCTCTTTCTCAAGTCGATTGTGGCGCCGTGTTATTCAAGCGCTTATCAGATAGACAGCTTATATTATTCAATTCTAGGTCAAGCTGACTACATGGACTAAGTTAGCCAAAATCAAACGCACTCACTTCAAAAGGTACTCCACGGGTCACAGCGAACATCTAGTGCCTACGAAGCATGTAGTGCTAATTGCGGTTAATTGATATACATTACTTAAAGAATATATGTTTTCAAAGAAACGTCATAGCTAGCTTACTACTTCCCGTATGAACTCCTCAAAAACTAACATTGAATGTTGCCGAAGATACGAAATACCTCTGGCTATACTTCGGCGATCATCTCCAGCTACTCACTAATCCTAAGCTTTACTACAGCCAAATATTTATAGTCAAATATCCAAGCAGCCTGGAAGTAATCTTCGACCCATTAAAACTAATGCATGGTAAATACGTGTGTCCATAAACTACGTGTTCTTTTCAATAATATATAATTTTCATAGGAGACTTGTTAGTTGAGGAGTCCATTTTCTGATTTAAAAAAGTCAAATATGGTGAACAAATTTCGCCTCCCCACCCACGCTTAATCCGTAATGGTAAAGTCTCCCCTCTTTGTTTCCTACACA
Organism: Varroa destructor; assembly: GCF_002443255.2. Taxonomy (NCBI): domain Eukaryota; kingdom Metazoa; phylum Arthropoda; class Arachnida; order Mesostigmata; family Varroidae; genus Varroa; species Varroa destructor. Next base: position 3,851,968 of record NW_019211458.1, read on the forward strand.
ATCCCCATCCCCTTTGCCCCTTTTCCCCTCGTCTCCTGCAACCGCTTCTGTCTTCATAGCTTCATGTGCGCCCAGTACTCGGTTCCTTTTTTCGGTCGGAAGACTACTCTCGGCGGCGCCTCCTTCGGTCGCCACTAATGTCTTGTTCCCTTTCGCGATCACGTTCAGCAACGGTTACTGTCCCAGAGGCCAACTTCCTTTTGAGTCTTTCCCTTTCGGCTCGAGCTTTCTTAATGATGCCCACGAGGTCTACTCCCTCGTCGACTTGGAACAGTCGACACAGCTCCTCAGCTAAACGCGGCTCGATCTCCTGACCATCGCGGCCAATCTTGACAGGCTTTCCCTCGTTCCACGGATTGTACAAATGTTGACATTTAATAAATGGCAGTTCTTTGCGACAGATCCAGTCAACATAGAAGACTCCGCCTAGGGCACGTGCAGTTAAGCCCGGCGGCAACACCCAATTTACAGGTGGCACATCATGACGCGATTCAGAGGACAGTCGAGCAAAACCCTGGAATCGGCCGGACTCCTTGACGCTGAACACAAGAATTACGTTTTTGCATTCGCGGTACGCCTGATTTAGTTTAGCCTCGTTCTGCGGCGGAGTCGACCATACGCCCCGCGCTTTGGATAATGCAATGTTCTCATAATTATTCGATTTTATCATAAAGAATCTCGCCTTCTTGAATAAATACCGCACAAGGGTGGGGTCGCAACGCGGGCGAAACTCGTCGATATCAGGACTACGTCGTCTCTTCCTTCCGCCGCCTACAGCATTAAGTCCAATGTTTGAATTATTGTGCGTGTGGTGGCCATGACCATCCCTCTGAGAGTCATCCCTTTTCCTGCGCCGTTCCCGCGACCGTCGGTCTCGACGATCTCTAGTTCGGTCATACCATGATGCGGGACTGCTGTCCCGTTCGCGACGTCTTTGACGATCTTTGACCACTCTTTGTCGTTTTGGGGGACTTTGTGATCGCGAGCTTGACCGCGAACGAGAATGATAGCCGTTCATAGACGAACTACGCGAGCTGGCTGCCTGAAGGTTGCACTGTAAAATGAACGTACAAAAACCAATAAGCACAGAACCAAATAGAACACTTCAGTTTACACAAAATACCCATTAATAGTACTTTCTATGCGGCCACGAAAGCTTCGTAAGATAGAGTAATATCCAGACAAATCAATTTTTTTCTTCGATTTTCAATGATATGCAAGATGAGGCAAAAATCTTGGCGGTCTGACAGTAGTCTACACTTCACATCTCTTAAAGTAACAGGAACTACGTAATTATCGCAACAAGGAGTGGATTTAACTGCCCAACATATTTATAAATGTGACACCCAAATAGTATTTTCATATTCCCATAATGCTATGTCATAAGAAAACTACAGGCTGTTCTGGTATTAGTCAAAATAACTATTTAAGTGACTGCAATAGTCATTGTTGTAGCTACTGCATGTTAAACATATATTTAACGCTATGGCATTATAACATAGTATTGTAGGAATACAGATGTAGTATTAAGGCACCTTTGTGATAAATGTGTTGCATAGATAAAGATGCTTTTCATTGTAATTGTTTGCGTATCCCCTGCCGGTTCGACAGACGTAAAATAAATACTTCTTAACAGTAATGAGACCTTTCGCAACTGTCAAGAAATTTTTTAAACGGTCCCAAGACGCTTGGTTACTTTGTATATTTGTTTAATTCTCTTAACCTTTTCGACAATCTGACATAAATCAAGTAGATTCGCAGCATAAGTATTCGATCCTGGCGGCTAGAAAAAAGCAAACGCAAGCAACGAACAAGGCCTGCCGCGCAACAGAGTAGGTATCCATTTTAATACGTGTTTCTACTAATACATATCTACCTAAAGAAATAATATTTATTGTGCTTAACAATAAAATTTTGTGCAAAGGTACACAGAAGCCTTCTTTACAAAAACAGAGACCTTAAAATATCCGAATTCGCATTGTCTAATTTAACGTTTTATAAGTCTTCAAGTCTTCTTTTATTTAGATTTTCCACTGATGCCTTGATCGATATTTTAGTCACCACTTGATAATATCACGAGTAGTATAAACCTTCTATATTTTTATTCGAAGGTAAAGAGAAACATTAGTACCATTATCATCATAATACATCGTCACGTCGCCGTAATGATCACGTTCGAACATTCGCCGCGAGCGCCGTATGTCTCAGACTCTTGGTGGCTTTAGCGGTCGAACATAGCGACAACAACAACAGTAGACTCAAGCCAGGGAAGTCAGGAGAGTTGGGAAGGGGCTGCATATATGAAACACGCACTTGCTGAACCCAAAGCCTTCTAAGAGATGAATTTCCCTTCCCACCTCATCTCAGTAACCGCCCTCATCGACCATCTTCCGCAGCTACACATACTAACGTCACTACTAGCAGTTGCAGTACATAAAGTGCAGATAGGTGCGTGTGTGCCCTTACCTACTTTACAGCCACTTCCTTTCGCTTGAAACGCAAGAGACCTCGCTCTCCCCCAGTGATACATACATATGCGCATTACGTATACCGACTGACCGACCTACCGATCCACTCACTAAGCGACACCTCATGCCGCTGCAATGCATCACACTGAAGCCCTTTCCCTTATTCCAGATGCAGGCGAAAGGTTCATGGCTGGTATCGTCCACACAGAAGCGTCGAGAAAGCTCTTGGTGCCATAGAACAATGATTCCAATTGAGGTGACAAAACAGAAGGCCTTACATACACCAGCTCTCTGATCAGTACACATATATCTTTATATCACTTGTGTTTCTTTGCACAACAGCGTCCTCGAAATACAGTCGGTTGGGATGGCTTTGCCAACGTTACGTTGATGTTTGCCTAAAAAGTGTCACCTGACGCGACGACGTAACGACAATATCGACCACGAATTCCTGGCTAAGGCAAAACCGATCGATAGCATTTGAATGAAAATCACCAGTGTTAATATAAAGAGCAAGCTCAAATAATTTAGAACGCAGAACACACCCTTCTGAATTGATCTACACCCCTCAACGCAGGAACCGACTAAAAGGTATTAAAGGTAAAAGGCGCAATGATATTAACGCTGATCAAATACAATTTTCCGCTGCAGTTATATTAGGAACTCAAACTAGAGAAACTCACTAAACAAATTTTTACAATTGTTTATTTATACACGATAACGAAAAAGAAATGTTTGGTTGTACTACTTGACTAGACAGGTACGACTCGAGCTGTTAAACCTGCAACTGCAAGTGTATTCCACTATGCGACAAACAGTATTCATTTAAACACTGTTCGTCGCCAATGGAGGATATACGACAAGTTTGGAGATGGCGGGGGAGCTTGGCCAGGTGGCCACAACCAATTAAGTTGCAGGCACCCGTCACTTTTTTTGCCAGTCCGTATTACTAGCTTACGTCAAGTCGAGCTGATATTGAGTAAAACTTAAGGAAGGTGGGATTTAGGTTAATCTCGGTCACCCAACCACCCAAAAACGGTATTTTATTGCTTGGGGTTTGATGTACGTTGTTAATTGGTTGCATACAGATATGCATTCAAAATTCCTGTCCTCTAACAAAAAATGTGGATCTTATAATGCATGTGACAAAAGATTTATATTCGAAACCACGTGAGCGAACTGCACAAGGACAGTTTTTGTAATTTTTTTCAGTATAATCTGATGAAGAAGTTGGGTTCCAAGTTAAAACACACACGTACAATAGCTATCAGTATTTCTTAGCGTAAATGCCACTTACATTGCTGAATAAGGCCTTTCCCTTTTCCGCTATAACTAATACGTTCATTGGCAAATGAAACAAGACCCCATCAATTCGCGCGCGTCGTATGAAATTGGAGCTACTGTCCCCATGGTCCGAAATTTGAATTTTCTCTTGCTACTGTTTGCTTTCCATTCAACTCCCTGACTGAAATGGGGCAGCGACAACCCATTTCTTTCCCTCTTGATTTCCCCCTGTCAATAAGCAGCTCTTGTTGTATTTACCTCCTAAGAAAACATACGGTTTACTTGGTTATAATCATTTTATGTTGACTTTGTTTTCTGATGTAAAAGAACAAATCTGTCCCAGCAAGCACATTTACATAAATTTATCCACTAAGTACTAAAGGTCTGTGCCTATCCGTCTGTTTGTCGGATCCAAAACGACAATTTGAGTGACAACACTCATTCTTTCTGAGTCTCTAGAGATGCATCCTGAAAAAAATCTGCGTCGAAGATGTAGCCAACTGGCCGATTACTTTTTTCTTTACTGAGAAAAGTTTACTTTTTCCCATAGTGAGTAGTGTTAATTTGGATGGTCACAAGTATACGCCAGCAGCCTGATTCTCATATTGTCTATCTTAAAACAACTTTGCATCGGCATTTACAGGGCGGCCATTAGCATCTACTGCGATGATATATCATCAAATACATGAATTTATATTTTTGCGCAAATTAGGTCGTGTGAACAAATGTGCACTACATGTATTCAACAGCACAACAAACACGGGGTGGAAACCGCGAGTTGCATTGAAGCAATGAACTAAGGTCAATCATCGTAAAACATCAAGTATTACTTATTCCATTCAGTGCGACTCGAATTGCAGCTAGTGTGATCGTCATAGGATGATTGAAAGAAATCATAAATAGAGAACCCCATTCTTATCGCAGATCTAAGCCGGTTAGATTCTTTATTAATAATCGTCGATACCGTATCGTGAATCCGTAAAAACTAGACCGTAAATTATAAATGTAGCACAGCTAACACGACCAATACCGTTATCTTGTCTGGACGCCCAACTTTAAGAGGATAAATGAACTCTTGTCATATTGTACTCGCTAGATGAGACTCTTATACTATGTTAATACGCCTATTAACCGAGAACACCGCTATGTCTATATTATAACATCCCGTATAGCTCTCAAGCTTGAGTGCGTTGCTTAATTAATCGTAGCGTAGCCCAAACGAAAGGAGACTGAAGCAATGCACTGCTAGTTTTAGCTCACCGCAAAATTATCGCCATTATTCCTAAAATATAACTTCTACTGTGGATTCTCTGTTGTTTTACTTTTGCACAATGTATTGTCCTAACTGAATAGTTCGTGCGCAAAGCTATTCCGCATAGCATACAATACAACACAAATATTGATGGTTTTGTTATATTTTAGTACTAAATGATTGGACGATGCGACTAATATAAAGTACTGTTACTAACATGGCTAACGGATGCATTACCTCCTCGACGACAGGTTCAACGTCTTCTTTTTCTTCGTCAGAACTCTCAGAATGTCTCGAGCGGATGTTGTGTTCACGGGGCATTATACCACTGAGGTGGAAAAGCAGAATTGTCGTAATAAAGAACTACTTTACCGACAAACATACAAGTATAGAGGACACTTAATCGTTACCGATAATCGAATAGATATTACAAAGCGCTACGCAAATGCGAATACGACCACAATCTGCCTAAAGTTCCCTCCGCGAACTACTTTTGTGCTCCGACTAGTCTCGCACTGACAAGCATTGCTTCACCGGTCGGAATAGAAGCTCCTGAGCGTGGTCTATTCGGCTACAAACATGTAGCAGCGAATCAGCATAGAAGTATATGAAGGGTTAATTTTTCAGCGGAGCAGATTAGGTGGCACCAGTTAGACCCTATGTTTGCTATCCTGTATAATGTGAATTTCTTTGTTCGAGAGCATGCTAATGATTAAAAACCTGACTGTCAGACGAGAGATACGCAGTTGTCTTTTTGAAAGCGGTCATAGCCAACAGGCCGAACCATCAAAAGCTCTGACTGTTGTGAGCTTCCATCAAGAGCTTGATGCTCGACGAATGCTACCGCTGTTCGCATGCTCAACGAATACCGCCAACGCGAGTCTTAGCACTGCAGCAGCTTAATATAAACAAATAAATACTTCATCCATCAAGAATAATGACAATAATAATAATAATAATAATAATGGTAGTAGCAGCAAAACATGTGTGCTCTGGCTGATGTCAGCAGTGCATAAGGCGGATCGTCTCGCCGTCGGTCATGTTGTTTTGAAAATACTGAGTACCTGAGCACTTGAACTCCGATGAGAACGTCGTTCAAACGTTAAAATTAATGCCACACCGTTGGCTAAGACGTTTGGTGAGTTCTCTTCATTAGCTATCTACGTCGAGCTTGATTTGGATGAGTTTCGCGCATCAAACAGAGGGTCTATTTTGCCTTTAATGCAAAATATTTTAGCTAGTGTATGGAAATAATGCATAAAATAATCAGAAACATAATTTTAAAGAATTTATCGCCTTGAGATAGACGAGGAATATTAAAGAATAAAATGTTTATTCAATATGGGTTGTATTCCAATTAACCATTTGAGGATAAAATTGATCCAGGAGTGTGTGTGTTCCCTAAGGTCGAAAACGATTTGGTAACTGTTGATACAGGAATTTCAAGTCGTATATATAATAAGACACAGCATATTGATACACGAGTTTTTTTCTCACATTTACTGTGCCCGATCTGTACCATTCTTTGACATCCTATTAAAAAATGTGAAGAAGAACCAGTTTGAGTTCTTAGCAATTCTGTTGCAACTGCAATTGAAAATACAATGCTAAACTAATGCAGAGAAACAATCTAAATAGTATTTTCTAATATTTTGACAATTTCGTATGAAGCTGGGTAATTACCGTGTGCCAATATTTTCCATTCTTTTTATAGTAAATAACGTATGTAGTATTAATGCATGCTTGTCTATGTGATGTATTTAATGTTTATTCGAATTTGCTTTATGGCAGTGATTTTCCTCTGATCAAACTTGAAATAACCTATCTAGTACACGCAAAAAATATTTTTTCTGTAGCACGAACAACATCAAGTCCGTATCCGTTGGAATCCTAATAATTAGGCGCTGGATGTTGCTGCTATACGTTTTCAGACGTATGATGGCGGGTCTCTCCACGCAACGCGCGTTGCAGGTGCTCTCGTCAGAGATAAAAGACGCTGTGGCAGAGTTTAAAAGTCAGCTGGACAACACGACCTCATTCTTCGGCATACTGAGAGACTCACACAATCTTCTATTATTCAAATGGCTTGGATATACTCTATTGCTGGTAATTGCCGTTTTAATGGCATTCCTTGGGCATTTATTGTTCACCCTGTTGGTTATGCTCTCACTTCTTGTCCACATCATGGGTGGGATTTACATTGCAGTGCAAGTAAAGTACGAGCTGCATAATCATCTGCAAAACATTATGGAACAACTCGAGGTGCTTAAGGCGAATAAGTTTAGCTACGAGTCTCTTTGGCAGCCTGTCTCGCCATGTATCAGCTTACAATGGACGTACCGGGATGGCCGCTTAGTGAACTGTCCGACCCAGCTTATTGTAAAGGGCGACATTATTCGTATGCGACCAGGTCAAGAAGCACCGGGAAAATGCATAACTTTAGATAAAAAGACGACTCTCAACCCCGGAGAAAAGTATTCACCACAGAATAAGACTGTTGTAGGCATGATTGACTCTTGTCACCTTCTAGTTGAAGGGGCACCAAGTCGGGATTTCCTTATGGTGGAGACTCCATATATAAAATATCTCCATTTATGTCTTGAGAAAGGCCTAGAACCGTACCGTCCAAACAACTTCACACGCCAACAAAAAGTGATCATGGGTCATTACATGAAGCGTTATTTAATTCCAATAGTTGGAATACTGTCGCTATTGGTCTACGCGACGAACTGCTGTGCGTTATCCCGTTTTGACCTTGTTTATATGGCGATCACAATGTCTCCAATTGTGTTCGTATTAACTTGTCCGCTGTATTGGTTTGTTCAGTTCGCTTTAGGGACAGCTAAGATCCTCTTCTATGCTGATAGCCTGGCTGGTTTATCCGAAAGAGGAGAAGTGCAAATTCAGGGTATACCTTGGCTCAGTGTGGTGCAGAAAGTTTTGACGCAGAAGCACCGCTTCTGGCATTCTGGGCCCTTTCTCGAGGCGTTTGCCAGTGCAACCAATCTGTGTTGCGTCGACAAAAAAGGAATTCTGTCGTGGCCGAATGCTATACCTGAAAAGGTGTTTTTTCTTAAGCAAATGGTTCCCGAAGCAGAAACTGAAGGTGAAGAAAAAAGAAGGTCTCTTACACTTAATGCCAAAGCGGAGGTTTTAGATCTAACATTGAGAGGATCTTCAAATTCAATTATGTTCGATGACCCCAAATGGACAACGTTCTTGCAGAATTTGAAACCACTTGGACTTGGCATTCTTCTTAACAACTGTGATGAAGAGACCTACGAGAAATACGCGGCGTTCTTTGACCACGTGAATTTCGAGAGTGAAGAACGTGAAATGTGGGTGCCAGTAATAAATAAACGGTGTTTGTGCGATCTTTCACGGCAAATGGGGTTCACATCAGAGGCAGTAGCGTGCTACGAGCATGTAGAGCAGCTTTACATGTTTCGACATGACGAGTATGATGGTGGATTGCGCAGCAACGATAATTTCAATATCCCACGACTAAAAATGCCATTTCCTAATTTTAGTTCCTCTGTGGTTAGAGACAAGTTTACTGGCGAATTTCAGATGTTCAGCCAAGGAACGGCTGATCTTATTCTTGAGCACTGCACAGACTACTGGGACGGGCACAGTATTTGTCCGTTAACAGACGCCGATCGAAAATGTATTCTTGACTTTTATCAGAGAACTTCACTAACAGCTTACTGTACCGCATTCTCGTACACTCCGCTAGGAAGCTGCACAGATTTAGTGGTGCCAGCAAATACGTTCATTCAAGTCCCTACACAGATATGTAATAGCTTTAACAATCATAAAGGCTCTCTTGGGAGCGTTCCAGCTGTATCGCATACTTTCCTTAAAGAGGTTGTCCATAACGTTGAAACATGTAGCAAAACCTTTCACAATAGAATTTGCAAGCAAGTATTCATAGGTATGGTTACCCTGCAATACCAAGCGCGACCCACATTTGTGCGTCTTATAGAAGAGCTTGACAAAGCCTGTATTCGATTCGTGCACTTTAGCAAAGAGAATGAATTACGCAGCCGGGGCTTTTCGGAGAAGATGGGTCTTGAATCGGGTTGGAACTGCCATATTTCTCTACTCAACGAAGCCGATTATGAAGATGAAAATACGTTTATAACAAAACCAATGAGAGTGAAGCTGAAATTAAATGGGCACGGGATGAGGTGCTGGAGTACGCCATCTGTTGTTGCATCATCTATGGGATGCAACAAAGATCCCCGCAACAGTTTCAAATTATCACTAAGTCCATCACCTAAGGAGCCCGACACTTGTTCTGAAGTAAGCACGGCAGTGCAGTTTGATATTGCCAATCGCGCTAAGTTGCCAAAGGGAATTGAAAACATGCGAGCACACATTGAGAACGTCGACAACGTACCCCTGCTGGTGTCCCTCTTCACAGACTGTACCCCCAGTGCTAGTAGAGAGATGCTTCGCATTATGCAAGAATACGAACAGGTGAATACGGAAGCATAGTCACAAATAGTCGATAATAGCTTTCTATAGAGAAGTCATGAAAAATCATAATATGTTTTATTTCCATCAATCCCTTCTAAAACTTCAAAATGTTAAGTACTCATTCTATTCCCTTTTAGAAAATAGGTGTGTATCCTTTCACTGTGAATTCTCCCTTTTTTTTTTTAGTAATACAATAATACTAATGAACTTGTTTCTTAAATTTGCAAGTATGAGGCTGCATTGATTCGCATGTACTCTGGGGGGTAGGAAGTTTTTATCATATATAAATAATGTATGGTTTGCGTTGAGTAAGTACTGGAATAGTAATTTCGTATTCATGGCATATTACGTATTTGTTTAATTGCAAAAGTTCTCTTACAGGTTTTGTGTGTTCTAGGGAGTTCCCGAAATATCGAAAATTTGCAGTTGTTCATTCAGGCTGACTGCAGCATATCGTGGACTCCCTTGCCGCCACGTATCTGCAGTACTGTACCCTCTTCAAGTCACGACCTCCTTTTGGACGTAGTTAGCTCATTGAATTCGGTGCCTTGCGTTCTGCGAGCGACAGCTGACGATGAGCTTATGGTGTTTCAGTTGGTTAATGAAGCGCGACATTTTGTCTCGCAGATGCAAAGCTCATTTCAGTTTGTGGCCCTCTGCTCAGTGACATTATCATTGCTGCATCTTTGCTGTCATGCGTTCCGTCTTCCGTTACCGTTATCACCGCTGACCACATTCTACTTGCTCGTCGTTGTAGTACCTCTTATTGGTCTGACGCTTGTCTGTTCACCTACCGATCGCGACATTATGGGAGCGCCGAATGTTGACAGCCTACAAGTAAATCGCGATACTCGACTTTTCTGTCTGGCCAGTTACTTTCTTAAAGCTTCCTTTACTGTGCTAACTTTACTATTGTGCAAAGCGTTGAGCATACTCAAGTACTGCGTGGAGAGGGGCTGTGACCTGCGGGATATTCTTGATGAGCTTCGTCAACATGATGTGGCAGCATTGCAGTTTTTCAACTTACTTCTGCTCACCGTTCATTTTGTGGCCATCTCAGCGTCGAGCCTTAACCGTAAGAAGCTACTCTGGCAGCACAACCCTTTGTTGAACGTTCTCTGGGTCTGTGTTTGTTTTACTGTCCTAATAGGTCACAGTCTAAGCCTTCTGTTCTGCCCTGATCTTAACGAGATTTCAATCGTTTCATGGCTAGTTTTTGCCATATCCCCTATTTTTCTAGTCGCTCTTAGTGAAGGCTGTAAACATCACGAACTAAAATTAATTCGTCGTCAAGAAAAACGACTACGATTACACTTTATGACTAAGTTAGGTATGAATAGCCCTTTTTAACCAAACCTATCGCTAATTTTTATTAACGAATTAAAGAATAACGGTAATTTGATTTTGAAAAAATTAATGAGGTAACAGATGCAATGCGCGCCTGTCTGGGTTTATATATATACATATAGCATTCACTGATTGTAACAAAGTTGTAAATAATCGTTGTGTTGTAGTCAATAGTGTGTTTGTAAAAAGAAAGGCAGAGAGCAATATTCTTTCATCGCTTCACCAGCCGTAAGAATTATTTGTGTACAATTTATATAGGTATCATTTTAATTACGTTGAAGAATTTCAAATAACGATGAAAGCTTGACATAAAAAGAGGTCAGACAACAAGATATAGTTGAAAGGGATACATAGTCCACGCGTATCGTAAACGTTTGAAAAAAGGCAACATGAACAGTATACAAGAGGAGTACTTTACCAGAAAAGAAAAGATGTATATAAAATAAATATTTCTTGATGTATTACAAATAACCTGAAAAATGTTATTATTTGGGTATAGTTTATTGTATTGTATTTTATTGTATTTATGTAGTTGTCCTGATAGAACGGAGATAATTTGGTTTGTGTCGTAAACTGTTTTGATTCTATAAATTGTTAATTTCATTATATAGCCCCATAACCTCATAATAGCAAAACACATTTATAATTCTCGGCTACATATGGACAGTTCAGCCGTTAACAGGAATACATCTTTCCAGCAGTAGGTGTTACATTATTACATTACGATTATTAACCTTTACACGTTTAGCAATACTTGGCTTGCTGGAAGTCCTCATGACTGCATCAAATCTTTCCCTGGAATTGCTGCGATATCTAACCTAAGAACAACATCTCGGGCGCTGTCGAGAAATCCTAATGCTTTCAACAATTTTTAAAAAATTTTTCTTTATGCATTCTAATAGCTATCAGCGCTTTCCTTTCTCAAACGAATAAAAACGGAACCCAGGAATAATACAGACCATTAATTGTTTGAGTTGTTTTACAAAACAGGGCCACATTAATGTCATTGTAGGTTAAAAAAAGTCACCTAATGGCATTCTAGCGGCTGAGATGTTTAAGAAATTCTAATCCTGATGATTATAAGAAAATGGTGTCTGGGCGGAGTGATACTTGAGTTTTTTTTCTATAAAATGCATCGGAGAATAGCGTTCTATATAGATGCACTTAATTTCATGCTAGAAGCAGCCATTTCAAGCAATGCTTAACCAGAGTATCGGACATAGAGTCGAAACATTATTTGTTCGTAATATGTCAACTCTTGGTTTTGTCTCTGTATTTTCACTTTCTAGACCACACATTCCGGGTTTGCCTTCCAATTTTTCTAAAAAAGCTTTATCGGCGATTGTTAAGCAATACCAAAGGTTACAGGCGCAGAGTAACAAATGGCATATAACAAGTGTTCTTACGTAACGAAAAGCAAGTTGTGTACAAGTATTTCGATAGCACAATCTACCTGACTGTTTGATTGTCCATGTGTCTAACGCTGCATCCTATTAGTTCCTGCTTTATTGTCTTTGTTTCCTTCTGGCAGTTGATACAATATACTGAATTAAAGTATCAGCAAAATGACCTGATGTGCGGGGCATGCCGCTATCACTTATATGGGTTTTCCCTTCCGTCGCTGCACTTTCAAGTAGTTTTTTTGCCAAGTTTATATTTGCGAGTGCTATTCCTTTTTTTTAGCAAATTTCGTTGATCCATCACTGCCTAACAGACGACCTTTAATAACGTTTTCGATTTTTGCCAATTGGGTTCAGTCGTGATTCTTTGTTTTACAACAGTTCAATAACAGTTGCATTTATTTGCATTCGCTCCTATTGGCATGGCTTTTTGATGTATCTTTTGCGTATCAATTCAACGTACTGCAATTAGTAAGTTGATCCGATATCTAGCGCAGGCGTTGCTTCTTGACTTTCTGCTTCAAACTTTAAGCGATATTTACGTCTACTAAGGCTACTAAAATTCAGGAATCCTATTCATTTTTAATTCGTTGTTCTCGTTTTATCTTGACAATTTTCACTGTCCTAGTGTCAATTGTTTGCTGGTTTGCCATTTTAAGCCTGCTTTTACATGTTTTTTTGCTCATTTTTATTGCATCAAAAAATTCAAATCTGTTAATTTCCTTTATTTAGAAATGTGAGGCATTGTTGTGACGTTTTATGTTGCTGCCTTTTATATCTTGTCAAAGTTCATAAGCGTATAGACATGATTATAACCAAGCCTTAACAGAATTTCCGATATTAGGTGCATTGTCGCTGCCAATATCGGAATTTTATGTGAAAATATTAATTACTTCGGTTTGCTTCTCACTTTTATTTGATTCAATCTGAAGCAAAAGGAAGAAATCACAGCGCCATTTCATCGGGGATTGTAATCATGCAATATTTTTGTTGAAATTTTTTGGAAAGGAACTTCCTATTGAAAAGACAGAAAACTGCGACGTGCACAAAGCACAGTGCGCATGATATATAATGTTGATTTCCTCTATTTTTTTTTCTATATAAACAAAATTATTTCATACTGTGCATTGAAAGTATGGAATGAGCCTGGACCCAACTAACTGACAGAATGTGTCATATAATCTGAAAGATGTAAACTTATGAAGAAAAATATGCAGAAAATGTATTTGAATGTTGTTTGGCCAAATAGCCACTTTATTTGAAATTGATGAAGAGCTATTTATGTTAAAAAAATGTTGAATGCTGTACATCTTCTAGTACCTATATGCATTCCAATATCGGAATTGGCGAACCTCTTCGGAAACTTTTCCTTCGTTTGGCCACGAAGCAGCTGAATGATAGAAATAGCACTTTAAATGCTGTATTGTAAATACTAAGTACTGTAGGTTGTTTTTTAGTTAAATGGTTCAATAAGTGGCTATAACAACTTTCAGAGCTATTTTCAAGAATAAATCTAAAAATCGTTCATACATCCCCCAAGTCAATTGATGGGTACTATTTAAGCGAGTCTATGTATTGTGCAATAGTATAAGCACTTCAAATTCGATACGACCGTTCTATTGTACCATAATAACGATGTAATCATCAATTTGATCTGTTGTGTTGTTGATCTTGGATACCTGTATCGCTGTTTATTGTGCTGTATGAATATAAGAAGTAAAGTGGTATATGTGATATATATTGACCTAAACAGCATCTGGAAAACTGGCTTGGTTGTACACCATGAAGAAAAGTCGTTGGCCAAAAAAGAAAGAAGACCAAAAGAGTAAAGCGAAAAAGGGAAAGAAAAAAGCGGCTGGACAGGTTAAAAAGGCACAGGATGAATGTTCTGGCACCAACTCTTCACTCCCGGATTCAGTCGATGACGGCAAAGCTCATATAATGATTAACGTACCCCCTCCACCAAGGTTTTCTGAGGTAGGATGCAATATGATCAATGATTTTGGTGTTTTTTCTTCACGGTCTGAGCAAACCTCTCGGCTATACTAAAGAGCCAAACGGTTTCAGCTTTATAAAAGTTGAACAAACAAACGATCGACGGATTGGGTAATCGTCTAAATATTTTGCTAACCCAAACGTTTCAATTGTCTAACCTGTGAAATGTAAGGAGACAAAATTTTAAGCTATATATATATTCATTCATATTTGATCGCAAAGAAGGCTGCCGCGTTGTCAAGAAAAAAAGATTTGGGGTTATGTTATTGCGGTGCATTAACGAAAAGCAAATCTGTCTGTAACTACTGTTTAACCTGCACAGAAATTTTGTTTCGACTAATATGGTAATTGCTACCTTTTGATCCATACATTTTTATTTTAGAATGCCGGAACATCATTATTTTGAAGAAGAGCTCGCCAAATTTTGTCCATGAATCACATGTAAGTAAATGATGTACAATCCAAATATTATGAGACGAATACGAATCGATCTCAAGATAACAAATGGTAAGTTCAAAACGATAAGTTCATCTTTATAATATATTAAATCTGCAAAGTACAGTATGATTGTTGCCTGTGTTCACGAAATGCCCAATTTCCGTACCCGTCGTCACCGGCACCGCGCAGCCTTCATTTGGCGTCCAACTCGCATTATCCGCGAATAATGGGTCTAATTGCTATTGTCAACGTCAGATTCTTGCTTGTTCATTCATTCGCTGTTAGCGTTTTCCTCCATTGCGTCAAGTATTGTCATCGTCATCGCGTGCCTCAACGGTCTCAAATGTAATTCTCTTCATCGTCTGTATTTGACTTTACGGTGTGGGAAAGCTTTAACCACAATAAACGTTCCGTATTTATGTACCCAGGATTGTTGAAGAGCTGCTCAGGACGATACGTGAAGTTCAGCCATATTTCTATTGTGACGATTGGCGCTTACAACATTAACTATAACTTTGTTGGGTCCCTGGTCACATCTAATCTCAAAATGAACACGGTGCGGATGCCTCTTTCTGTTAGGTCTCTTGGTATCAATTAACAATTTTCGGAACAGTCGTCATGCAGGCTCGATAAGTTAGCAAAACCTCTGCGGTCTTTACCCTTCTACCTCTTATCAACCCCTACGGTCTCTACCGTTTCACCTCTTATCGTCCGCCTTATGTTTAGAGTTTAGAAAGAAACTCTAAACACAGCTTCGATAGTAAACTCCTGGCTTATGGTTGTAGCAATATTTCTGTACTAGCATTGAGACCTTTTGGTGCTAGCATAGGTATGCAGATACCCTCTGGTGTGCCGGAGGAAACTTGACCTGTTGGTGTCACGAATCCTGCCATGAAACGTTGAAAAAATGTAGCTGACCCCAACAGCCTTTAATTTCCACTTACTTTGTAGGTTTAAGGCGCGCTTTAACTTCAGTAGGTACTCGGTTGCTATGCGGTTGAATTCCACTTCTAGAAAAGCGAAATAATAGGTCTTTATCTGTGAAAAAATACAACTCCCTGATTTGAAGAGTTTGGTGCTTATTTACTTATGCATGATTTAGCGTGCATTCCATGGATGCCGTGCTTGTACACCTCACGTTTGAGTAGAGCGTCCTGTTTCATGAACAAAGATGGTACGGTTAGGTTATTATGGGTCTGCTTGCAATAATTTCGATGTCTGATTTAGTTACAATCGACGAAATCGACGAGTTTTCGCTGTTCCTGGTATATCTGGATTACCGGTGACGTCTCCTTCTCGGCTTATTTCCGATTCGGCCGCGTTTGGCGGCAGCGTTTTTATCTATTTTTACCGCAGTCTCGTTGTAGTTTACGACAGCTCTATAGTTCAGATAGCACTCAACACGTCCCGCACCGCACAGAATTACTCTGTTTATATATCTACTTGCCTCAAAGTTACCAATTGTACACTTCGTGAATATCAGGTTAGTCTTCTGCGCACTGCGTCGTTATGATCCTCTACCGATGGCTCTGTGACCAGCATTTGGCTGAACAGATCCTTTCGACGAGAATCTCGTCGCTGAAGAAGCCCGCTTTTATGCTAGAATCATATGTTGTGCACCCCCATATCGATGGCACTTAGGTAATGTGCAATCAAGAAATTGTTTTTTGAAAGAAATAACCGAATTATTCAAATGTCTTGTACACAGTCGCATCCTCGTGTTGTCGACTGACTAAACTGAAAGCATGAAATTGAATTCTAGGCGTAGTTTGCTAAAAATTTAGCCTATCATAATCGTGAAATCCGTATTGAATAGCAGCATGACGTTTTTTTATCGTGAATGCGTATTCCTCCACGGATGTTTCGCTATCCTTGTTTGCATTAAATTAATTCTTCCATTAAGTTATATCTTAGATCAGGCTATACCTTTCTGGCTACCGACCATCGGGTGCGATAAATAATTTCAATTTCTCGTTGAAATGAAAACAAAGCACAAAAGACGAATGAGTATCGTGGCCAGCTGTTCTACTAAGATGCTTCGATCACATTCGGCAGCAAAACAGTTTTTACCTGACCTTCAATCTAGGCTCAGATCGCTTGAGCCATTCATTCGTAGGCAAACGGATTTATCGGCAAACTTTCTAAGCTCACAGATGGTCTCGGCTACAGGTCGGGCTCCGTTGTTGGCCTAGCCACTACAGTAATTGCCACGTTTTCGAGTGCTTCAGTTAGCTAGGGCCAACAGTAGCTTCTTGGAGGTCACTAACGGATATTAGAATAATCGGGACGTGTAAGATTGTATGGTCCTTTTGCTTCGAAAAGCGATGCTTACCAAAACTCAATCACTGTCCCGATTATGTATGTTGAATTAGCTACCGGAAAAGGTGACACAATGCTGCAGGCAGTTATCTGTTGTGGTCTATTGGAAATCCATTCCTACATCATTTGTTTGTTGGGCATACAACAACAGGTCCTCGGACACTCGTTGGTTTGTCTGCAAACTTCCACGAACCAACATCTCAAGTGATTTACACTACTTTTTAGGCAGTACCGGAACAGACGTTCCACTACTGCTCCACCAAAGGCATAAACTATGTACTTCTGAGTTATCCGACATTAGGTTGATCAATGGAAAATACAGCGAACTAGCGACAGTATAGGTATTTTTTTGTTTATGTATAACATAAATACCTTACCACGAAATGTTTAACTAAAATTAAGTTACGACAATATTCTTTCGTATAAGGCATGTTTTCTTTTCCTTTTGAATTGCTGTTTAAAAAGCTAATTTTTGCTGACTTTGTTTCTTTGGCATTTTGGTGTTCTGGCCTAGTCAATGCTCTTGTTAGTGTTTTCTCTAATAATATCTATAAAATCTACCAGAAACTTCGTAAGGTTTAAAGAATTTTTAATTGTGCCTGTTTGCGAATTGATAAATTACTCAGAGCTCGTTGGAATAATTTTGAATGATGTTTCATATTATGAAATGATACACTAAATATTATCTGTGCTTATCCAAATCTGAATTTGCTTTGACATGTTTAATTTTTAATGTTTTATGTTTAGCTGCACCTAGGCTCGTAAGAACCACTCACTAGACGACTAAGGCGATATATCTGCAAGTTTGTCATTTTAGGTGTTTTTTTATATTGTCTCATCGATCATATTTTTTTATATACCAATACGCAGTCTTTATAGTTATTTTGTATAAAACGGCATATTGGCGTTGTCAGTGTTATTAATCACATGTCCTTCCTATGTGGGCATGGTTTGACTTTTCGTTCTTGCTCTTTAGCTCCTTTCAATTAATTTGCGTAAGTAGTAGGGTGGTTGTGCAAGATTTCGCAAAGGAGGTCTGTGAGCTTAAAGCCAGGGCTGTTCGTATCGATCTCTATTCCCATGTACTTGCTAACATAGTTTATAGTTTAAATTATAAAATTTTTCATTGTAAACACTTTTCTCCTCTCAATTGTATATTCTTTTTTATTAATTTTCATTGTGAATAAATTGCTGCGAAAACTTTCCAACAAAGATATAATAAAAGGTAAATGTTTATTTAAGAAGTGGCGCGGTATCCTATATTTCAGCACTAATGAACTAACTTCTTTGTCAGACTCTGAGAAGAGTGCTTCTTAAGGCAAACAAGTAATTTGAAAAATAATGATTTTATAAGGGGTCCAGTGATTAGCTTTCTCAGCGCAACGTCAATGTAAGTGGCCGAAATGGTCTTATCCTTTTTTGATGACGCTCCAAACAAGTTAGATACTTTTCTCCAATTTAGGAATCTGGTTAACGTCTTGTAAACTTATTTTCCCTCATCATGATACGTGGCTCTTGAAACCTAACCTTACGTATCTCTCCGTCGGCTACTGTTCCGTCAGCCTGATGAAGCCGAGCATTTACAGCCATAATGGAACTGGCTGTTGAGTGCTTAAAGCATATATGGAGTTATCCAAATTAACCATATTTAATGACACCGCTAAGCTTAATTTTTGACAGATCTTGATGGATAGATTAGCCTTTGATCTTTTCCCTTAAAGCTTTTAAAAGAAATCGTAGATCCTATATTTCAAGGTTCCATCTAGTATCCCAATGCTCTATCATGAGTTGTATCTCGAAAAAGATTTCTTTCATAGTCTCACATGTTTTTAATTAAAAACTTTTCGTTAAATACGTAAAGCATTATATAATTTTCTCCATCCCATTTAACTAGCCGAGATTTATTGTTTGTCCCTTTCTACGAAATTATTATCAATGATTGAAAAATTCGCCATGGTTAACATTATGCCTTTAATTTAATTTTGCAATTAACTTGAAAAAAAAACAGGCAATCAAGAAAGTTATTATTGGATCGATAAACTCGGTTCACATGCATTTTCGAAATTTCTGAGCATTTCATTGAGACAACTCAGTCTCTACCTGAAGACTTACATTGTACAAGGGTTAAATGTTAGTCCTACGCACTTGCATGTGTCTGTGATATATTTCGTGGTATCCTAGCTGCCTGAAGCGAGAACAATGGCAGACCCAGAACCCGCTTCTTGCTGTGGCTATTTGATTCACTGAAAAAGGCGGAGCCTTCTACGTTGTTGTGGAAGCTCCCTCCACTGTATCTTCACTGTCAAAAGAGCACGCGATTGACAGCCGTGCGCCCATAAACACCAAACCCATTAATACTTGTGATTTGGCTTATGAAATTGTCTTTTTTTGTTGAAAAGTTTTTAAAACCCAGCTTCTGAGCTACAGCCTTCCGCGGGGCCATGCATTGTTAAGTGATTGGACAAATAAGTTGAAGCTAGTGAGCAAAATCGGCCATATGCAGATTAGGTTATTCTGCTAATAAGGCCTTCGTAGGCACAAACGATATGGCACGGAAGTTTTGCATCTACAATCAATGCTTAGTTTCCAACAATGTCAGTTACCAAAAAAGTCGCACGAGTATCGTTCTACATCCTTACATGCTTACATGCTTAATAGCAAAAGCTCCATCACTCTATGCTTTGATGCTAATCGCTCAAAGCCTTTAAGCTTTTTAATTTGTGCCCATAAAATGCCTCCTTCGGTTTCAAAGTAACGATTTTTCGCTGACAGTGTTAGTTGCCATTCTGCACCACTGCAAAGTTCCATCGGGCCAAATTAATAGACGATTTCACAGCATATAACGGCGTGCCAGGTGATACGGCAATAGCTACACTATGATGAACTATATTTAATTTCAGAGCATGCGCAAAGCCTAGACTGGATGGATACAAGATTAGAATATGCTAATAATGAATAGAACAATAACAGTAAATTATATAAAATTGTGTTACAAGAAATCTTAAATCGATAAGCGTAATGGAATATGGCGAGAGTTGAAGGTCCAAATGTGTTGGAGTAACTATGAAAGGGATAAGTAACCTAATGGTAAGTTTTGATGGATAAGCATGAATATCGGTTACTTTTATTCAGATTCTATGAACAATGAGGATCGAATAACATAAAAAATAATGCTATCTTATAACTACACCAGAAGGCTAGAAAATAAGTTTTTAGATGCTGTTGGACGAGCAAGGTAAAAACCTTGGATATCCAAGCCATGGCGTTCACAGATTATATGCAACACAATTATTTTAAAGACAATTATCATCATTATGAAAAAACTTTTTGGTTACCAGTTACGCCTTATTTAAAATCTTTCAAGAATATCATAATTATCTTATTATAGGTGTATATTTATCACTTATTAATTTATCACCCTTTTGGAGTAGTACATGTATCTGCGACAATACATGGATGAGTTGGTTGTGGAAAAATGTAGAAATAAGACTCCAGGCTATACATTATTAGTATTTTTTTTTTGCAATTGAATCTGTAGGAAACCATGTTCGCTTTGTATTCTATTTCGCATTTTACACTGAAACGAAGTGCCTGTGTGATAGCAAGTTCTCTTATGAAGTTGACATATTTTGTTCACGATTGTTCTGCATAACAATTTTGTAGGTTATATATGCCTTTCAAGCCTGTCGGATGTCTAAGGTCCTAAAATTCTACTACTTATCGATCGACGTCGTTTAATTTTACTATTCATCCTTGCGTTCTAAGTCTTCGTTGGTTCTAAGTGCCAAAAAAAGTACTGACCGTTGTCATATCAATTTCAAAAAGTTAAGCAGCAAGGTACAAATATTACTCGAGAGGTTTCATCTTCTATATTTTGGTGTATTTAACACTTTTCGACTATCATTTGTATGAGCTAATACTTTGTGGATAAAGGTAACTTATTTTTTGATAGTTAGATAGAATATTTAAGAGTAACTATAATAAAAATAAATGAGAGGAATTTTGGGCGTCAATTAATGCCAACATATTCGATGTATTTTTCTTAACTGTTTCACCAAACTCGTGAGAGTTTGGTATACATATATATATATATATATATATATATATATATATATATATATATATATATATATATCACAAATAAATTTCTGTAGAAAGTAACTATGAGCATTTTTTACATATGAATATGAATATTTTAGATGTTCGACGTTAGGACCCAATGAGATACTATAAACTGCGTGTTTTTAAGCTTCTTTCTCAACGTTAAAGTTTTTTTTTTAATTCTTTATAAAAGTTTTCGTTGTCCATAAAATATTGCAATCTTGTACTGCAAAATGTCACAAATGATAAAGAATTATTTGCCAAAGCTAACAAGAAGTTGAGTTTGCAATATGTTTAGATTTATAAGAAGTATTTTCTTCTAAAAAGTACAAGGATGGTGCAATTTAAGAAAAAATATATCCTTTTAAAAATCGCACTGAAACCTTCTGGCTTTATTTAGCCAAGCTTTTTATTAGTTCGACCAAATATACCTAACTTATGACTGTTGTTTTCTTTCCCGAAATATAAAAAAAATGTAGCTTATGTTCTCTTGGTTTTGATCCTTTGCCAACAGGGAGTGCTGGCAGCGAAGGCATGCATGCTTCGAGGTGCGGCTCCAAGCCCGTGTTACCATCCCATACCGCCACAGATCTCTCCTGGAATAATTGAGTTCGTTGACGAATCGCCATTTGGAGGCGGACTCGACGATACGACGCTAGCTCAAACAGCTGCAACTAGTGTCTTGAGTGCTACAGAGAATGTTTGGTGTACGGCTAGCAGTCTAAACACAATGGGTGTAAACCCCTCTGAAACCACGCAAGTCGAATGGCAAGCTCCAGGAAGCTCTTCATGAATGAGATATTCCTGCAAGAAGCACAAGTTTTAAAAACCAGAAGTAAAAAAGACTAGGTGAAATGCGGCCAGTCCTAGACGGATGGGTGGAACATTTACAAATGCTGCCAAAATATTATCATGTTTTGAGTATTAAAATGAGCTGAAAGAGAGCTTTTGTATATGGCGTGACAATAAAGATAATTTTGTGCTTGCTTTTTAATGTCAAGAATATTCCTTTAACACGGAGGTTTCAAATGACAATACGTTAATGCAGCTCTGTGGCGTCTTCTGCGAACTCACAAAAGGATATTGACGTAACAAACAGCGTTGTAGGACTTCGATCAATGACATCCGTAGAAAAATTACGTTCTTATCAAATAATTTTTCATTCAATTTAATTTCTTTAAGAGACAAATCTTGTCAGAATTTAAAATACTGACTAGATTTCATCGACGCTTATTTAGCATCGTTTTAAAATATGCACAAGCATCTTGTAAAGCGCTCAAAACTTATCATTCTCTGATATATGAGAACTCTAGATAAGACGAACTGTTTCATCATGTATAAACGAAAAGTCCGCAGGAACTCATTATTCTATTAGGTAGACACGCATCTTTAAATACAGTTGCTTAGGTAATCCAAAGCATTTTTGATCCATGTTCATCCTTATTTTCCAACAACGGCGTCGACACCTTATCCACGAAATAATTGCCGGTATGGCCTATGGTCTTTTGCATTTTGTCACGGAGCTTGCGGATTCTTTGGAGAGTTCTTGGCTCCTTGGTTCAAAATAACAGGAAACTTTTAGTTACTATAACCGTTTTCTGGTCAACAAACTTCGATATCGGCCAAGCGATTTGGTGCATAAGCCGTCGCGGTAAAAGGAGTTTTGCAGCCAAATAGAACGATGGTGTCTCTAATGCTGAATGTTGTGTTGGAACAGCGTGGCCACATAGTATGGTTGCCGGTAAACCGGGTATTGCATAACCCTCAATGAATCAGCAAGCTCTCGCTCTCCTTCCAGCATCGAAAACATTAGGATTCTACCCAAAAAGCTACTAAATACTGCACAAGCTCGGGATTTCCGCGGGAAATTCGAAGTAGTTAATGAAATATTCTTTTGAAGAGTATAGATGTAATAAGTTCGGATAAGAGAGAGCTCATCTTGAACAAAGACCGCCGCGTGCAGTTCAGAGTAGTAAAGACATAAGAGCTATGATGAGCATCAAACAATTAATAACAGACCTCAACGAAATTCAAGAACCCTATTGGACTGAATTTTTATATGGTTATAAATACTAACTGCCGTCCTGCCGTCATAATACACAAAAAGATTACCTTCACCTACAATGAATAAGGTTATGGCTTTGCCAGTTGCTAAAAACTTAATGAATTAAGACTGAACTTATTTTGGAAAAGATAAGAGGAACCACACCTTAAGATTTTGAGTTTACCAACGGATCGTGGCCCTTGAGATCAGGGTACATTTGAATCATCAAAGACGACGTTATCAAGAGTCTATTGAGAAATTTATTGAACAGTGTTTTTCTTTTCGATGGTAACGGGAGTGATTACAAAATGCGCCCATGTTCGATTAGACTTCGCAATGGTTTAATGCATAAATAGCTGCATATAAAATAAATATAAACAACAATTAATACATGCACTCAATATAAATTAAATGAGACAAATGCCGTCTTTAATTCACAATTATTTAATAATAATAATAATTTACTAATTATCAATCTCTTAAAGGTTATAGCAGAGAAAAAAGTATCGCTCGTGATGCGATGCACCATAATTTTTCCATATTTTAATGACTGTGTACTAAGATGGTGATCGAATGGGGGTGCAACGTGGAGCATAAATGTAATTTAATGGTATGGGAATATGATGCCTACCTGTAATAGCCTGTACGAATTTACAAAGAAAAACGCGTCGATCCGACTGAGTTTGCCTGTCATCTTCACTAGGAGTGACATGCAGCCAGCACTGCATACATCCCGTGATAGCGCAATTGGTAACGAGTTTGCTTACTAAATTTAGAGACATAGTGGTCCAGACTTGAATTCGGACTGGGCACACTTCGTTCCGTGCTGGGAGCTAGCTGTTTGAAGTATTGCCTAGCGGCTTAAGTACGTGAAACACGAATAACTTAAAGCTACATATGCACGAAACACTAACAACCTAGGTCGGTATAATTTGTTCTCAGATTAGATGTAAGTTATAAATACCTATTAGCGTCCGACACTGAGGTCTGGTTGTGACGTCCTATAAATCCCCATGAGCTACATACTTTACTTCTGTCAAAATTGTCTCTAAACAAAATATACGTGCTTTTCTCAACTTACTGCTAACTGATGAATGCAGTACAACTGCCTCTAACTAAAAACTACTCGAATGAGTTATGTTGTACATTACATTTGTTTTTCCGTGTAACCTCGAATGTCTTGGGGTTGATTTTATTATTAACCTGTCCTTTCATTAGTTTGTAAATTACACTGTATACATATTGAGACGAAGATTACAGACAGTCCTAGCAAGATATCACTGTGTACGACTGTATATATGTATCGTTCGACGTATATACGCGTTAGAAATAATGTACAAATAATGGAATAATTGCTAAAATCCGTCGCGTTTCCTCAGCACGGCAACGTGATAGATGTTAGCAGCAATAAGTGAAACCATTCGTATCCTGCTTAGGTAGTAACATCACGCATCCATTATACTTTTCTTCTTTATACTTTTTTCAGAGCCAACTAAAACGCCAGGGTAGACTTCGCAGCTTTTTATAAATAAAACCTATACAGTTATGATAGTCACAGCTTACTGCGGCTAGCTACTTTAACAGGGCCAATTCGGTTTATATAAGCAATTGTGCAAAAGTTAACTAGTTAGTTTTATCCGAGCCTTAACCATTGTGCGTAAACATCTGGTTAAACACATGTGTACTAAGCGATGACAGCCTTGTTTCATCATTCAGGAACATAAACTGTTAAGTTTATGTTAACTTTGTTAAAAGTTGCATACGCGAATATCAGTCGTATTTTATATGTAATGCCACCACTTACATATTCAGAAAACTCTTGGTTTCGCTTGTAATTATTATCTCTGTTCTGAAACATATGATAAGCGTAAATCAACAAAACTGTCCTACCATACGGTAGCCATGATATACATTTTAATGTAGTGAAAAGTCACCTCAGTTTTTGTAAGCAGTCTTCGTAGGTTACAACTGGTTTTATATTGAAGAGCTTCTGTGCATTCGCAACTTTCTGTGTTGCTAAGATGGAGCCCCACATCAAAGTATATTTCGGCTCACACTAATTTCAAAGAAATTTCACAGATGAACTTCTTTCTTTTATTTGTAAATAAACTCTGGATGAGGGCAGCCTTGTTCCTGCTGCTAAATCTGATAAGTGGTATTAACAAATAAATAAAATTTTCCGTTAAATTAAATAAAATTCAATTTGCATTTTCGAAGTTTTGTTTGTCTCTTCATAATGGCATAATCTCGAAACTTGAAGCCTTGCTCGCAGAGCTTGTACACCGCTCCAGCGCCATTTTTTCGAACTCATTCTTCGTCGTGGCGCAGCAGCCCGGCCCACGCTGTGACGTCAGCTGTTGTTTATAATTCCTTTGATGTTTGCCGACAGCAGTTCAACGCGAGCACCCAGCAGGAACCGAGTAGTTTGGGGCTCAGCTAAACCCGCAGAATTTCTGCGACCCGAGCGGCTCCGAACATCCTAACGTTGTACTGTAAGTAGAACTAGATGATTTGCATTATTCCATGTGATACAGCTATCGTTGCACCAAAAGCATTCTATGGTAAACTTATGACAATTTAGGCTACTTTCTTTCACACCCCGTAGGCCTAGTAGCTATGCTTTATGAATTGTTATGCAAAAAAGCAACCTGGTTATGAATATCTGTATTTGCTGGGCACCGTATTGAACGAATAACACATGTGTGAGCAGGAATCTTGATACTGCAGAGCTTATGATGTCTGCGGAAACTGAGCGATGTTATGATTCGCAACCTATTCAGTAGTAACTCAAATAGCAAAATAGAGTCTCGACTAATTTAAAGGTGGCTTGTGTTTGGTTGTGGTGTATAAGAATTTATGTCGACCTCTCTTGTCTTGCAATCCCGATAGATAGATAGATTATTGCAAAGGCTTATTACTAATAAGTTATTTTTGTTTAATTTGCCTCCGACGTATGAAGTTCAAGTCTAACCGGCTTTTACTAAAGATATAGTACCTTGAAATGATTTGTTAGTACGACAAAAAGCTATTCGGTAGTTGCCGCTGCAGTAGGGTAAAACTTTTTATCTTTTACGACGATAGTCGTCTTGGGAAGCCCATGATTTGATGCTTTGGTTGTGTGTGTATGTGTGCGCGTTTAAGCAACAGGCCTTGTAATGCGTTATTATCTAACTAAGCAAGTAGTGGTGAATTGAGTGACCTGATACTTCTTTCTCAGTTAATATCAGCCACTACAGCTACGGTGGTAACAGCGACCCTAGTTCTCAAGTAACAATAGACGGCAACAGTGGTTCACGGTGTTATAGTCCCGCGTGACAATTAGAATGACTTTTATTGTGCTTCTGCTTCATAGTACCCCGTCTGTGTTGTTAAATCGCTACGCTAGGCACTTGAAAGTTGCAAAACTTCTTCCTTTATGTTTTTGTAGACGAATGTACTCAAATTTATCTATAAATAATTACTAGTTGGCTTATTAGAATTCGTTCATTCTAAAGAAGTACTCAAATGATGCCAATGCACTCGGCAGATGCAGAATTTCGTAGGATTTTTTATAGTTGCTAGTTGCTGCTATGAAAATCTGTCGACACAGCGTCGGCATTTTCAAATTCTAGTAAAAAATTGTCATACAAATTAGGATCCTGAAGCTATCAACAATAATGAAAGGATTTTGATTGGCTAAAGTTTCCTCCGCTTGTATCTAATAGAACTGGCTGTCCACAGTTTTCTATTAATAAAAATGTGCACTGCATTTTTTATTTATGCACGAATTCTGGCTTTTTTAGCCTTTGCTTTAGTGTTCAAAACATTTTTTAATTAAAACTTTATGGTAGCTTCGGTTTAAATCAGTAACTGATAAATTCAGTTGCGTTGGAGTTTGAGATTTTGAATTAAATGACAATTTTGTAGTTTAGTTTCTGTTCTCATACACGTAAACACAAGGTACTCGGACATGCCTTCATGAACTTCTGTGAGAACCTTCTTATGATTTAAACGAAGCACAGCAGCTGTAGCATTCATTGGTGTACTATTTCTTCTGAGCATCATTTCTTTTAGAAGAACTTATATGGGTATCAAGCGAGACGCTAGCGGTCTATATCCTCTAACATTAGTAAGTAGTTATGTGATTTGTACTCAGGCGGCCTTGGATGAAAGAAATCTGACGCATGTCATTTTATTTATACGTTAAATGAGACTTCATACATTTTATTTTTATTTAAGGACGATTGTAGAAATAAACGTTCATTCAAGGAAGTAAAGTCTCTTGCCTTTACAGAATTAGCAAGTTTGTATTTTTGGCATTGTTGGGGATCACGGACAGACAGTCGATATGGATTGAAAAGTATTTCATGTATACCAAAAAGGAGAAGTTGATTCGATCGGGGGTTGTATGAAGAGTCAATAATGGTTGAACTAAGAAGTTTAATTGCGAACGTCGTCAGATAACTCGAGCTTAAAATAGCGTCGGACTAATTTGAACCAACATAAAAACAATGTAAAATAATTTGTTATACTATATATATATATATATATGCTTTGTTATTCATAGGACAAGGATTGCATTAAAAAAATTTAAAACCGCATTAATAGCTGCCAAGCATGCGTCCAACCAGTTCAGAAAAGGAAATTGCTACATATACACAACTAATCTATTTCAATTGTGCATGGTGTTGTACATTGTGAACATATTTCCGTCAAAGATTATCAAAAATGTTCATCTTCTAACCTAATAAAATCTTCTAATCTAATAAAAGTAAACCAAATCGAAATTGAAACATGTTTGAACGCAGTGAACATGAAACAGAACGCAGTGTTGTTTTTTGTACAGTTAAAACGAATGGAGCAATATTAAGCACATAGACTCAGAAATGTATGTCGACAATGTGGCAACGAGTGCTAGCTATTATTAGTAATAATATATCATACATCAGTAATTTTGCATTTGATCATGATAGGTCATATTGAACCGATTGATCTTTGCACAAACTATTCGCTGCACGTAGGTTTTTATAGCAAGAAGCATCTTCAGCACATCCATTAATTGATTGATTATCCAATAGTGATAGATTGCAACGATTACTATCATTCCTACTGTGCCTTTTACAATTGATAGATTGATAGTTTATGTAATTAACGTAGATGATTCTCACTAGAAATTTGTTCATTCCAGATTGGATCTCTTGTCTCTCGTCATATTCGCCCGCTTGCGTGGCTGCGGGTTGTAGTTCGGCCGTGTCCTTCGTCACGTACCGAGTTTATTTTGTGGTGCTTTCCATACAGGTGCCGTATACTTGCAGATCCACAATGAGTTACGCTCAGCTACAGCCGCAGGCTCCACAACCCACAGCCACAGGCAACCAACAACGCCAAGCTCAACAACAGACGATCAACCGTGAGTACACCTATTTTAAAATAATGTACATAGAATAACTGCTTGTATGTGAAATGATAGGAGTCTAACGGTAGAAATCGGTGCATCAAACTAAAAAAAAAACTGCTGAATAAGGACAAACGAACAGTATAGACTAACTGAATAATATGAATCGTTGCTTTTGTCATAAAAACATTTAAAAAAGGACTTTGTTTACTCTATCAAGGGGGCAAAAGAAGGAAAAACTATTCAAGAAATGCTACTGTAACGTACATCATAATCTGGTTTCCTCAACGAGCACAACGATGGAGCATATATATGTATAGGTAGCCAAAAAGATGTTGGAGGTTTGTTTAACCAGATGACTTTAAAGTCGCATATCTCAAGTAATGAGTCGCGCCGGGTCGGCATTGACGTCGTTTGAAAATTGGGATTTGACAGTAGTGACATGCTAAATCGTTGGAGTACCTTTGTTGAGATGTAAGAAAAATAAGTAAAATTTCTGTGAAAATTCGCTATACTTTACATTATACTAGGATAAAGGTACAAATACTGCCTAGACACAAAAATTTGTGGATTAAAATGTGTTACCGAAAGAAACAGCTCAAAGGTAGTTCAGTCATTTCCCTCCTGAAAATGTGGATCCAAAAGATATGTCTCGTAGTGATCGAGCCTTTACGAAGGAAAATGATGAAATATTGCGAAGGTTAAGCAAAGCCATGACCTCGCCAAGAATCTATATTTTATAACCAAACAGTTTTAAACCATCTGAAGAAGCCGGTTTGAAGCACGAAGTTTGGATTCCATATTAACTGACGCAAAAGAATGTACCAGATTGTATTACTATTGTCTGCAAAACTTTGTAGAACAACGAAATCGAGCCTTTTCTAAAATGTATGATTGCTGGAAATGAAAGGTGGACTACGAACAACAGCAATATACTAAAAATGTTCCCCGCATTTTGTGGCAACCAGGGCTAAGGCCAAAGGTGATACTATGTGATCGATGAGATCGGAAAGCAGTTGTGCATTACGAAATGCTCTCGCCTGGCAAACTGATTGTTTCAAACCTATAGAATTAACACGATTACAACAAACAATCAAAAAAAAAACAGACAAACTAGTAAACAGAAAAGACATCGTTTTACACTATGAATATACATTTTAGCTACTTCATAGAGAATTTAGATGGAAATATTAATGCGTCCACCGTGTAGCTCGAATCTTGCGGCATCAGACTACTATCTGTTTTCGTCTTTGAAGAACTTTTAAATAGTGTCAACTTAGTTTCAATGGAGGATGCAAAAATCGGTTGTCACAATTTATCCTTCAAGATCAGAGTTCTACAGTGATAGAATTATGGTGTTACTAAAAAAATGGAAGAGGGTCATCAAATAGAATGGCGCGCATTTAGCTTAAATATTAATGTTTCAAAATATAAAAAAATGTTTGTCTCGAATATTTAATACAGACATGACGAGGAATCAGCTATCGGTAATTAGGTAAAAATCTATAATAGATGAATAGAACAATCCATATTTGTTAATGTTTTGTTTAATGGTGATTTAATTATTGAAACTTTTCCGTCTTCTCTCTCTCTCTCTCTTTCTTTGTTTGGCTCTGTCTGATCAGTCTACGGAGGGAAGGGCAGCGGAGTGGGTTCCGTGGTGCAGTCGGAAGTATCGCGAGAGCAGCAGACGGTAATGTGGCAGCAGAATTCGTACCTGGCTCACGGCAACACTGGTTCGGGAACCGACTCAGGTATCCAGAGTGCAGGGCCTCTTTCAGTGGCTGGTGGTGCAGAAGACGGAATGATCTACGATTGGGGTGACCAGAGCTCGACCGGAGCCATTAGTAGTAATTATGGCGGAGCTCCAAATACGGGAGATCAGACCAACAGTAGCGTCGATGAAGTCGGTGCTCAGCTGAGTCAAACGAGATCACAGCGCGTTCGCGCTGCCATGTTTCCCGAGACCCTCGACGAGGGAATGGATATACCCAGCACCCAATACGATCCAAGCCAGCCAACTGCTGTTCAACGACTATCAGAACCTTCACAAATGCTACGTCATGCCGTAGTCAACTTAATTAATTACCAGGACGATGCTGACCTTGCGACGCGGGCCATTCCAGAGCTAATAAAGCTGCTGAACGACGAGGATCAAGTAGTTGTCGGGCAAGCAGCGGTTATGGTTCACCAGCTTTCGAAGAAGGAGGCTTCTCGGCACGCCATCATGAACTCCCCGCAAATGGTGGCGGCCCTCGTAAAGGCCATGGCTACTTCGAATGACCTGGACACGACGCGCAGCGCTGCCGGCACCCTACAAAACCTCTCGCAACATCGGCAAGGTTTATTGGCCATTTTTAAATCTGGCGGTATTCCCGCGCTCGTCAAACTGCTCTCGTCACCCGTGGAAAGTGTGCTTTTTTACGCTATCACGACCCTCCACAATCTGCTATTACACCAAGATGGCAGTAAAATGGCAGTCCGGCTAGCAGGAGGACTCCAAAAAATGGTATCACTGCTTCAAAGGAACAATGTCAAATTCCTCGCGGTTGTCACGGATTGTCTACAGATCCTCGCTTACGGCAACCAAGAATCGAAGTTGGTCATCCTCGCATCTGGAGGGCCAACGGAGCTCGTCAGGATCTTACGATGTTATACCTACGAGAAACTGCTGTGGACCACTACGCGAGTGCTCAAGGTTTGACTACGCAGTATACATACTCATCTATTTATGCTGTCCGTGCTGCTTCTTATGTCCAATTCTTTATGTTCTCATCCTACATCTATGCGTTATTACATTGATTTGTTTTAGATTAAAGTAAGGTTTTTAATGTATTTCTTGTGTATGACAGGTGCTATCCGTGTGCTGCTCGAACAAACCGGCAATCGTGGAGGCCGGTGGAGTGCAGGCGTTGGCTCAGCATCTGAACCACGGTTCGCAGCGCCTGGTCCTCAACTGTCTCTGGACACTTCGCAATCTTTCTGACGCCGCCATTCGTCAGGTATCGAGGTTTTAAAAGGAAGGGTAATACGATTTAGCCGACCGAGATAGGAGTTATCGAAAGATGTAGGCTATTAGACAGTGGTTTAAAAGGTCTTTAAAAATATAAGTTATTGCTTCCTATGATTAGATCTATCCTTGCGCATGCAGTAAGTATCATATACTTGTGCCGATAACAAGGGACCCTCCGTTCTGGCTCCCTTCGGGTTGAGCCGTATAGTGGGTTATGAGGATGCAAATTATCGATTTATGTGATGTAAGTTACGAAGCTTGACATTTTATAATATTGTTACTGTACCTTGCGTCTGAGTGTTTATGATATGCTTCATACGGCCTTCTTTTATTGTTGATTGATTTTTAGGACAATCTGGAACAACTGCTTCACAACCTGGTCGAGCTACTAGCTTCGCCTGACATGAACGTAGTAACATGCGCTGCTGGTATTCTTTCTAATTTGACATGCAATAACCAGCGTAATAAATCAATTGTATGCCGCGTGCAAGGTTGCGAAGCCCTTGTACGAACGGTCATTCAGGCAGGCGATCGCGAAGAAATCACAGAACCAGCAGTGTGTGCACTGCGCCACTTGACATGCCGTCACCCTGAGGCCGAACTTGCCCAACAAGCAATTCGACGAACGTACGGACTTCAAGTATTTGTCAAGTTACTGCATCCACCTGCACGGTGGCCACTTGTAAAGGCAGTGATCGGACTGATACGTAATCTGGCTTTATGCCCTGATAATAACGCGCCTTTGCGTGAGGATGGGGCAATACAACGTCTTAGCCAGATTTTGCACAAGGCATTCGGCGATATGACCGCGAGTCATGCAAACGGAGGACCGGCGCCCCTCTGCGACGGAGTCAGCATGGAAGAAGTAGTCGAAGGTACTGTGGGGGCTATGCACATCTTTTCCAAGGATCCCAGCAATCGTCCACTTATCCGGTCACTGCATGTAATTCCTGTATTCGTGCAACTCCTCTATTCGGATGTCGAAAACGTGCAACGTGTTGCGGTCAGTGTACTCTCTGAACTGGCAGCAGATCGTGAAGGCGCTGACCAGATAGAAGCTGATGGAGCAACAGGACCGCTCACTGAACTATTGCGTTCCGGAAATGAAGCAGTTGGTGAGCTTAGTTTTTAAATTTTTTCATACTGGTAGTTCGTTAATATTAGGTCAGTTGGCCCTTACTTTCTGTCCGCAATTTCCATATCCAGTTCTGTCTGAGCATTTTTGCACGTCAATTGGGATTCATTCTGCATATTAATTTCACTTTCCTTCTTTCAGTATGTAGACTACATATAAATTTTTCAAGTAACCAGTAAACCGTATGTATATATCAACGTGCCGGATGTAATTATAGTAACGTGACGTGTAAATATATAGAATATAGCACCTGACAGTGTTTCTTGACCTTTCTATTTCAGCGACATATGCAGCAGCAATTTTGTTCCGTATGTCAGATGACAAATCTCAGGACTATAAAAAGAGACTTTCCATGGAACTCACTGCGGGTCTGATGCGGCCAGGTGAGCACGGTACACCTCAGCCACCGCATGTCGATCCTATGGACATGGGATTCGATCCTGACGCGTATAATCCCTCCGGAATGTATCCTGCGCCCCCTCATACCGCTCCAGGAGGACCCAGAAACCCCGGCCAGCAGCAAACCAACAATAACAACAACAATAATTATGCTGCTCAGGGTGAGGCTTTTGTTTTGAGTAATAATCTCTAATTCATTTAATCACGCTTCTGAATTTTAGATCGGACGTTATCGTCTTATAGTCGATTTAGCAAAACAAAACTTCAGAAGTTACAAAGCTGACTAGCTGGATTCAATTAATACGTACTCAAAATGAAATCATTTATTTTTAGTTATGGTTTATGACGGACAGAAGCTAATAGAGCTATATTTAGCAACTAAATACATTTGAATGAGTCAAGCGTTGATCATTCAAAAAGTTTAACAAACAATAAAAATATAATGCAGCGTTTACTTTTCTTCGATAAAAACATTCCTAATAAGACGATACTATTCAAACAGGTTTTAAGTTACTTTCGTATTCTCTCCATCACGAAACAGCTGTAAGCCCTGTGGGGAACGAATAGCAAGTGGAGAACTAAAAAATTCAGTTAAGGAGCACGCCAAATCCGCTGAAGTACCCAGTATAGTGCTGAAGTTGATCCTGGCATATATTTACTCAATACGAATAAGATTAAAAGTAGCTTTGCTTTCAAGACCTGGGGGTCTCCGGGAAGATAATTTACACCGAAGGATGGAGTAATATCTAACTCAATAAAAAGCAGTAAGAAGAATAAAAATTATTCATCTCGTTGCTTCGGCTGCTTAAGTATCGATGGTAGACGAATAACTGAAATGCTAAATGAAAGAGTATGACGAGAGACTAGATATTCATATCGTGTCAACAATATACCAATTATAATATATAAGAATTATTATTCTATTGCCAATATTTAATAGACAATGTAATAATAATAATCATATCTGAAAAAGGCTAAATAACCTGTGGATGAACGACGAGTGTATATGTGAGTATATGTGTGTTACCTCAAGTTTATTTTCCGGTAATATAGCAATCTAATTGAATTCAAGTCATCGATGTCAGGTTTACCGCGCAATCTTATTTTTTCGGGCGTGCCCATTGACTCCACATTCAGAAATATTTATAGATAACATGATTATAATTGTAGAACAAACGTTCTTTAAGTCTATGGGTGAAGGTAACGGCGAGATATACCATATAGAGATAAGATATTATATATATATATAGGCTGGAGACAAATCAAGTCTCTTTCAGTGAAAGTGGATCAGACGTACGCATTATCTGCGTTTCTGGAAAACTAAAAATATGGGTTGAATAAATTGATTACGTAAATGATATAGAAAAATGATGAAAAGGTAAAAGAAATAAGAGATGTCACCATCGTAGTACATTGCACAGGCACCTCACACTCTTGTGCGACATACACACGTTCCCAAAACCAACGGCACCATTAATTTTTTCGCAATGAGAAATACAGATCTTCTTACAAGAAGTTATCATTTTTACATCGATACAGGTACGATTGTCCAGGTTGTCCAAAATAATAGACAATAAAGAATGGAATGCAAGAAAGAAAGGTTTGACCAAAAATGTAGAAAAAGGCATGCAAGTTACACGTTACCGGGCTAACTCTCAGGGTTATTATAATATAAAGCGAGCATTACAAGGATCAATCGAGCCAACTAAAACTCAATCTCTGTCTATATGGTATTCCCTAGTGTAAGAGATCTTCTACAAACGCAAATAGACACCTCTGTCCGGTACAGTGAGTGAAAAGACGGTGAAGTACATAAAAAAGGGGTAAATATAATTCCTTATTCCAGAGAACAGTACGAATCGCTCGCTAAATAGGAATTAGTAATAACACGATCAAAACAATGAGAAGTGCGAGTAGCACAGTTTATATTGCAAAAGGGGAGGATTAAAGATAGAGTCAAGGGATAACACATACACACACACAATAAGACATGAAAAACGATCTTGGCGAGCGATTAAGCGGCGAAACTAGCAGAGTTAAAACGCGTGGCCAAGATGTGGGAAGCGATTAATAAGTGTCAATTACTTGAGACTAAGAAATGCTGAATTTTACGATAGGTATGTAGCGGATGTCAAAGAAGACGATAATTATTATTATAATAACCACTGACAACGAGGCAGCGTGAGGAAGAAGGAAACAAAAGAACTTTTTTGTATATGTGTGAGTGTGCATACATGTAACCGTGCTACAGTCAACTCACATCTACGAATTCCGGAAAAAGTCCACGAAGGAAAGGAACTGTTTGCTACTGAACGCTTCTCGAATGAAGAAATGCGAATGGCAGGCAGTCCAATGTTCTCGTATTGTACACGCTCGCAATTGCATGACTAACCTAACTGAACACATTAGACAAAAAAAACTAATATTTTTATGAATGTTTGCAATGCTGCGAGGAGCGCTTCTGAGAGGTAAGAAGCTATGAGGGTGTAAAGCTAAAATATTTAGGCACTTAGACAAGATAGTGAGCTTCTAAAATGCGTATCGCTAAAAATCATTAGTAGATTTTGCAAATCGGTTTATCAGTTTAATTGCTTATAAATCAAAAATAAAATTAATAAACCTTACTTGTCAGATACTATTTTATAACAGTTTTTATGAAGTAGTATGTTGGATCCAACTGCCTTGTGCGTTTTTGCATCTGGGTAATTAGAAAAGGATTGTAATTCTTCTGAAATGCTCCTGTATTATCAGTTATTATTAGTACCTCAATAAGCGCGGTATACATTATGAGAACAGCGTCCATTATTGGACAACAAAGAATAATGGCAAAGACATGCAATAGGTTTACGGCGGGAAATGCATAGCTTTTATTTCAGTTGTGATACACATGTCAGTCACGTGATCCTTAGTTATTATGGTGACATATCTTCTTTTGTCCTGCAGACTGTGTAATTCAGTGGGCTGGTACCACAAAACACTTCACGATTTGGTATGAACAGGAGGGGTCTCATCGTGAAAATTGACTTGTGTCAAACTCTCGCATGTAACTAATATACGTAGGTCAGTGTGTTAATTTTTTAATGATGGTTGCTGTTTGTTGCTTTGATTGTACAGGTTATCCAGTCGACACACAAATAGCCATTAACTCTATGCAGACTTTGGACATTTCGAGTTCCCCTGTGGCGACACCGCACGCCGCTCATACTCCATTAAATAACTTCCAAGCGGGACATCATAACGAAGGAATGGATTTAGATCCCAATTACGACCACGCTGCAAATCCATCGCCGATAAATTCAGACTCCCTTAATCCCAACTGGTACACCAGTGATTTATAGAAAGCGAGTCGAGTTCTTCTTTAATTAGAGGCACTAAAAAGCACAAAGGGGTGTCTTGTCACTGCTTGATCTTGTATGTTTTACAGGTATGATTGTTCTATGATTTGCGCTATTTAATGTTTACATAAGTGTACGATGTGTATGTTTTCCGCCTTACGTGTGCTATATTCTATTCAACAGCGTTTGTGCAACGCACATTTATGTATTCTTTTATGACTGGTGCTAAGTGCATTTGCACCGACCGTGCTCCAGAAATTCTGTTATTCCGTTGTGTAATAGGTCTCAAGCGATTAATAAAATATTACATGCACTAGTTGAAGGATTACCTACCAGTTATTTGTACTTCGTCCGGAATCTAGGTCCAAATATTTGCTAAATATAAATTACTGATGGAGTGATAGAACAAAAAAGAAAAATCGTGCGAAAAATAAAAAAAACCATCGAATGGGAAAAGAAGTGCTGGTTGATGATCATTAAGTTAAAACGAATTAAATTACGATTATGGATGAGTGAATGGTGGTGTAACTATCCATCAGTGCGTGATTGCAATACCACAGCTTGGAAAGGTGAGAAATGGAGGGATATTATTATTATTCTGAATTACTTTAACTACAAGGCGCACACTGGGCCCGTCCGCGATAGTGGACGCTTGAGCTGCAGGCACCTTTTGCTGGAGAGTGGTCAACATCAGTTGCAACGATAATGTAATCAAGTGATGACTTTTGATGACTCCATCAAGAAATGTCTAATTATGGTATCATGTTCAAATGATATCACATTGTTCACACTCATGGTATCTTTTGCAATTTTGTTTATTTGCACAGACTTCGTATACACAGCTATAGTATTATGTTCAGCATTTCATCAACATTGCTTCAAGTAAAGATGAAGGAAAGAACGAACGTTATATACTATAAAAACGCATATAATTAACGACAAACTGAACTTCACACTCACCGTTATTGTGCTTTTCCTCTGAATTGTTATGTATTTTCTTCAGCAGGTTACAGGTCCACGTTCGGTATCTTGGTTATCAACATGGTTTAAGCTGTTTTCATGAAATCAGTTCAGAGATGTAAAAGTACATCCAAATATATAAAATGTATACTCGAAAAAAATTTATTGTCGTAATACAATTTGGCCAAGGACTCTGCTGTACCTAGGCTGCTTATTTCTTCCATTATCATTATACATTGTAACGACAAGCGGCGTCCAATGGCCCGGTGATTTCAATGTTGTATTTTTACATACGAATTTCGTCTCTCCGCCTATTTCACTATTTCTACGGCGGATTGTTTTTATTGCATTTAAGCTGTTTCGCAAAATGGTACATTTGTGGCGGTACTTTGAAAATAAAAGATACACTGCAATTCAAATATGGCAAATCTACATATTGGAAAAACTATGCAATACGAGAACTGTGTGCGGGTAAGATAACGATAAAAGCTACGAACAGGTTAGCAAACAGTGTCTTCTCCTGTGTAGTTTACTGCGAATCGCACGAAGTAGATGCTACCGCCGTCTCGTAAATTGTATGTGTATCAATTGTCGATAGCCGCCAACCGGCCACTTACAGACGGTAACCAGCAAATCTGCTATGAAAATATAAAGTTTTAGCTGCACACGACTGTATGCATACATTATACACAACAGCAAAAAAATGCGCATACAAATAAATATGTTAATAAACATTTTATCCCAAAACTTAATGGCCGTATTGATTTGTAACCATACTTTTTATACGTATTGATTCATTGATAACTTATCACTAACAGAAAAACTTTTTAGTCTAGAAGAAATACTCTTTTATAGGACTTTATCTTACTATTATCTGAGTAAATTTATTCGAAACCAGTGATAATAGTTACTGTCTTTTGTAAGAAGGCTTCATAGTATTTTCTTAAAGATGTCTACGTTGTCTTTCCTTCCCTTAATCGAGTACGCTATCTCAGCTATCACGTATTTTTAATATAAAAGCAAAAAACATTTGAAACAGTCTGTCTTTAACGTAAAACTTTTTGCTACAATAACCTCGTTTCCGAGCTTGCCTGTCGTAAGGCATGGTCTAGGATAAAGTTTGTGTGTATGTATGTACATATACCCGTTAATCTAAAAATCACCCAAAAAATAAATCCACAGCTTAACCGGTTTTGCCTGCATATGATTATGTTCGTATACAAAACCTATAAAGACTTTCAAACAGCTCACTATATTACAGTTCGATCTTCATAATATTATATGAATAAAGAATTATAATTGGACTGACGTGATGCAATATGAGATTCCATTAAACAAAGGGTCTGACCAGTAGATTGATTCATTTAGCCTATAAATTACACCTGTTACCTATGCGTAGGTAGTTTGTTAGTGGTATTCTTGTCTGCGTAACATACAATAAAACATTGATGGACATCAATTGTACAATAATAAACTGGAAAACAAGAAGCTCTTCGGCTTATTGAATACATCGCTGGACCGTGACGCAAATAGTCACCGTGAGACATTTTCTGAGAGCACTCTCCCCCTTAGAGCTAGCAGTAGAGTTATTAGATGAACTGAATCGATATTATAAACCAAGCCTGCTAATGCCATAATCAAGTACCCTTTTATTGATCCAAACGGGAGACGTTATGAACACTTCTTTAAATAATTGTAACATTCTTCATTTGGCGTTTTTTTTTGTAAATTCAAGGGTAACGTTTTTACAAGCACATGCAGCTAGACGTGGTCAAGCATATGAAAACTATTACCGAGATTGTTATACTATTTTATATTGTTTTTTAGATTTTCGAGGTATATTTACATATAATTGCAGAAGTACATCTAAGAAACCCTATTTGCTTGAGTGTATAAGTTCGGTATGAAGATTCACGAATTACAAAAATTATCTTTGACAATTACAAAAAAAAACAAATATGAACTTATTTCTGTAATCGACAACAGTATGTAACTCTATTTTTACAATTGTAAAAAAAACTTACTAAGGGTACGGATACGGTTAAATAAATGGAATCAAACGCTTCAGAATTGTAAGGCACATCTGGAAGAAAGTTCTGCTTCTAGAGCATTAATAAGCGCATGACTATATTATAATATTGATGATCCGACCGAAACCATTACATACTAAATTGAAGTAGCATAAGAGGTTTTTAACCTTAGTTATAACCCAACTAAATTTCACCCAAACCTCTTGAGCCGGCTACTAGGATGTGTACTGGGGCGGTGTCTGAATCGACTATAAAGTTTAATTCCATGCACGAAGCATCGTATTTGTTTAGAAAAGCTACAATTGCTTTTGAACATATTAGGTTAATCTAACGTGAGCCCGACTATAATAATGTGACGCTAATTGATAATTTTTTATAAGGAAGTACTGCCCTCGAACTTTTTGTTAGTTCGAAGATGAATTATTCTGTTCTTAAGCGTGACTGTTTGTCGTAATATTGCAGAGTCTAGCATAGGCAGACCTTATCTAAATATTGTGGGAGCATACGATATCACCTAGCGATGTTGCACGGATTGCTCAGCTCCTACGAGACCTGAAACATAACCGCGAATCTACTGGTTTTCTAAAGATTAAAGCTGTTAAGACCTTTCTACAGACAGTTCGCAACTGTACCGATCTTTATATGCAGTTATAACTGGACACCCAAGTAAAATCTATTCTTGTTCCAGGAAAAACTGTCACATAAAAAAAAAAGTAGGAACGTCTTGCTATGTAACAACTACGGCGGGCTGATACACGTGAGATGCTGGAAAACAACAGGAATTTAAGTAGTCAGCGATTAAAAAAGATTATAGAGCTTTCAGTCGTCGCTATTTTCTGTCGAACAACGGTACTGTACAGTGAAGTGACAGGCGTATCGTATTTGTTCATGTACATATGTAGGTTGTATAAAACTTGAAGTTGGTAGTACTCATTACATCATTTTCTCAACAAATATAAGATCGAAGAACCTGTCACTAGAGCTCGGGGTAGATCTAGGTATGAAATCTTTCACCATTTTCCTAAGATTGATCGTTTACGCGCAGTGAGCCCGATTCTGTCCATTTCACCCCTTTTTTAAAACCTAAATTTAATTTTTTTTGTGTTTAGTGTATCATTATGGAGGTCAATGTCCGTAATATCTTTCGATACAGTTATATGCAGTAGAGGAAAAGAAAATCCAAATATTTTTTTCGAGTTTTTATTCGGTATTTTACATTCGGTGGTGTAGTGAGATCAGATGAACTTTGTTACAACTCTGTACTACCGAACCCTTAGCGTATATAAATAAGCACTAGCCCTACATGCCGCCTTTTCAATGGAAAATAAATTCCAGTAACCAAACTATTTTTGTGATTTTCTCATGCAATACTCATGACAACGTAACTTTTATAAATATGTGCGTTTCTAAGCGTTGATGCCTGGCTCGTTCACGGTATGTGTGCGTCAAAATCGGGGTACATCAAAATTCGATTGCGTAGTTACGGTGACTAAAGATGTAATAAGATATTCAAGCTTTATATGAAAAACTGCGTTATTATTGATTCGGACGGCTGACCTTCAGCGTGAAGCAAACGGGTCAATTTCATGCGAACCATAGATTCATATATTTCTATATTTAGCGAGTAAGTATGTTGTCTCTGCGCCCTCATGTAAATTCTGAAAGGTGTTTATGGTATGTTTGTGATATTTTACAAGTAAAATGGTAGGTAGGCCTGGTCTACCCTCGGCCTGGAGTAGTCATAGCGTTTTTCAGCGCTTTAAAATTTTCTGGAATATGGGTACATATGAGATGCGCGCATTCAGTGGTAGGTAGCGGTTTGGGAATTATTAATTTCTCTCTCTTTGCATTTTTTGTGAGTAGGCTTTGCTACCTCTGCATTGTTGCGTATCCATATGATAGTTATTTCTTAAGCACTGCATAATGCGAGATATTTGAGCTTCAGTTACAAGACTAATAGCCTATTTTTTTGCAGGATGTACAGACTTGTTAGAATTTGCTAAAATTATTCCCAAATGGGTGGCTTTGAGCGGAAATAGCTCTCAGTTCCTCAGTAAAATCTCATTTCGTTCTTGAAACAGTTTATGGTTTTGGTATGTGACGGCATTATTTATCGTTGTTATTTAGATATTTATGGTCGTTCAGGGTGATTTTGTTTGTCAATACCACGAAGACTCCCATCTGAAGTCTTATACGTGTTTCTGTTACTTTCCTCATTGTAGTTTATTTGCTCTCTAATTCACAAATGC
This sequence comes from Varroa destructor, assembly GCF_002443255.2. Taxonomy (NCBI): domain Eukaryota; kingdom Metazoa; phylum Arthropoda; class Arachnida; order Mesostigmata; family Varroidae; genus Varroa; species Varroa destructor. Next base: position 3,893,593 of record NW_019211458.1, read on the forward strand.
TTTTTAAAAGCATTCATCGGAGCTCACGTGGAACGAGTATAGCGGGCTTAGCCGTTTCATTAGGCAGGTGTTCTTAATGGAGCTTGTGTGTGAGTAATGCAAAGTACTTCTTATATAATATGCTGCTCTGGCTATCTACTCTGACTTTCTGCTCCGATAGTACTAAGAAATGGCATATTTCATATTCCTTATCCATATCTCTTGCAGCATGTGGTGCTTATACCATCTGCCATTTTTAAACGATAAAGAGAGATTCTTGCAAAAATACACAACGACGCGTTTTTTTTTAACCATATCTTACACTTGTATATCTTCTTAGCAGATTGCTAAGTGTCAGATGTAGTAAGCTTTAGATAGCGGTGCGCGTTCTCTTAAATGTTCTGACCTCTTTCGCAAATTAATTTGGAAGCTTGCAAATTGGGGCAGATCTTTGCGACGTAGCAATAGCCGACATTTTTAACAGGACCGGTTATGACATCTGCTTACGTTAACCCAGGTTCTGCCAGGACATGTGTACAAATTTCGAGACGGAGTTTCATCACTTTTACCCTACATTGTTTATATTATAAAAAATATGTTCATTTTATACATAAATACTTTTCAATTTATGACCAGTTTTATGTATCAATCCACTGTTACGAATGTTCTCAAACTTGAACGTTCGTTTATTTGACGAAGGCATCACAGGCATGTGGATATGAGGCAGTCTATCGATTTTGGAAAAGGTTTTCTAGAGACAATTCCTTCCGCTTAGTGGAAACGCGTGCTGATGCACTATTTGTTTCTTGTTCGAGCTGTCCAAATGTGTTCGTTGTAGCCAGCCTATCAGTGAATTTGAGGATATAGAAGTGTACTATCAAAAATACGATTTTGCCGTCCTGAAAGTCAACAGAGACACCTATGACCTTTGGGCTTATAACAAGCGGATAGTGGTCAAACCAAAGCGAAATGTAAAGGAAACCCGTTTAAATTTAGTCCCCACATAATTGAGGCTCGATAGGATTTAGTAAGGTAGGAAGATTTCATAGCTTCACTACTGGTACATTAGGCTACCAAAAACGAAAACGCTTTCACGCAATGCAAATCACTTAGTGCTTGTATCTGCAAAAAAATCAATACGTGTAAAAAAAAATAGGGTGAATGCTTCTCCTAGTATTTCAAAATTACAGTTCTGCTCTATTCAACTTTAATAAACGTAAACTGTCGTTGCCAGGGAAGTGACTATTCTTCATCCTGAACTCGCCACCCTGCTAATAAACTATTCTTTATAGTAGCTACATAACATATTACGTAAGTTCTCAAACGTTTTGGGATTGCGTGAATGTTCGAATCCTTTTCGGCGATCTGAAAAATGTAGCAGATATATAAAGAACGATTCAGAAGTGTACAAAATAGAGACCACAGCAACATCTAATTCAAAATAAGGCGTTAATTTATATTTTTATTTTATTATCTGAATAAGACATGTTCTCTTGGCGACCTTTATTAAATATTACACTATACAATTAACTGTCAATCAAGTTACCGCTATCGTTTTTATTTGCAGGAAGTGCCGTTTAAGTATATCATCACCATCGTTGTTGCGATTCTTACTGTTAGCGCTTCTTTAATGGATCAACTCATTAGCTAATCAACATTATGATAGACATAAATAATAGTCTTTAGTTAAAAATTAGGCTCTTGTGTGTCTTTGTTATCAGCCATTTGAATGCGACCTTTGATTTTTGTACGACGCATAGCTCATAAAGATAATAAGACACAATGTACGCGCCATTGCAATATGATAGTATTACGACGTACTATCATCGTCACTATGATCATTGCTAGTAAGACCTGTTTGTGTGATGTTGGAATTATCTGTTATTTATGCTCTGACACTTTGGGATGGGTACATTCTCAGACAGCGAATTTTATGTGTGGCCTTCTTCTGGCTGGCATATCTGGATTCACTGTGATAATAATTACCGAAAATGTACCGTCTTTCATCTCAAAACAAAAATAATTGCCCTAGGATTTAATTAGGTAATATATTATTATAATAAGCATCTAGGGCTTGCTATTAGTTAACGATTTTTCTTATGATAGGTCCGGCACTTCACATACATTACGACGGATAGATGATATCACACTATTAAATGAGGGAAGACTGCACAGACAGACATATGGGCAGACTCGGGTCGTAAGCAACCCGAAGCATTGGTTTCCACAAAAGAGATGTTATCTAATCAAGGCTTTGCCTAAAAGTAACATATAAATTAACATGTTAGAAAGAGACTTTTCGAAATAGTTCACCAATGGTAGCAGAAAGTTTCCGTAATCTGTTACCGTTTTCTATATTACATACATGTAAAATCTATGGAGAGAATTGTATGTAACTAAATAGTACCGTACATATGGCGTCGCGTGTATTTCCAGCAATTTTTTTTGGCGTAGTATGCATGAATAGCAATAATAGGTTTGCTTTATTCACTTCATGCATATCGTTCCGGGCCTATTAGCTTATAAAGTAAAAAAGGCGTTTTTGTTGGCTAGGAACTACCGCTATCATAAAATTGATACCAATAAATCTATGATCAGAACAACAATAATTTAAGTATAGTTTTTTTGATAAATTAAAGAAACAAACTTAATAACATAAATGTTCATTTATGATGGAACCTACTGTCCTAATTTTCGTTGTTTAATACCTATCATGATGGTGGTTCAGACATGTTCCCTGAAGTTACAATGTGAAACTATAGAAGCCAGATTGTTCGGGTAACGTCTGGTGTCCTAAACAGTTGATGACTCTTTCGCGCTACACATGATACCGACAAATCGTTCCATTGCGCGAAAAGGAGAAGGGTGGTTGTTTCTGATTTTGTAACCGTCCACCAAACGTTTTTTGTCTGTATACATGCAGATATGCGCATTACATGCGCATATCTTGTTTTCATTCGAGCACCTTTCCCTTTACACGATCTGGGTTGGTATATCGCCAGCTTTGTATAAAATATTTACCATGATTATGGTATGACTCAAAATAATCTAATCTTTGCGTGCAGAAATAGCCTCTGAAGTCCCCTTACTAATCGGCGGATCCATGATGTGGATTCAGACGCAGGACAATTTTGGCGCTTTCCTTACGTAGCCAAAAACATTACATGCACTCTGGTTTCGTGGTAGCTGATGTAATTTCGCTGAAACCACTATAAAGAATTATTATTATGGTTGAACACTCCATTGGCCTGCGTGATTATTCTTAACTGTTTAACGGCCCATTCGAGAAGTTTTTTGCGTTCCTTCTGTTTTTGATTGAAGTTCAGCAACGTATTTCGCTTTTTGTCCGCTGCACACACCCTGGAAAAATAGCCAGTAAAAAGGTACAGTGACTTAACATATCTAGCATAAAAAATTGTCTTTATCTTGAGAAGGTACCCACTTGACGAAAAAAACGTTCCTTATCCTTAGCAGCTTACTACATTTGACTATGTTCATTCGGTTGCCTCGTACTGATTAGAACCTGTACTAGGTTAGGTAAAATTTAGCTACATTATAATAGAATAATTTTCATAATTCTCTAATGGTAAGCAAAAATAAGCTGATTACTTTTCTAGAACGATAAGTGCTGTAGTCGGCTGGACCCGAAGATATTTTGCATCGTTTCTTCCGTCGCTTTTCTCCTGTAAGTAGGTCTGCCAGTCCTCATCCATGACGAGATCGACAAGCTGTCTTAACTCAACGAAGAACATGGGCAACACATCTGCATTAAGACCCTGCACAGGTTCCGAGGTGGCAAACTGTTCACACTGAATCAAATCCAAATTGAACTGTTCCACGGCACCCGTAGATATCGCTTTTACTTCTTCGTTGCGGAGGAGATCGAGTAGCTTCCCGGAAAGATGTTGACAAGCCGTCATGCACGCTGTTTGCGCAACTCTATCCTGTGGATAACGCCGGAGATTGTTGTCAGTGGTGGCGATGGTGAAAACACCATAAGATTAACTTCTAAATCACCAAGAAGTTCACTAGTTCCGCCATAGGGTGCAATGAAAAATCAAGTTAAGAAGCGTTACTGTGTAATAAAACATCTAGACACACTTCTCAGAACGTAACGCTATTTAGATGTTAAGTTCAGGCAAAAGAGTAGTTATATGTGTGGCACCTTAACAAATCCTGAATAACAATAGACGCTGTTGAAGCTTTACACAGTTGTGGCTGTCACACCAACCGAGTCATGACCTTACTTTTGCTACCTTTGGTATGACTGATTTTTTATCGATTTTTCAAACTAACTAACCCTTTTTTCAAAGTCTTCGTCTTGTTTTATATGGGCTCTAGCCAACTAATCCCATTAGAAGTAGTACAAAATGCATTTACCGAATTTAGTGATCTGATACATGCCGCAAGATCAACGTAAATTGAGGCCAAGCAAAACGACATACATAAAATAGCTGAACTAATGAGAATAAATGACTAAACAATTCCTAATCATGCAAGCAAGCAATAATCAAATTCGTCCATGAAACTCATTTGTATCTAACTTCACTCAAAACAGAGAAATTTATTTTTCGGTATAAAGAAAACACGTTCTACTTCAAAACTTAAAACGAAAATAGAACTTCGTTCACTTGACAAGGAAAACATATACATTAAAGCGGCTTACGGAAATAATATATATTTTAATACGTTCGCAGGAATGTCAGATATCTAACTGGAGTAACAACTAATCCAATAATAATAGGAGCAGTGGGTTAAGAATGGGAAAGTAGCAGCTTGTGTAAGATTTGTAGCTGATGGGTTACTCGTGAGAATTAGTGGGTAGTCGACCGCATCAAAACTTCACCGAGGTAAAAGCATCACCAAACCATCACCGATGAGATGAGAAAAGTCCAGTAGAAGATAGAAATCTGACCAAATAAAATTTTCTTCGTCTACAAACCTTAAACTCGCAGATATCGCCTCTCACCTACAACAGCCGTGAGGCAGTGACGGATTGGATATTTTAGGAACGCATGCAGCAGCAGGCGAAGGCGCACCAATGGATTGAAAAATAAATTTCAAAAAACGAAATAAAACACACCGATCCAATGTTAGATAAACTAAACAGCATATACACACACACGATACATTTGTTTTTTTATGATGAGTTTATATACAGACTGCGTAATGGCTTGGGTGGCTTCGCGCCTTAGTAAAAAATTAGCTGCCTTAAACCTTGCGACATAAAAATAAACACTGTGCAATTTTAGTTAAGGTACACATATATTATAAATATACATTATATAGAAGTACCTTAAGGTATTTGTTATAATATAACAGTACAACAATATAAATAAAAAATGATAAGGGGTATATATAAATCTTGATTAAATACTAAAAAGGTACATTACGTAAAAACATAAGAAGGTAAAGAAATTCGCATAACACTCCAGGTAATAGAAGAAGCAACCTTTTAGACTAAATATACGTCACTGGCGTGCTAGGTATGTATCACAGTAGAAAATGTATGCATTTTTGCCATTTCTATTATACATATGAAACTATTTTTGTCCAGCTGTAAATGTACTGTTTTGTTATACAGTTTACTCTGTTGTCTCCGTCTAGCTAAAGCCGAGGGAAGGCTACTTGCGGTACCGTAAATTGATAACCGTTTCCTTCTGTTTCTAACTATACATAAGTTAGAGTCGACAGTCAAGAGACTTAATTCCACTAATTTCCATGCCTGAAAGAAATAATTTTGATGTATGAAGATTAAAAGATCCCGACGACACCTGTTACGCACGTGGCTTCAACACAGCATTTACCGTAAAGCGAGTAACGAATGCTGCTGCTTCGGGTATTTAATACACTGAGAGCGGATGCGTATCGTCCGGCACATATTTTATAGACACGAATCCGCCCTTTCTATAATAAGGATTCTACTTATATTTCATGTCCAAGTAGGCATGTTGTTAATGTCATTCCAGAAATCACCGTTCGGTCTTAACATTCGAAAACTGCTGAATGTCGCTATCATTATAATATGAGTCGAGCAGCAATTACTCAGTTCGGGCACTGAATTATAGCACTGTATTATAAATAGAGATAGCAGAAAGCGCTACATGCAAAATAATCGAACAAACAAATCATTCTGAACGGAAGCAAACATGCTACTATACGAAATGCTTCTATAAATAACGTATTACTTACAACTATGTACTATGTACGGCTTATTCTTTTAATTATCAAAGGGCTCGTCATCCTTATTCATAGATTGTGTATACTCTGCTTGAAATAACAGAACCTTCCTATTTTATCACACATTTATTGTAGCATGCTTTGAATAGAATAAGCAATTAATAAAAAAGATTACAGCTTTCAGGGAGAGGATTTAAACCAAAATTAACAATCCCAAATCATTATTAAAATTCTTTGATGGTTAGTTCTAAGTGGATAATAAGAGAGGTGTGAACTACGACTGCTGGACAATTAACTCTGATAAAGATATGAATAAAAAATCGAAGTTATAAAGTGCTTATATGCAAACACTCCCTCAGAATAATTATAAGTATGGAAACACCGACGGGGAGCAACGATGCATGCAATCTACTCCAGACGATGGTAAATGGTGGCTCGTTGCGACCCAAGCGGACTTATATTCGAACGAGCTCCTGATGTTGAAATTATTGTTGTTCTTCCAAAGAAGCAATACTTTTTCTGTTCAGCCTACGATGCGAGACTGTGGGGCAGAGTGTATCGACGACTTTTTGAGTACAACTTTTACACTCAAAAGTGTTACCTACTGCTAGAGAAAAATGCATTTTTTTTGCACATAATCGTTAACATGAAGCCGTTAGCCTTAATAGATGTGACCGGAATAGGATCAAAAATATACACACATATTTTATATTAAATTTAGATTGATCCAAATTTCCTTACAAATTTTGTTGTTAAATAAGTAGGGAGTAAACTAATCCTCAGGGTAGTTGAAAAGTTTAGCCCACTGATTAGCCCAATTGAGGATACTGCATTTCATACAATGTAAGGGTCAAGTTTTGTTCCACTGCAGTTAGCTTAATTTGACTATAGGTTGGAGACTAGTTGTCTGTTTTCAGCATTCAAAGGTTATTAATTATACATAATGCCCATTTCACATAAGTATATTCCTGAAGAACCAACTAAGAACACGCTCAAGACTAAATTGATTCATTGACTCATTAGATTACACAACTTGAATTCTTTAAAGATGTGAACGAATAGGATCCAGAAAATTGTATACTGATAAAATTTATTCTATGTTTTGTGCCTACAGGGTACTTACGGGTAGATTGGTGAACGCTTGGAAGACGTTGTTGAGAAACGCAATTAAATCGAGCATGTAGGCGGAAGCAGTACCGCGAGCCTCAGCGGCGGTCCATTCGTAAGTTGCCAGCTCGATACTCTCGTCGATTTTGCGTTTGATCTGTTTGTAGATTTGGTCTTCGGCGTTCTTACGAGAGTCCTTGAAGATCGCCTTGCCTTGTAGTCGTGTAGCGTGAGACGACACACCCGTTCCAGAATTGGTTCCCACGCCGCTTCCTACACTAGCACTACCACCAGCTGATGCTGGCGACCTATTCCAACAGGAAGGTGATGGGTGATAAACAGTTACGGTAACAACAAACTTCAAAGCAAAAAGTCAAAAAAGGATAGACATATTGTTTAAATCTACAATTACGCTATTGGAATTATTGATGATATTGCAATACAGTTCAAACGTTGTGTTTCTATTTGAAAAAGGAGGAAGCCAGAACTTTAAATGCTATTATAAAAACGCTGAATAAATGTGTTCTATGTTGAATTATGATTCTAATATTACCTTGAGCGTATTGTATGCAATACGCACTTAAAACACTGTGCACCAAGGGCAAAGAGCACACAGAAACACATCAACAGGAGCCCTAAAGCCGGCAGGCTTGGCATGTTACTAACCTGAAGATGGATTGAATATGTTCTTCGAGAAAGAATGAGGTCTCCTCAAGATAATTCGTATTAATTGTGATCTGAATGAGTTGCAAGAGACCTAAAGAGGGCTTCTCGATAAGCGCCGTAAGACATCCGCTCAACGTCCGCGTCAGGAGTAGGTTTGTTGACTTGCGCACCATATCCTCCACTTCACTTTGACTAATACAACAAAAAGTACGCATATTCTCGTACTATAATATTGAATCTTTCTGTGTTACAAGATGAGAATTAACAAAAATGAAAATGTAATATATCAAGGACGCCATTATGGTCCTGAAGATAAACGTTACAGTACGCGGCGGCTAATATACAACATTCAAGCTTAGAATTGCCATTCGCAAAGAATATATTCACACATCACTAAAATTGAGAGACAGAAAAAGGTTAACAACAATTTATGTATAAAACTGTGCAAGTACTAAAACACATAATATTAATCGTAGGATTTTATTTATAAGTTTCAAACAATAGGAGCAATGAAATGAAGTGGTTATCCTGATTTACTTTTCTTTAGCAGCGATTTCCCTTAACGATGATTACCTTAAATTTAAGTCCTGCAGAAACTTGAGTGATTCGCCGACAAAGTCCTTAACATACGTGTAAACTGCCGGAACAAAACTAGAAAAAGGAAACTTGCGTGGAAACGGTGACCTCTCCAAAACTTCGTCGCGAAATGGAAATTTACTCAGCACCCGTCTAGAACATCAACAAGGACCAACGTGTTCCTCTGTTAGCTCTGAATGTTCGCTATATTCAGTTTAGCATATAATTATAAAGAATATAATTATAGTAGATCCACAATTTTGTGTCATATTCAATTGGTTGACTTTAAAGGTTCACTAACGGGATTTTAGCGTAAAGGTCGATTACCTGGATTAGTTCGTTGAATTACTACCATAAATCTATGGATTTTTACAAACCTATATTCTTCTTCGGTGTCAACTTGCATCGGATGATAGCTGTCCACTTCAAAGAGTTGCCGAAATGAATCTTTGCAGGTCTTCATAAGGATTTCATTGTAGTGCTCATACACCTCCAACAGTAATTTAATTAGAGGATCTACCTTGTAGCCATAACCCTGCGTAAGAATTCACCGTAAAGAATAAAAGTGACGACCATTGTTGCAAAGCATTTTAACCTAAACATTCTCGCAGCTAATCTCCTATCTGTGCCGTGACGGAAATCGACTTAAATGTCTCCTATGTAGGATAGCTTAAAAAATATAAGAAATTGCATAATTATATGCTCTCGTCATTACTTCTAGCCATCCAACCAGCCCTGCTGCGGCACACAACACCAGATACGATCTACAAGTTTTTTCTGACAATCTCAAGTAATTCCCATATATCTATACTATCAAGCTGCTTATTCAGTAATACTTACTTTGAGCGTATATGCAAATAGCATAATGAGTGTCTTGACTCGGAGCATGAGGGGAGCTTCTGTACAGTAGCCAGTACTCGTTCTGAGAGCAGCCTCTACGCGATGACATGCCTCCGCCCACGAAGTTTCAAGTTCGGTTCGACTAACTAGTCCACCTGCCGTATTTGCCACATGCTCCTCAACGACAAAAAAGCCAGCCACCTCGTTAAAAAAAGCACGATAACCTTCGAGTGAGGCGTGCATATTAAACGCGGACTGCAGAGCGAGTTTGGCCTGTTCTTCCCGACTGCTCCGATAATAAGTTCTGAAACGTTCGCCATTACCCAGAACACCGAATATATGGTAACAGCGGTAAACTGGGCTGAAGTCCACCAAATCTTGTGCAGTTCCAACCGAGGCTGTATTTTCGCCATCAGAGGGTCCGGATATCGACGAGGGCTTTTTGAGTTTGACGCCAGATGTCGGACCATTAGACACACTGTTAATGGCGCCATGTGTAAAGCCCTCCGCTTCGATCTGATATTGCTCGCTAGCCTAGTATACCGCACAAATATACACGAGATAAATCTTAAATGATGTTGCAGCTTGTCTACAAAAGAACTTCGTAACAGTCCTCAAACGCGTAAATATAAATAATATGCCAATTTCGATTGATATTTATTTGGGTGCGCATCGACATGCGTAAAGAAGTGAGGTATACTTGTATTCTTCATTATCGTTGACATGTGTAACTACTTTGTTGTTAGTGACGCCCCACCTGTACAATGGCAATATCCCCAATGTGTGCTGAGTGTTTTCGTATGCTCTCCAGAAAATCTTTAAGTTCGGTCATGGAAGCCTCTTCAATTTGCGCGCGAAAGCGAGGCAGACGTTGTCCCATAGTTTGTGCAAACTTATGCCTTTGTATTAAAGGCAGGTAAGTATGTTCTAATAGTTCAATAGTTTTCAAAGCCGGATAATGGCGTTTAGCAGCCATCTGCTCGTTGAGTTTCGAATACATGTCGAGAACAGGCAGGCAAATTGATAATGCCTCTATGGCTGCCTTAATGTTGCATTGCGTTCTTCTAACTCGAACTAGGGCTTCGCCTTTTGCCAATGCTTTCTCTGTGCTATCACTCAATTCAGCATGGATTTCTGACACTTCTCCCTGAAACGTTGAAAGAGGCAATATCATTAGCTGTTTTTCAAATGCACCACTCGTAATTCACATGTCAAAAATGATTCGAGAGCAGAATACCTGCTGTACTTTCTTTTTCTTCTGTTCTGCCGATTTCAATGCAGAACCAAACAGTTTACAAATTAAACCAATATTTTTTTCAAATATGTGCGGTATTGGTAGCTGATAATTGCCAAGAAGTTGTTTTAAATAAAATCTCCTTGGTTACCTTGAGTTTCGCCGCTTGACTCTTGACTTGAAGCAGTTCATTGATTGAATCGATAAATCCTTGATAGTGAAAATTGCACATCTTTTGGATTTCTCTCGAATGGTCGTCGATGCGAGCGCGTAATTTTTCAAGGAATTTGGCGTGGTCGTCTCCATCGTAAATCGCTCTAAGAAAGCGACAAGAATAGATAGGTTCTACATTATCCCATATCTTAGTATTATAAACATACAGAAACAGTACATGAATAAACAGGGCCTCAAATGCTAGATTAAAGATTTTGTTCTACTTTGAACATTCAAAAATGTATCTATATAGTATGGTAAAAATAAATAAATTCAATATAAATTCACCCTTTGCATCAGCTGTTATGTCTTCTGCTATTTTAATGTAATATATAATAAAGGCATAACTTCTTAGGTGTAGTTTTTTAAATGTTGAATGACTTTTGCCAGATCTTCGTATATATCTGAACAGATATTTGCCATTAATATTAGAAAATACGCATTGCGTGCAAAATACATGTTTTTTTTTAATCTAGTTTAGTTATAGTTAAAAAAGAAAGTGTATGCAGAATATAGTATTATATATACTATACAGAATAATATTCAGAGTGCCTTTTTAATAATAATCTAGTAGGACCAATTAAAGTCAAACAATTTAAGTTTTAATAAAATTATATATTTAAATTTGGTAGCCATCGTTGCACGCAGTATTACTCTTTGCGCGTGTACTAGTGGTAATAGTTTTCGACATGTATGTATGTACAAAAGATGTACTATATCCTGCTTAGTGCCAAATTTTGGGTTTACTAGTACAATGAAAAAGACAATGAATCATACCACAAATATTTACGTTAAAAGACGTTTTAAACGACACCTAAAATTAGACCTTATTTATCAGTTACACCAGTAGAATTTTATTTGAACATATAGGTTTTATCTAGACATGATGATATTGGTATATTCGTATAATAATTTCGTATGTTGAACAAACACATAATAATAATTAATAAATTACTTAATAAATACATAACAAATATAAATACTTTACATTTACCTATTGGATTATAAAACTGCACACTTTCATATATTAAGGTGCTTCTGATTCTTTTTATCCGTTTAGTGAATAGCTCTACGTTGTTTACTATGTTCCTGCTACATGTGATCTTTTCAGATTGTACGTACTATACGAAAAATTATTGAAACGTCAGTAATTAAAGTTTCTACTTGTGTCAATCAAGTACAACCATAACTAAACAAAATAAATTTCAGCTCAAATGCGTAGAGGAAAGCCAGACGGATGTACTTTGCTTAAAATATGTCTATAGCTACTTCCTTCCGGAAAAAAGCCTGGTAGTATACATGGTGGAAATGGAGAATCAAAGCGGAACACGAAAACAGCCAGGGTAGCCGATTAATTAATTGGCAGTCCTGGCTATTTTCCTTTTATTTTCTAGCTAACAGCCATGGCGTGGCTATGGAAATACCAGATTTTTTTCAATCGATAACTTTAACAACTAAATTTCCGACAGGGGGGAGAAAGATCTTCGTTAAGTTCGTTGATCACATCTATAGCTAGCACTACACGATCGGATACGGTTCCATAGTTGAGGAACTATGTGCTGTAACTACTGGGGCCATTCAAAAGTGAACCTGTGAAATAACTGGGCCCACTTTGTTCAAAACCCTCGAAGAGCAGGTTTATAGTACGGAGTGCCAGTCTTGACGTGAAGTATTATATGCCATATTTCCTCTCCCGGTTTATTGCATCAACAAGAGATACGGAGGCACGATGCCTGTGTCCCTTTCGGATGAAGAGACATACAAGGCATGTTGTTTGCTGCAATGGTTACGTCCGACGCGACTCCCAAGTCAGTCTTATTTTATGCGTGAGTTTATAAACTTTGCACACAGTTACAGTCACAATTTTTACTGTACCAAGTTGAATCAGAAAGCAAAACATTTTTTTAATACGAAAAATTCTTTAGGTCTGTACCCACGCCAGCATTTGGCTATTAACTACTGATTGAGCTATGTTGCTTAGTAATATATAAGGAATGAGACGACTAAGGTTTAACATAGATAAAAGTAGCGAATTTAATAAAAAAAAACAACGGAAATTACTAGGCTTGTAAATAAAATATCGCCGTCCTTGAATGTCACACAAACAGATGGATTATTCGAATTTGCTCCGGTTCCTTAATTTAGAATGCTGTCGTTCACAACATTGATGCTCAAAATGTTTCGAGTTTTCCGTCCAATACTGCTTGACTGCAGTCTTTTTCATAAGCTACTATAAACTAGTACTAATTATATATTGCGGCTAATAATTTGCGATTGTTATATATAACAATCGCAATTAAAAGTTCCTCAAAAGCGTTTAGTATATCCGTACCATGCTCTAACGATGGATATGAGCAAAAAAGTGTGATCAAAATGGTTCAGCTGACTATTACGCAAACCCATTCACTCTTTAGCAACAGAATTTAGTTGATATTTAACCTTCTATGACGTCCTTAGAACAGCAATAATATGGCATTAAGAATGTACCCACCTTGTGCTATCATTTTAAGCTAATCAAAAAGACGGACACGGTTTCTATGAAAAATTTATACACGTTCAGGGCAGTTACATTCCACACATAAGGAATGAACTGCAAATTTTGTAGTAGATGCGATCGACGTGCAATAATTGGACTCCCCCATTCTTCACTGTGCCACCTACTATTCGTTAGGATACGGAATGAATACGCATCTGTCGCATGACCAAGATCGGTGCTGATAAATTATCCGAACCATGTCACTCTTCACTAAACTAAATTGCCTTAACTGAACACAGAAAACCTTGCGCAGGCGCAGTGCTGTTTCTCAGCGCAGAAGAGACGACTATGGGACTCCCTTTGCCTTATCGTTAAATGTATGCCTCGCAACTTATAGTTTATTTTAAATACTATTAAAAACCAAGCAACATTTACTGAAAGGTTCTACCTGAGAACGTGGCCGACAGTCGAGGAATCACTTGTCTCAATCTCCTTAAGCAGGTGCTCGTGTTCCTGCTGCCGTCGTTTGTCTGCGTCCTCAGCGGCTGACAACAACAAAATTCCTTCAGTCCCTACCGTTGTAGTCGGAGAGGTGGTACTAGGAATATCCTTAGACATGATGATGCTTTCCTAGTATTTCCTTGATAATCGGCGATGATTACGTTTTCTCTCATCTACTCCTCACACACGTGCACATTTTTATGACACTCGTAGCCACTGTGCGACCTCCCTATGAACACTCCTCTCAATATTCTCACGTCATTGCGGATATTTATAATGAACCCAGATTGAACCTTGCAAAGAGTTCGAGAACAAACACTAGGTCCACTAACAATATAATGGTAATCGTATCAGAAATGAGTTCTTTTTAAACTCACTCTTTAAGAGAGAGCGAATCGGCACACGAAGGGCTCACTAATATAATAAAGTCACCGAGGCAAAAATTCGTCGAACAACAGCAATATTCAGAGATCAGACCGACATTTTGGTGGAAGATTAGTAATGACACTTAATGGCGACTAGCAGCTACGACAGCAGTGATCAAAACCAGCTCACAAAACCTATACTAGCAACACCACAATTAAAGATCTGCTCAGAAAAAGAAGTAGCCAAAAGCAAACGACCTGCTTGTTGTAAAACTCATCCGGTGCTTGAAAACACTACTTACAGAACATTTGATTTGCTTTCTAGTTGTTATATTTGTTTATGTATAGAAGATTATGGTCGTAGCAATGGACCAATCTTTTAAGTAGTATTAATACAGCTAAAACTTATCCTTCGGATATTGCATTTGACTTGTATGATCTTTCTCTCACTTTCTATTGATTTCGACAGGCAACGCTCACTCCGACGACTACGGTAAATACCAGCTGCCAGCTGAGTTGGTTATACGCGCAAACAAGATTCTACCAGACACGCAGCATGGGATAATAATAACAACAACATAATATAGCGCAAACGGCCGCTATAGTTGCAGACGAAAGCAGCGATCACAAGCAGGAACTTCGTACACCAAAACAGTAATCGAGCAGTGCTATATAACGTACGGCAAAAGCTTATGGTATTTCTCTCGCTCTTAATGTCCCCAATACGAATGGTGGAATCAGAACAATGAGACTGATGATCAGACCACCAGCGCTTGGGTGGCGCCAAATTAAAAACGATTTCAAATGTTTGCTTTGATCAACAGCTAAGCTCTTCGTATGATTACATTTGTGCTCAGCATGTTTTGTACGCTTTATCCTATCATTTAATATATATCCCATATATAAATACCTAGTTGCGTAAAAGCCTGTTAATTTGATCTCATTATTATAACGAAAACAAAGAGAATAAAAAAACGTTAACTGACAGGAACTTTGCACCTGAATTTTTCATCGCCAGCCTATAGTGTGGTGTAAACAAAAAGGTTTTAAAAACTATTTTAAAAAGAAAGCGCCAAAAAAGGTTCGCTTTAGTGGCCACAGACCAAATGTTCATTAATGAGTTCAGTACTTAGCTGGTATTTTATTTAGCTGTCGAATGCACAGGGATTGGAAAAAGCTTGAGAAGACCTATAATACTTAGGATCCATTCCAATGCACAAGAATTGCTTTAACGAGTTTTCTGGGAGATGAGAAGCGCCGTAAAAGAATTTTTCTAATATGAAGATTCGGAATCTCATTTTTTGTTGATTATGTAAATTTGCGAAAGTAAACATTCCATTTTTCTAGTAATTTTCCAAAATTTAGTTACATTCGGTACGCTCTGGGATAGGGCATAATAGGTAACAATGAACGGGAAACATCATTGCTTGATTTAGTTTTTTAATTGCAGGTTTGTAAGGGTTGAATCCGATCGCTCGTGTCACAGGAAGTGATCGAGATGGTTACGACTAGAGTTTCTCGTATTTGGCGATTAGAAGATTCAGCTTAAAGGAGTGTATTAACATATGCTTGGTTGGGACTTAATATCTCGTCAGGTTAGAAAAACTGCAGGTGTCGTGCTTTGCTGTAAAATCTTTGTAGCACCACACTAGCGTTGTTTAATCGGTCTTGAATTCAAAGATAAGATACAGCACAATAGAAGCGAAAAAATCTGCCTGGAATAATGCTTGCATTAATTACCTCGGCACGTTTTCATGGCAATGCAAACCTAAGAAATTGCTTATATAGCATGTTTGCATCGCCATGAAAACGTACATGAAAATGTAATATACATGTATTTCCCGTTCCGGTCGACGGTGGATAATTATTTATCTTTATTATTATCTATTATTTAGTTTTTTTAGACTCTCACGTCCTATATCGTTAATCATTGCTTCATAAATCTAACTCCCAGTACTAGATGAACTGTCACGGATTCGAACCTGCGCCACCACACGTTAATACTACACTATCACGATTATGGTGGGAATACCATCAGGCCGGTTGATCGCTAGTTTCCAAAGGTGTGTCCCCGTTGTTGCTGTGTTTTTAGTAGCCGTAGTGGGATTCAACCTAAACCTGCCCTTATTCTTTGTTTTACTGAAGGGCCTTCCTGATAAGATAAGAGGGTTAAGGAAATTAGTTAAAGTTATCTTGTATATACTGATATATAGACTGATGGATGAACGGATTTCAAATGCAGCAAGTTCTAGCCCGGCTCCGCACGAGAGTCACAGATTTAATACTGACCGTAAACCTGATCAAGACGCGATGAAGTTTACATATAAATAAAAGCGATAAAGGTTAGATTAAATAAATAATAAAAATGAAAGGACAGAACAGGCTATTGACATTTTGTACCTCACAAAGTTTCCTCTTGCCTACATGAACCGGTTTCCGTATCTAAGGTTGCTCTTTGCAAAGGGCAGAGGTTTCACTGCACACGTTACCGAAAGATGCAGGAAGGTAGTGTTGACCGTATGAGCGATTAAATTGCCTCATCGCTTGACCTCCGCAACCGCTCTCAGCTTGTTCATTATTAATGTAGCTCCGATTGAAGGAAACAGTTGGGACGATCTCACGGTCGTGAACAATTGAATCGCGTCAAAGCCTCACTCCTCGAAAAAGCGCTGGAATCAGACATAGTGATACAAAATCACCTCGCGTATCTCCTGACTCCTCACTGCTGTTTGAGTGCCTATGTCGTCACTTTGAGCTCCCTATCAGATAAGCTTTTTCCGACGAACGTTAGGAACTGGGAACGAAAATTCACGGACATTTGTGGCTATTTCTTTGCTTTGAGTGCGACGAGAAACAACGAGCTTAAAAAGAGCCGGATGAACAGGCATGTCGTCAACAAGACCCATATGACGCGAAGTACGCGAAATAGTTTTATGTGCCCTTTCATATTGAAATGTTGTGTTGTTGAACTATATTCATGACGTTTTCAACTATCACCAGAAAACGTAAGCAACATTGACTTATAGAAACCCGCATCTCTATATCAATTCAGATAGATGCTTTTCGGGTTGGCTTATGCCCAGCGATATTCTGGCGGCTAATACACCATTTCGGTGAGTTGCGGTACCAGATAACAATAATCTATTTGGATGGCATCCCTGTATTCCCCCGGAGTTCAAGTAGCGTCTGTATCAACTTTGAGTAGTGCTGTTTTTGGTGACGCCGGTCTACACCTTAAAGTGCGTTTGCTATGTGAGAGCTCTTATGTCTTGATCGTAGGGTTTCTTCGCTGGAACTCTCCCTTGAGCCAAAGAAGCGATGCATTACTGTAAATCACTTACGGAGCTTTCTACGGCGCTTCTATTCGTGCTGATTCATATACACTATTGCACATATTTCGTTCATTTTTTTCCGGTTTAACACGCGACAGCCAACGCTGTACGGATTGAAGTTTTCTTCGCCTTTTAGAAGAAACACGGAGCCATGGATGCCCATTTTCACGGATAACGTAAATTACTTCTTCTTCATTTAATTATTATATATTCTCCATATGATGACTGATGTAGCTATCACGCAAGCGAACAGAGTGGTGCAAAAAACGATTCATACAATCGCAGAACGCATATTCGCATTTTTGCTGTAAGCTCCTGGCTCTTTCGTTTTTGCAGCGTTTGCAGTATCAGCCTTAACGATGAATACCACCGTCAGCGAAGCCTTAGGCGTATCTCTGTTAGACCGTGCCACCGAAGAAATCGTTGGAGTCGTAATCAGCCCAAATATTCTGTCGCTCTGTATTTAAGCTGCAAAAAAACCCACAAGCAAATCTGCAAAACGACAACCTCCTTATAGCGCTCCGACCCCTTTAGCCCACCCTTCTGCATCTCCAGTGCCAGCAGCCTGACACGTCCTGGAAACTGTCGTCTAAGTCCCAGCTCGGATAGAGTATCGAGAAGTAAGGTACGTGGTATACCCATTAATTACGCGGATTACGGCAATGGCGTGGCACCGCCGGTCTAGGACACATCAGAAAGAACTCGGTGCAGGATGAGGGCATTTAATCTGCTAGCGTGGTAGAGTGAAAAAAACGTAGGAAATAAATATTGTGATAACCAATGCGTCTTCGGTTCCGACCAGTGATGGTTATAAAATACGTTTCTGCCAGCCAATTTACTAGTTCCCAGTAGTCGAATCTTGACTGCTTCACTACGTACATTAGTGCAGCATATTGTTACGAGCGAGTGTATATATATATATATATCCCAGGATAAAAAAAAAGTATTGAAAAATTATAAGCCAAAATCGAAGCAAATATTTTTTTTGTATTTTAGAACAATATAACTTATCGTAGTATGTATTGATGGCGTATTTCTATTTTTTTTTGGTGACACTAGAATACCGCCATCGTAGAACCTTTGTCTGGCATCGATGCTTCCATTGTTCACTAGTTTTGGTCGATTTTTTTCAAGGGCTTGTTGTTGTAATCTTGACAACAGAGGTCATACTCAATCAATTTTGTTAAGCTTTTTTTACCTCCATTAAATGTATAGCATTAGCTTGGCGTCGCAGAGACTGTCACACGTTACTGTTATTTGTAGTCTACTTTTTATCAGCCATGAGCAACCGCTTAAGAAATTCTTTAGTTACGTTACGTTTCTGTAGAGTTTCATGGATTCTTCCGCGTCAGCTCATGCGGAACTGAAACTTCGAGCTTCTTTTTATAGCTGGTTGTGTTTAAATTTAAAAGTGTTTTCTAATGGATGTGCAGTTTTTCAGCAGTGTCATGGTTTTTTATAACTCTCGCAATAACTTCAATACTTTTTTTCGATATTGGTTGAACACTATAAGAAAATTTTTGTGTATCAAAATTCCCAGATTGAATGTGATAGAAGTATCTTTGGACCGTTTTTCCGATAATACATCTCAGCTCAATTTTTTTATGAGCCTGAGCGTTTATACCTTTATCGCAAAAGACAGTGATTTCTTTTTGCAGAAATTGCATTTAGGTTTAAGGTGCTCTATCTTAGGCCTGAACAAAGATACTCCACCAATTCAGCATATCTACTATGATCTTATTTCAACTTTTAAAAATCATCAACGCTGACCCGATATGACTCATATTACCTGCTATATGTATCTTTAAAGTCATTCCGGCTAGAAGCCTTTTTAATTTTTCGATAATCTAGTATTTAATATTTACGATTGTTTTAGGTTAAGAAAAGAAGAAAAATGTGCTTTATATAGTTTTGTACCTGAGTATGGGTGATATGGTTACAACTCCTCCAGTGTACTCTATCTCTCGAACGTAGTACTCATGGCGTTGCAGAGCGGCTGCTGTCTCAGCTTCTTCAGGTGTGAAGGCGTTCGCTACCTCAACCTGCTCTTCATCGCTGTCATCTTCATCTAAGTACGTCAGTACTCGGGCCATAATTAAAAATACCCCTGTCTACTACACTACAAACTACAATGCAAACTACTTTACCAGAACCCGAATGCTGAACAACAGCTTTTATGGAATTGTCAGATCACTTTTCAATGAAAACTCGGTGTTCATTGGCTTTTAGGTGGATGGAATAACTTGCGCTGGCACGTGCACTCAATTGTCGAAACTGCATCAGATATACATGCAATTAACACAAGTATTCTTCCCTTATTGATACTGAAAGGTTACTCCTGGCAAACACTTTTCGTTTTTTGGACACCAAGTATTTCACTCGTCTGTACTAGAGAGCACTTCACGGTTTGGATAGACTTCACCTTTCCGAAATGCTAGCGCGAGCTCTTCCTACAATACCCACAAATAAATTCAACCTATAAGTCGTATTGTCGCATGCATCAGAGCAAGGCGTTAAGGTTCTATCTAACTGGCGAAGTATTGTTGCTGTTTTTCTTTTAGTTTCGATATCTGGTAGGCCTCTACGCGAGCACTAGTAAATGTGACTCTGTTTACTCAGTACGCTTTGACTCGTGCTTGCCCTTTTGAAAACTACTTACACTTTTGATTCGCTGTGTGACGTATCATAACGCACCATTTTTGGTTTTTAACACTACTAGGCTGAATAAAGGTGTAACTCTATAGAAAAAGAAAGGATCCTTGCTGCGTATTAATTTCGTTGCCCCCACTTAATCTAGGAAACAAGCAAGCACCGCTACAAGGGTTTATTTCCACACAAAAGGTTCTTCCCCTTCTTATTCCGTCTAGTATTTGGGATTTGTGATCTATCTACAGGCTTCAACTGCTCATGCCTGCAGCTTAGATAGACGCGTACTTCTACTCAATCCACTACCAGAATGTGTGGAGAGCACGGCGAGAGTCTATAGCAGCACTATGACCTCTCTGGCTTGCCATTGCCGTTGGTGCATTTGCAGTGCGATAATCAGTGAATGAGCGTGCTCGCCTTCCTTGTGTCTACCTATCCAACAGTTCTCACTAAGACTTATACACCAGTCTAGAGCCAGTAAACCTGTACACGACTCGTGCACACTACCCGATCCATTGGAAAGCGAGACTGACGGAGGGACAGAGCGCCGCGCTTTGATGATGCTACGCTACGGTCGCCGATGCTATGACATACGACTGCTACTGAGAAACTTTGACAAAGCATGCGACTGCTGGCGTTGGTAATGACTACAGTGACGAAACAGGGTCGCATCTACGAACTTAACAGAGATACGTACTGTGTTATTATAGTGCAGTCTCTTCGGTAATCACTCAATTACTTGTCGAGTTTAAACGAGATTAATCTTGCCTTGATGCTGATGCCGAGCTTAAGAAGCCATTGCCGTCGTTATATTCTGAGTTCGTATCTAGCGACTTTACGACTATTCTAACTGCCGTTTGTGCACGAGGTGTGGACAGGGTGTCAGATCGGGTGATGTAGAGTCCCTTCTTCGACGCCTGTGATTCATCTGCTCCCATGAGAAATGTTGAAGTGTTTGGTTTTGTACAACAATTTGAATTTTTCATCATTTTGGCTAAAAAATAATTTAAGTTTGGCATTTTTGATTGCCAGCTGCAGCAGCGAGACACATTATGATGGAGCGGCTCAAAAGCCGGCTACAATAATGATAGCAGTTGCCCTGCACAAACGTGTTCAAATAATTGATATACGTCAACAATAATATACGATGGCAGTTGTTGTGAGGCCTGAAAATAGACTGCAAAACCCTCTTAGCCTTCACTACGTGGCAGCGAATGTGGAAGTAACTGTCGCTTGCCAACACTGCTCACAGCAATAGTAATACCTTAGGAGGTCATTTTTGACGATTTTTCCCTTCGGAAGTTAGCTTTTTTTTCAACTAAATGTGTAGATGTTTTATCTGTTTTATTTTAGTTATGGGTTTTTTCGCCTGCTCTGATAAAAGTTCAACTTCTCCAAAGGTTTGAACCTTTTACTCATTTTTTGATTTCCTATAATTGGACGAACTACTTATTATTCATTGTATTTCGCATCGATTACAAGAAATGGACAATCATTAGGGTTAGATACGCAGGGCTCGCTAAAATCCTATCTTCCTATTCTTCTTCGTTTATTAGCACGCACTAATACGTAAAATGTTTAGGGTACCTATGAACAAAAATCACTTTCAGGCAGATCTTATATAGTTAATCGCAGTTTTTGTATATGATCAGACTCAATCATACGGTCCACTTTTCCTTAACAAAGGGCCCTGTTTGTATTGAGTAAAGTGGTTTTATAAAAACTTGTTGAGTAAATGTATGTGATCGGAGAACACATCGAACTAATGCATGGGCCACGTGGGGTGTTGCATCGAAATAAGCACAGTAATAGACCAGGAATAATTAAAGGGTATCTAGGACTCAACTTTAAGTATGACAGGCGGTAATTTCGGTAAGTCATTAGATCGTAGTGTAAATACAGCTCATGGCCAACTCTCTCGTCAGGCTAATCGTTGCCTCTTCCAAGCCTGTTTTCGTCCTGTCAGCTTTTCTCTTGATTTAATCTCCTCGAAGAAGCGTTTCATCTATATCGCTATGGCTGCAAGATTCTGTGAACGCATGTACGTACTGTAGTCTATCACAAATGCATCGCCTCAGACATTGAAGGAGTAATAGTTATAACTGACATATGCCACTGATGTAAATGGCTGCAATCAATCTATAACAGTACACCGATACGTTAATAGATAGATGATAGAAAAATTGCGTTATTTTAATTAACAAAAAAAGTAGCTTACATAGTGTCTCTATAAACTGTCGAATCGGGGGCCAATAACCAAAATAACAAAATTTTGATTGAAAGAAAGACTTAAGCGAAATAGTACGTGCAAAACACTGTCAGTCTCACACGGAATCATTATCTTAAAGGTTAACATAAGATTTAGTATCAAATTACTCACATGCCCCTTAATTCACTCAATAATAACCTCGTCAATTTTCGTGAATTCAGAAAAGTGCCCCGCCATATTGAAAATAGTATAGTCTAGCTTGCAGTTCTACTCTAAATATAATACCCGTGAAAACCCTTTATACTTGCTAAGATTCGGAATCTATGATATTATATTATATATACGATTAGGTAAACTAATACCATACTAAAGAATTCTCTAAATTGTACTCTTGAACGTATGACGTTTCTTTATGCGACGAAAAAATTAACAAATGACTTCAAAAAACATCCAGATGTGAGCGGTAACGCACCATAGAGACACCCCGAGTTCGACAATATTAGAACAATTTACCTGAGTAAAACTGTTATTAACGGAAGAGCTGTTCGAGAACAACCTAACGAACGAACAGCACACGGATTTTTTCGCACAGGAAAAACTTTTAAGCGGCAATACGCTGTAAAGGTCTATTGTCTATTGTTGGAAGTGTTAGAACCGAATATATTACTGGAAGTGCGCATCATTTTGAAAACAAAGTTAAAATCTGCCTAAGTCGTCTGGTCAGACTGAACGTAATTATATTGAATGCCAATATACGAACGCTTTACTGGCTAAAGACATATGCTTTAAGATGCACAACGTTTCTCTTAAAAAAAAAAAAAAAAAAAAACTATTGAGGTGTGCTGTTAATTATTTGAATTATCTTTGGACGGATACATTTTTGGTTATCTATCAATGTTTAGCCGAACTTAACATGCCATTTCGACATAAAATGGCGCCATTGTTTGACCATTCTGGTAACTGTCACTCGTTTAGGAACCACCTAGTGTTATATACGCGTAGTATATTTTATGGGCGGTATGATATTTGAACTTTCCTTTTACGGAAATCGAAGAAAATTCGGTTAAATTAAAATTCGTAAAAATGTTCGTTTTTGTTTTCCAGCTTTTTTAGAGCGCAACAGTTCGGATTAGTACAAATCAGTCCTTTTCCTATGATTGATAAGTATTATTCAAAGGTGAGCCATATTGAATACACGGACTTATGTGAAGACCCAATAATAAACTCGAGTGGATAAACATTTAATGATAGCATGAAGGCTAAGCTAATAGTACAAACACTTAGTACAGCAGTACGACACAGTCTTTCCGAAGTAGGCATTAGAATTAAACTACACCATAGAGAGATACTACCTACTCTCAAAGAACACCTCTTTAGAAGTTCTTACTTATTAGATACACAAAATCCCATGTGAGAGTGCCTTTTAAAGGTTGAATTCGGGAGGAAAGTTCAAAAGGATTATTCTAATTACGACATATTAGATGTAACACTTTATAGTCACATAAGTACGCTGGTCAGTACGCCTAATTTAGAAACAGATCCACCGCATCAAGGAGATGAGACTCGCATATGAGGTACTGATTAATGGTTCTCAGCGCGCTAGAGCGATACACACCTAAGCACGTTTTAATCACACCCGGGTAAAATTTGTGTCTGTAACTTGATTGGGTCACAGCACTAAAGGTACAACATCAAGGTCTCCATTGGACATTTTAAGCTTTGTGCGGCCTGCGGCGGCTTTGCTGCAAAAACCGGAAATAAGATTAGACCTGGATAATCTCTCCGATTAAATGATTCTCCGATCGAGAAAGAGATTATATTCAGCGACATCATCGTCATTATCGTCGTCATAATAAATCGAAATGGGCCTTTTTTTGAGACAAAGGTAAGGTGTAGCGTTTTTTGCTTGTATTTGTAACAGACAAACAATATCGATCTCCTCAGTACCGAAAGAATATGTGACAGCCTCAAAACACCAAAACTGAAAAACTAGTAGTCCTTCCTTGTATACAAATGACGTTTCGGGATGCGACGAATAGTTGTAGGATAATCCCAGTCATAGCAAAACCGTATAGTTGAAGCAGTATATGCTAAACGTAACTTGCAATAAAAAGAACTTGTTAGACTGAAACAAAATAGTTGTAAGTTTGCAAAAGCCACCGAATCAAATTATTTTTATTCTTATTTCGGGGGGGGGGGGGGGGGGAATGTGTCTGATGATGGCTAAAGTTTTGGTAAACCAAATGACAATCCATTTCCAGTTTCCTGCTTTGAGTATTGTGGCCTTTAAATTCTCGCTGTTGAAGTTGTTTTTATAAAATAGTATGTCAAGTTGAATAAAAACATGTACTCGTTAATACTACAGTATGGATAATTTCACTTGCTTATAATTTATGCATTAGTACCTGCACGCAACACAGATAAATATACATAAACAAAAAAATTAAGAACAGTGGGCTTTACGATGGCTTTCATTGCCGATATCAAAAAATATATGACAAACATAATTTGAATCGCCTATTTCTGGTATACTTATAAAATCATTCAGCTTGCACAGCTTGTTTGTCTGAAACACTCACTTGGGTAATACATGCTACACAATGACTAAATAAACATCTAGACAAAAATAAAAGTATATATATCATCTAATTAAATATACTGCTCCTTATTCGACCGGCATCCTACTTAAAGCCTGTTTGATTTAAATGAAGTGTACACTTAGCTGTAGACATTTGTAGAAAAAAAATATATATATACACTTATTTACTCTTGGTTGCCCAGATAAAAAAAATAACGACGTCAAAATGTTAGAAATAACACGTACTTTAAAATTCAACTTTCTTTACCAACCAACACTCATAGGAAAGATCACTTTTTTTTTTGGCCCACTAAGCAAACAGAAATGTAAGCTTTCTTCGCCTGTTTTTGGGTCTTTGATTTGCCACAAGCCTAGGCTTATATTGCCGGGGTTAGCATCGTTCTCGCCGATGTTTAAAAGTGCTATAAATGCGCTTTAATACCTAGTTTATAACTCTCACTCGAAATCATTATTTCTTATGAGACGTTCCTATAACAACCGGTTGGATGTGTCAATATCAGAGATCAGGTTCCTTTCAAAAAGCTGGTGTGATATGTGAGAGTTACTCGATCAGGTATGTGCGTTGTTAAGGCCCTTATTATTGAGACGCTGTGATTCGACTCATTTAGCAGGTTATTCATACTCTCTCCCCATTGTTTCATATCAATTACGTCTATGCTCGCCGCTGACTCTCACGCTTCTCTCATGTAATCTACAAAGCACAACTACTTAATTCAGATGAAATTAACCGCCAAGTTAGAATTATGTTGGATCCGCTACTTTCCTAGAGTAGCTTGGTAGGCCATTGCAAACTTATATTGAAAACGCGTCAATCCCTCGTAGCCTCACAAGCCGAGCTACGCGATATTGCATGATAGCATGCAATCTCAAAACGTTACAAGAGTTGTGCCAACTGTAAGGTCCGCTGTACCCTATTCGAAGTGCATCAGCCTCGGGGCCCTCGCCGTGGGCCCTCCCTCTCCAGGCTGAAGCCACAGCGAAGAGACCTCAGCCTCGCAAACTGAGGCCCTCAGCCGACGACAGTGCCAGTGAGAGCAGTGGCCGATTCGAACGAGTCTGCGACACGGCGCAGTACAACGGTCAACACTAGCCACCCAATAAGCTGCGATTCTCGGGCAAGATAAGCTCTCAGTCTCAAAACAGCTGTACCATTATTGCTGGTCTAGATGTATCAGCACAAAATCGTTTCAAAAAGCTTCTTTTAAATTAGCCTTCAAGTTTAGTTCCACTAAATTGCTGCTTATTTGAAGGCGCAAAAACCTTTCGTTTGTGCCTACCGAATCCATTTTTACACAATACACAAATAATACACAAGGATAATCGTCGGATCTAATAGTGGTATGAGGTACTTTGAAGGTTTGACAATATGAAGATTGTAAACTGATCGTTCAACTTCGTACCTTGGATATTCTGAAGACATTATTCTTGAAGGACAACACCAACTCAACAGCACTCAGGTTAGGCTCTGTTATCTTTAATCGATTCACACCTTATTGTTACCGCCTAACTAAATAGATATATATTATGCTAAGTATAGCTAAGCACAAGCCGCTTTCCTAGTCCAATTACGAAGCCATTTGGCTCCTTAGTGCATTCCGCAACAGTATTACTCATGTGTACAGAGCTTGCTATTGTTCGCATACATGTACATGATACGATAATGTATTGCTCCTTTACGTTGTAGGCCTGGTACTATTATTACAACTTCTCCATTTTTATGGCTAAAAACAATACCGTTCCTTTATGGGGTATAGGTAGAGTCTAGATTACTGTTGAACATTTTATCAAGACATTCTTTACTATAAAAGGACAAAAGACTATTTTTCCTTCAATCGCTTGGATACGGATGCCTTGATGTATTTCTATTACATCTGTTATATTATATTATTGTTATGAGACACCATAGGATGCTGCATTACTCATACTAGTAGTATTAATATCAGCGACGGTTTTGTCCCGTCCGACCGGAAAGTAGGTCTTAAGGGATATGGTTAGTGAACTAATACATACCCAACCTAACTCATCTACCTAATAATAATAATAATATCTTACTACAGCCCCAAGAGGACAACCTGAATTCTTAAGTATGCACACCTGCGCGGACGTACTGAATAATCGTCACTAAGCTAATATTTAACAAAGAAAACTTCGGAGCCTATAAAATCTCCAAACGGGGAATGGTACAACATGCCAGGTTCGTTTATGTAGAAGATTTTGAATCTCTGAGACCTTCGCTTGCTTGAGCAAGTTAAATAGCAAATGTCTAACAGGGAGTGTTCAACTACGACACACCTAAATGATGGAGACCCTATCCAAAATATTTACCCTGTGACGTCATTCAAAGCAGGGAGCATTGTGGCATGTGACGCTAACAATGAAAATGGGGACACGAGGTCGTTAGGAAATAATCTCGCCCTTTTTGAGGCGACCCATTGAAGAGCAAATGGGGAAAGGGGAGAGGAGGAAGAGTGGGCGAAAGGGGGAGCTTCTTTGGCTCGTTCCCCTTTCTCAAAGTTAGCTTCTCTAAGGAGTCATGGCTAGCTGCTAACTTTGCCGGAGCTGTGGAACCGCTGCGTGCTTTTCCTGGGCTTATATCTCGGTTCCTACAGGCAGCGAGCCTGGCAAGGCCCCTGTCTTGGCGCAGCGCTCCTATAGCAGTACGACACGTACCTTGTTGCTTTCTTACTTTTTTTCAATTAATTAGAAATTCGATCAGAAGAAAAGATTTGTTGGTGCAAATTAATGTATATTTCCCTTACCCTTTTATCGATTTTTTGTGGCAAGAAGAAACGATATGTCATTGAAAGACGGAGTAGTGTTATACAATAAGATCCATATTTTCGAATAACATGCATCTACAGCTATTACCAATTCGGTATATAAATACGCGCTGTCGTACTTATTCATCTGTTATTTTTGGAATATACTGTGTATATCAATACGTTGAGTTGGGGCTGGGATAAAATATGCGTTATATGAAATGGAATGCTTCACTCTAACTAAAGCGTATTGCAGTAGACATGAGACTGTACTTCAACACCAGATAAATAATATGCAATAACAATGGATACTGGGTATAACGAATTCATTAACTAAATAGCCGTTCATTAGATGATGATGTCATCGGGTTCTCTCAGTAAAAGAGGGTTAGCTTCTTTCGGAAGCCTTGTTCAACTAAATTCAGTTTTGCTGAATCCCCCTGTAAAACTTTGCATAATCGAAACGCTTCATGTAGTCTATTGTAATCTATTACGATGGACTAGAAGAAGCTTCCCCATTAAACCACAATATCGTGAAAATTGGTGCTTAAGATGAGCGAAGGTTTTGCTTACAAAAAAAATACTAGGTACTGAGTTCATATACCTAGTATGTCGCATACCATATTTTTTGAGGTTCACTGAGACCTGCGTGAAGCTCTCGCAGAATGATATATTAATGCTTTTTCGGCTAACGTAATCCTTTTAGATAGAATGCAAAAATTATGTTGATGGCTCACTGGAAAAGTTATAAATTATTTTCACCAATATTATAATTCTACCGTAGTATAATGAGTGAGGAACACGTGATTGCTTACGTGACTAGTAGGTTTACACCGTGCGGCAACACCAAAAAAGCAAACTTGGTTTCCCTTTATTATTGTTATTGTATTTGGTATTATCTAAATCAATTGAAAGGCACTGGCGTCAATCGTTAACGAAGTCCCGTGATATCAAAGTACGCCGAGTGAGCAATGGCTGGTGAAGCAAACACAAAAAGAGCGACAGCTGGTGGTTGTATTTTTAGTTCAACCAAAGGTGATGATTTCACGCGTGCTTCACAGTACGCTGGCACTGCATCGGAATTACTCATGCTATTGGGTAGTGAGTGCCCTTTTCGATAGCTATCATGCATCGTCTCTGTTTCGTTTGTTTAGGCCCTCCTTTTACTGCATTTCTCTGTCTGCGCGTGTGTGTATGTGTGTGTGTGTGCATGTGTACGAGTACATATGCATTAGTTGCGATGACTAGCTTACACAAGTTTCTACTACTGCTCTGCGATCGATTTTTCCTTCTTTTTTATCTATGAGTTTGGCTAAACCGCACGATGATGATAGCGAGGCTCCGTGCACTATGAAGTGAATACTATAGTAGATTTTTTAAACACCAATGATCATGTCCCCTGTAGCAGGGTTTCTCCGAGCTTGTTTCAATCTTGGCCGTCCTCATTCTAGGCCGATCACCTTGACCTCCTCAATCCTTCGGCAAAAGGGAAACAAAGAGAGGAATGCAGAGCGGGCACGAATACCAAGGATAGAAAATCGCGGCTTTTCACAGTTGAGCTAACGATATTACACTTCTTGCTCTCTGCTTTTTAAATTGTTTCTTAATAAGAGCCATACTGTAAATACAATCAATTGCGTATAAGTTGGATTTATATATATGTAGATAAAAGTTAAACTCATCCCTCATCGATTCCAAATCAAAATAAGTTCTCGTGTGTCAAGTCAGACCTTGGACTCTTGATCAAAGCGCGCAGCAACGTATCTTAAACTTTCCAAATGATAATAATGCAGTGTCTATAAACAATCCTTAATATAGACGTGTCTTCTTTAAGTTTAGATTAATCTATAGGTTTTTAACCTATAGTAATCTATAGGTTTAAGAGATTAACGCTTCGTTGATTTGTCGTAAATGGTTTTTTTTAATTCTGAATGTCAGTTGCTATAAGTTCGTGTATTGCTTATAGATCAACGAAGTTTCTAAACCTCACCATTTTCAAAACTTCAGCACTATCTCTAACATATCGCTCCTTTTTAGCATTACATACGAGTTATCAGGTGAGAATGTCACTCATGACGTTTTTTGCGAGCATGGAAGTACTTTTTTGTTTCGACCTTTGAGAAACGCATTATTTATAAAATAATACTGTTAAGGGTTATTACACATATTCACTTTCGCTTCGAAAAATCGCTTTCTAATATCAACTAACACTATTGAATATGGTTTTAATGTCATTAAAGCGAAACCACATACAGGAATGTGTTTAAGAATGGATTATTCATAGGCAAGTCCGTAACTTATTATTAAAAGCTAATTTGCTAGATGCCTCTTTTGAAGATTCTAAATAGTATTCGTTAAATTGAATTACAAATAAATAAGTAATAGAACGTCTGTATTATATAAAAAAAAAATTATATAAAAAAAATAAAGGACACAGAATTCTTTTTATTTTTCCTTGGGTCACTGGTTTAATCTAACTTCGAAATGTATGCACACAAATTAAAACTATGTCTTTACTTCTCAGGCGACTTCTAACAGCTTAAATACCGGACGTAAGACAAAAATACATACGCATATATTCGTTCTGGTAACTTTATGAGATAGTAATGAATGTTTACCGTTCAGTAAAAACACGTAACAACGATGCCAATGCAAGCAATCAGCACATCTTCAAGTTAGATACTAACAATTTCGACATATCTGGACTTTTTGTGGTTGACACTTGTAACGGAAATGACCAATAAAGGAATCGTACATTTTGATTTGAATGCTAGTACGTGGCAGTAGAAAAAAGGGTGCATTCGATATACATACTTAATGTGCCAACCGGATAATATGATAAATTTTAAAAGATGTTGTAATTTTAACTTTGGAATTAAGCGTAAACATGAGAACAGGAAAAACTGATTGGTTAATACGTACGACCTCTGATTCGCCCGAAAGCGTAGGAGTGCCCACGTGTTTTCCCTTTCTAAGCAACCTTTACTATAATAAAAAAACAGTTGCTATCGAGCCGCACGCCTCAAATAACAGCAAAATGAGGACCGCAAAAGAAAGGACCACAGAATGATAATGGGCT
Organism: Varroa destructor; assembly: GCF_002443255.2. Lineage (NCBI taxonomy): Eukaryota > Metazoa > Arthropoda > Arachnida > Mesostigmata > Varroidae > Varroa > Varroa destructor. Next base: position 3,924,354 of record NW_019211458.1, read on the forward strand.
TATCCCAGTATTTTGCACACGTGTTTCGGGTGTGTTATTGTTTCGAAAAAAGTTACAAACATTAGCTAATTTAAACTAAGATAAAACATCTAATCGTAGCGTTAAAAAAAGCGTAGAGATAATCTCTTCTATCAATTCTATCACGCATAGGTCACATAACTCTGATAGTAATTTTGGGTATTGTATAAAGTATAAGGACAATTGTCTTGGGCAGATCATGGTGATAGTACTTTTTCAAAATAATTTTGGCAGATTGATTAACCTGTCCTTCAAAGCTAGCAGCAGCAATAATCGTAAATGTTTATATACACCTCTCGAGAGTCCAGATCCATCCTAAGAATTTACCCGCTTTTTTCTGACGTGAGGCCTAATGGCTGTTTTACTTATGTTTAAAACTTGAGGTATTTAGTCAAGTTGAACATACTGTGTACCTATGCTCGAAAACTAAATTATATAGAACTTGCTGAGTCAACCATGAGTGTACGGACTAGAGTTAACAGCGTACAGAGAAGGGTTACAGTGTCGATAGCGCAGTCGGTACGCGGGGATCTTAACTCAGGCTGTTTTAACGTGCAGTGTGGGTCATCACACCCCGCAATAAAATGAATAACCGGGCTGCTATGCGGGAACGCATATTCACTTAGAAATCGTTCCTCACGAGGAGCTTGACATTTTTGTGTTCCAAGGATATCTGATTCAGGAACATGTGTTAGTGAACGCGACAAACTCACCCCCAGGAAGCCATAGGTTCAAGTCCTAGTCGAAATTGGATCACTCCTGTTGAATTTTTTTTATCATAATTTTCTACATATCCTCTTTAGTTAAACGAGTGGAGCCGAATAATTCAAGCAAAAATATGTTGCGGTTAGTAAGTGCTGTGAGTAACAACCGAAACGTTTGCGAAGAACGTCGTGACTCCTTGAGGAGTTTGCCAGAGTATTCATCTCTCAGTAGCACTACAGCAAGACCAACTAAAAATTTTATTTATTTATTTATAGTTGTTAAAATTATAGATCGATCTATGCATGTTTATGCATGACTAAAAATAACCCACTAACAATATTTAAATTTGAATATGCAAATATATTTGAATAAACCCGAGGACAACATCAAGCGGAGGGGCTGCCTAATGCCAAGAACAGCGTGGCCGCGATGCAAAGACGGTGTGTATTAACCGAGGTCTCTAGAGTTAGTAGGAGCTTTCTAGGCACTGCTGACCCCAGTTAGCCTCATACAATAAATACGAGTAATTCAGCCTAGTGTGTTTGATGCCTCTGGGTGGTAAATATTCGCTACACTAATATCCGCAAAATAAAGGACGAGTAAATTTTTTAAATTAGTGACACAAATCTTAAAATCTTTAGGTTCAAATCCGCCAGTAGTCAGTATCGATATTATTTTTGTTATTTTCATTCTTACTTAATATTATTTTATTGCGGCCGTGTCTTCTGCTTTCTCTTTTTATTTGGTTATTCTGTAAGGATTGAAACCTTTGAGCGCCGAGATCCCGCGATGTACAATCATATCTGTGGTACAATAAAAACCCAATGCTGTATATTATGCAGTGCATGAAAGAACTAGCAGTTGGCCAAATGCAATTCAATAATATCTCTCTACAAACGACATTAGTCTTTTAAGCAGTTTTAATCGCCACATTCAATTTTCGCAGTGTCTGAAACGAGGTTTTTTTCTTTAACAATTTCTCATCTGTGTTTCTCAGCTGGAGATACAGAATATTTTGCTTTTTTTCACCTTTATTTACCAGGGTATTTTGAAGCAACATGTTTTAGTGCACTTACCTATCAGATACATTGTACAACAAACAGCCGACAATTTATCTATGAAAGAGAATCCAAACAATGTACAAAATTGTTTATGCAATTTGCATAAACCGCGTTTATCGTTAGAAAGTTGCACATAGATGTAGCGTGATAAGATTGAGGCCGGATATCAGCGTTGCGTCTATAGACGTATCGGTGGTAAAAGCCTCGAACATGAAAGAAGCAAATCTCTTGGCATTAGCCGCGTGGCCTGTGCCGTTGTGCATGCTTCGACAAAGCGATTGGAACCTAAGCAGCAATTTTACAACAAGGGTGACTGCCTCAGTTTGAGATACAATTCATGGTTATCTTCGTTCGGATTTGTTGGTAACTACAGTTCGAATCCATCCAGATTTTTATATTTTTTGTCAAGTTTATTTTGAATATTTTTATTTTTAAGAAAATTAAAAAATAGAATGTCTGTTTTAAAACAAACTATGCCATTTCGAACTAACTACTATAAAACACCAAATCCAACAATGCGTAGTAAATTTAAATTTTCCTATACAATGCTTCATGGATGACTACATGCTCCAACCAATACATAATCTTTTTTTGAATAAAACATAAAATATAAGATGGAGTACGCTGCCCTGCATACCTTTATCTAAAACCTAAAACGAAAGAATTCATCGCGCTTCGTTGGCGCAAGCAATAGCTACACCCAGTGTGACAGATCTTCCTTCTACACAGGGCGGGAGATTCTTGGTACTCGGTAAACTGTGAGGTTGATTACTAGGGACGCATTTGTCAATCGGATACGGCCCCACAGTGCAACCAAACAATCTAGGTCCTCTACTACTGAAATTTTTGCAATTCGCTTAGTGTAGTACTTGTTGACGTAGGCGTGGTTAGGAAGAACACCAGTCTGTTCAGTGCTGCAGTTCTTCGATGTTATTCTTTCCCATGATCATAGCTTCTAAAGAAACCAGAACTACGGGGCAGCTTTAGGCTTACTGTCGATTTGCATTTTAGTACAGTCAAAAGTCTATCTAGGTGCATTGAATTTTAAGCAGATGTTATCGTATTGTATTCTGCATAGTACGTGTGTAAGCCACAGCAGATAACGTAGCGGGGTCGAATTCGCTTCGAGTTTAAATGCAGTTTTGGATTACACCTGTCCATTCCTGTTCAAGTTACTCGAAAAAATGACAGTAGTGCCCACAGCGCAGGTCTATTCGCAAAGTCTTACGCTTACATTCACTGCTACAAATATTGGATTTTAGTGAATTAGAATTCCAAGACAACGTTGGAGGGAGTACTAGTCACACAGGTGCGATATTTTAGGTTTGTTGCAGGTTCAAGCCTTCACCGTTTCATTTTTTGAAAATGGATGCACCTGCAAAATTATTTGCGCATACGAACAATTAACTTGTATTACCAATATACGCAAAGAACAAATATAAAAGAAACATAACTATAAACAGAAATTTATACATATATTGAAAAACAACTTATATCTTAATTATTCATCCACGTTCTAATATTACTCTCTAAAGGGTGCTTTCCCGAGCAGTAGGGTGGTGGAGTATTCCGAAGCCTTTGCAATTTGCATTGGGTTTTTCTAAGCCGTGCGAATTTGTCGGCTTCGTACACAAACCCAGAGATTACAAGGGTGTCCGCTCCCGCAGAATGGACACCTCTTCATCTCAATGTACAATATTTAATTAGAGTAAAGTGTTTCAAACTGCCGGATAAGCTTCCCTAATTTTTCAACATACTCAAATAATTTCCTAATACGGTAACGTGGCCGAGTCCAAAATCGCGACGCTTCGACCGTGGTTAAAACTTTTTTATATTTTACGAAAGAAAGGTTCTTTGGCTTTGACAAGCCTAAATTAACATATGTTAGGGCTACCATTCAAATACTTTTCTTTCAAATGAAAACCGCTACGAAATCTTGGTACAAAGACAACCTTAAAAGATTGGTTCGATTGCTTTGTACGTCCAAAAGCTCGATTTTTTTCATATATTCATTTTATATTTTTACATAAAGCTAAACTGCAACTTTATTTGGTTAAACTGTTGCCGCAACGCCTATGAAATGTTCGTGTTACCGTGTGTGAATATTGATTTGGTTACACAAAATCTTCAAAAAATGTATCACCTGAAGTTAAATAAAATAACGCAACGTCAGATACTGTTCGTTTATTTAAACATATTTTCGCTAACTTCAATTGCAAAAAAGCGGCTAAGTAAACAGGGGAACTAGGTTTAGTGCATCCTGCTATGTTGACTCTATACTTTTCATGCTACATTTTACGTTCTCTAACTCAATTCACATTTTCGGCAGTGCGCAATCGTCCTCTGGCAAACCAAAAAAAACAATAATGGAGTGTTAAAAAGGTCTCCATAGAAGAAAAAAAATAAGAAAACTAATAAGTGGATTTTAGAAGCTACTAGTAAATAACAATTTTGCTATACTTGTTCAACTGCACAAGCGAGAATAAGGCCATGCTAAATCTTGCGGTCACCATGGCAACCAACGCCACTTGATAGAAGGCATTTTTATCGGGTTGTGTAGCAACCGAGATACAGCAGCGGAAAAAAAAGAGAACAGCGAGGCGAAACTCACTATGGGAAGCTCGTCGTGTTGTTTCTGTACTTCTTAGTCATCAACAAATACTCAGCAGACGACGGCACTACGATATCGTCCTGCTTGCCCTTTCCACCAAACTCCCTCGTAGCAACAACATAGGGCGCGCCAACTGAATCGCCTGATCAAGTTTCTCTTAGATTATTTTTCTAGCAAATTAGATTTCTACAAACTTATAACAGTAGTTGGATAAAAATTCTTTACTAACGTATATGAGAAAGGTGTACAACTGCAAGTATTCAGCTAATCAGCTATATGCAAAATAACAATATACATACACTTGAATAATTGAATACGCGGTTTATGCCTATATATATGTGATACATTGCTTTGTGCGCCCATTAATAGTTATACACCCAGTGTGTTTCATGAGTATGGAGTATAGCTGCAGTTTGGTTGTTACGTGGAAACTGTTAATGAATATATTGGATGTGTTAAAAACCCAGACTGGAGGAAAGCAATCAGCTGTAAAAAAAAAATCTAACAAGAGGCTTTTGTTGAAGAGAAGTAATTCGTATCTTTGGAGAAGATTTTAGCCAAGTTAGTAGAAATAGCTCAGTTATCAAAACTTTATATGACGTGCATACAAATAAAATGCTGAAAAGAAAAAGCTGGAATCAAGGGGATTCGAACCACAAACATTCACTAACATCTGATGATCTTAGTTATCATCAATTAGGTTTAGAACAAAAAGACTCATAGACTGTTGGCTGGTGATGAGAGACATAACTCCACATGGAGTTGTCCCATTCTGCCAGACTGCATTGTTCGACTAAGCTCTAGTCCCTGGCGGCTTTAAAGCCCCCACGGTTTCCTGGAGTGTCGTCGTATCACACTAATTAGCCCAATCCCTTTAGCACCTCATTTAACATATCGACGAACAAAGCAATGTATTTCCCTTTAAATGATTTAAAAATATTGTTCATAGTGGACTTATGTCAATATGTAAATACATTTTCTTATACAAACTTATCATTAAACAAACATTAAACAAAGAGATATCTGACCAAAAATGAATTAGTAATTAGGTATACTAACACTGCTAGATATTTGCATATAAAGCGTTACTGCTCCAAAACGTACCTGTTCTTCCAACAATACATCATAAATTTATATCGAATTCCACCTTGCCCTCTTTGAAATTTACGAATTGATCCGGATACTACGTCTATTATATGGACTTGTAGTCATGATATTTCCTATTCACAAACAATTTGAATACTTCATAGCAGAGTTCGGCAATCGTTGTTATTGTATTGAAGCGCAGAGAACTGTAAGAAGTTCAGAACAAGAACAGAAGAAGAACTGCAGTTCCTTTTGGGATCTGCTGCATAAAAAAAATTGGAATACTGTTTTTTACATAAAATTTTTATAGATTGGTAGGAAAGACTTTTAAGCTTTCAAAGTTTTTTCAAAGTGTTCGGACATTATAGCTATGCTAGATTTGTAAGACATCAGCACTAACATATAGCAGTAACATATACACTCTGATGTCACTTTTTCCCGTTCGGCAATTTAAAACGTGTGAAATATGCTATGCCACCCCGAGTATCAACATTTCACGCTGAACGTCGACAATCAGCGTTTTATTTAATATAGAATGTTTGATGCCATATTTAATATTTAATTAATATTAGCCTTTCTTGTGTGAGAAGATTGCAGTGCATAAATTTAGAGTGGGACGTTATATCTTCATTGATTATTGAGTCTTTCCCTATCTCTGAATACGGTGATAGCACTATTATCTGTTTTTGTTCACAGCCTCATAAGGAATGTGCTGAGACGCGGGTTCATCAGATGCGCTCGTACAGTGACTTTTACATAGAATTTTTATAAAGGCAGAGGTTGCATTCGACGACCGTAACTAACAAACGTAAACCTACAAAATAGATTGTCCTTGAGTAAGTTCACGGTCTTGTTTTTATCGACAGTTGCACCTATTTTTCAGTACTTCACTTCATACATATATATATATACTTTTTTTCAAGCCTTTTCATCTTACTAAACCAAGATCACATAAATGGAATGAGTAGACAACATCCGGTTGAACAAAGTTCTGTTACCTACGAGACTAGATTTTGTCATGTAGAGCCCGTGGGCATAGACGCATGCATATGTTTACGTCTGTATGTTTATAGTAGGATTGTAAGTATAGACGAGCTGGTTTCCGTCACCTATTTAGCGAAAGTCGCTACTAGTAGTACAACTACTATATTTTATCGTCGGCGTTTTTTAACTCGACTGTTCTAATACGAGATGACAGCTGGATGCGGGCGAAAGACTTCTTTGTATGCTAGTTAATGACATTTATATTGGCATCGAACTATTTCCTTAATTAATCACCAAGTGAAGGAAATTTGTATATGTGGACGTTTAACATTGATTCTAATTACCGCACCAATAATCTTCTAAAAATACAAATTATGGAAGTGGAACATTTCTGTTTCTTTTACCAAGCAGGGTACTATCGAGTGGCATTCGGCTCTTATAAATGCCTAAAGTATACCTTCCTACGTTGTAATGAGAATTTCCATGTGGGGTCGACCATATAATTTTCTGCACTCTACACAGTCATTTTTATGAAAATATTTATTTATGAAAACTTTAATTCGGTTTAGGCTTGTTACTTTATTACTGTCAAAGCCAGCTTCGCTAAGGTATTAATCAGGACCTAATAAAAAATATACACATACACATTATCGTAGTGCATACCAATAATATATTGAGTCCTACGTAGAACAAACGGATTGCGTGTTACGTCGTAATAAGCACTGGGGGCAGCGAGGGAACAGTAAATCATCGAAGCGGAGTCGCTGAGAGACTAGCGAAATCGAGGATAGACGACGTGGTCGGCGAAGTTGCATGGCTATAGTCTGTGAAGGACAGTAGAAAGTCACGTTGTCACCAAGCTACCAGTTCTTAAGCACTCAAGACCTGGGATTACTGGGTTAAATCCTTAGAGACCGCAGCTGATGTCTGCCGCTCTGTGCATAAGTGCTTGCTTATGGAGGTCTAGTTTAGTCCTGATTCGAATCCGCTATGGTTAGCACGGAAACGTGGATAAGGTGCGTGCGTTCGAACGGTTTCCATGGTAATGACCATTCAACGTAGGAGAATATTTTTGTCCGGATAGGAGAATGTAATGTAAGCCGTTATATCTACTCAAAAGAACTGGTTTTTACTATTAAGGAACTACAGGCCACCGCCTGACTTGACGACTCTTGCGAAGCCCACATGATACTACCAAATACAGCGATGTATAGTAGAATTCAAAATGTGTGCAGTAGTTCAGATTTTGATGTCTTTTATGGTGTGCGTAGTCGTTTCCGAGCTAAGCATCATAGCGCAGAAAAATTCACGCATTAGCTTGGCATGGAACAAAGGAACCAATTCGATTGCGAAGTTCCTGTTACTGCCCATTATGAATTCAGAAGGATTTTGAGGTGGTCGAAGGTGTAATGGTATAACCCTCATATGAACAAGATCTGTGTTAGACGTAGGAGCAGTTGTTCCGGAGGACGCGGTCATCAGTTGGGTTACCATCTTGGTCATCCCCCATCACCTAGGGAACATAGATGGACATGCAGACATTTATGAAACTATACGGCGGATACTGAAACGCCTCCGTATAGTCTTACCCGTGTATGCACGGGTCAGGAGAATGGTGAGTGGATGTGGAGGTGGCTAACGTTCGAGTGCTGGCGTCCGCTCGTATCTGAGAGAATCTTCGATTGTGGACCCGATCCGAATTAGAGTATAGGGTGTACGGGCGAGCATCGACGAATGTGATCTGAGCAAGGCAGGATAAAGGAGTAAACAACACAGGTATTGCAGTGTCTGAAGGACGGCGCCAGAATGTTGGAGATGATCGCATGCTTCCAGAAAGCATCATCCTAATTCTGAAGGGTTGGCACTACCAAGGAAAAAGCAGCAAAGGACAGCTCAGGACCGTGTTGTAACACCCGATAATATATTCAGCCCTGGGCATTTCTACTGTTATTGCTGTATTAGGACTACGTGTAGAGCGAATAAATCGCAGTTGTAGTGTTAATGTCTCGTCACTCATCGAAATGTTCGCCCTATTAAATAATTTCTGGTAATTCACGTCTATTTAAGCAGAAAAGCAGGGCCTCTGCTACACAAAGATGGAATTTTTTTCAAGTCTGCCTTGAGCATTTGCGATTTTTTTCAAAGGGACCCTACAAGCAAGCCCCGATCGAAGAAGGTTGATCAGTCTAGATTTTAAACCGAAGTATTCCTCGCGGTTTTCTTTTGACTCTTCATGAGTTCACGCCGTCGGGCTCCATGGTCTCCAAGGAGCATTATCATGCAGTTTTAAGAGGACTATTCGAGGCTATCTAGCGCAAAAAGAAGTGCGACATAACAAGTTTCTCGAACACCAAATTCGGGCTAAACAAAAACTCGATCGTCTGAAGGATTGAGAAAAAAATTTCTGAAATCTGTCCCGACGATCAACTTTGAGAACTGGTGACATAAGGCGGGACAGTTGCAAAAGGGACAACTTAAATCGGAAGAATTATTTAACTACTTACCAACACAGAACAGACAACTCATAAATTTTTAAACAAAAAGCAAAGCCTTGTTTTTTGCACCTTGAATGGACGATATGAATCTTAAAAACATGTGTGTATATATTAGTACCAACGAGCCCACAATTATTCAAACCTACGTAAGATTACTCCTACATTCTACAAATTATGTTACGTATAAATTATCACTGGTACAAGGGTAATTCTTCCTACTTGCAAAACTTTTTTAACATCTTTACAGCACTCTTAAATTTTAAAGACACGTGGACTTGCCTAAAATAATTCATGCGAGCCTCCTTCAAAGTCTCTTTCATGAAAAAAGTTCATAAGGTAGCCTAGTGGGTCTTTCAGGCTTGGGCCGTCGAATAGAATGTCCTCTCATAAAACAACGAACATTAACTATGCGAATCCAAATGAACTAGTGGAACTTTACCATGCTTACACAGATGCCACTGAAATGCCCTTGTCTTCCCAAGCGCAAGGCGATCCAAACTTGCATCTTGTGAACTTGGATACGATTTGCGAAATATTCTACCCTCTACAGAGAAAAATATTTTCGATACAGCAAATCTGTGACGTACACATCATCGTAACTAAAAAAATATATTCAAATAAATATCCGTCTAAGCTTCTATCTGAACGGCCATCACTTTAAGACCAAGTTCAGGCTTTTGCTATCGCATCGTATATGATATCACGTAGTTTCTAGTCCCTGTGTATGTTTTTAGTATTTAAAAAGTGGCGCCGAATCGATCCTGAGTTGGAAGAAATGTACATACGATATGTGCTGTACCTCTCAGAATATACCTGTTCACGAGGGGTTGTGATGTTCACTGCTTAGATCCATTAAATGAGCCTCGTATTTGCTAAAAAAATTACTGAGTTAGGAATTTTTCTTGAAAATGTTTTTTTCATTATTATTTACCCCAGAAGGGACGTGGAATGCAGCCAATGGAACTTTTTGAGAACACGATTAAGCTTAATCACCACAATAAAAATAAACTCGGAGAGGTTCTTTTACTTGTTTACCTTAAATCTTAGACGTTTATTTTCAAAGATCCTAAAGAAAAATGTAAAATATGTTTGATTTAACCGTAGATTATTTTTTGCCTTAGTTTCTTTTAGCTAAGACGTAAATTTCCTGGAAATACTGGAAGACTGGAAATACTGTTTTTCATAAGGGGGACCTGATTGGTCGCTTTTGAGTTTAGGAGTCGGGTTTTGGAACCTAGGTAGTTTTTTTATGATGTTCACCTTAAACTGCTAACCAACTTGGACGATTTATAGGGTTCTTAAACTTAAAATTTAAAAAATTTTCATTATCTAAGGATGTTAACTAGCTGAACCACTGGTTTATTGCATTCGTCGTTTCAAATGGACAACCATACGCGTTCAGATTTGATACGCTTACTGAAAATACGTTTATTTGGTGATTTTTACAATTTTAATTCAATTAAGGTGTGATTATAATACCAATAATATGAAACTCCTTAGTTCAGGTCCAGCCTAGGATCCATGCACAAAAACGCTACGTAGATTCCTTAGTTAGTGGAATACGTTGCGCACTACGGCGTAGCTGCCTCATTGACAGAATCTACGACGGCATAGTCACTTTAAACAGCAGCATTGATAGCAGCAAACTGTTCGCTTCAGATCACGCGTCTATAGTCGTTTTATATCTCTGCTAGGACTGTTGTTGCCATAGCCTCCGTGTCGAATAAGTCCATTTTAGATTTCGGTTTGCCATGGATCTGTCACTTCCTTGCCATACAATGCCCTATAGATACCGTCTTAAATGTGCTATAGCTATTTTTGGCAGCACTCTATTGTGAGTACCCATAGAAACAAGAGTTGTGAACCAAACAAGGCCCAACCGACATTTCAGCTCGTTCAAGTGTACTGCTTTCAAGTCCCCAAGGCGGCGACTTATTACCAATGCCTCTTCGACGCAAAGGAAGAGGAAGAGTGAAATGGAGTGGAGCTTGAACGAGCCTTAAGTGGTGTTTTGTGGTACTGTGAATATCAACTAACTTCGAGAAGCTAAATGGCACTTAAGAATTTGTTTTTATTTGGCTCTTCTATCTATATTAATCTTCGTGCCGATAATGCGTCACCGCCAAGCGCGTTACCGAGTGACTCATCACTATGGTGATATTTATAATAGGGAAATTTCTATAGGGCACCGATTAACAACGAGTAGCCATAATGTGAAGCAAATAACAACACGTGTTTTAGCCTAATTCGAATAATTTTTCCAATAAAAACCAAAAACTGATTTATGAGACTAGATTTTCTTGAGGCGATTGCTTTATTTCTACATACTGCAGCCTACATTCTAGAAAAGCTTCGCGTGTCGGTAAAGCTTATATCATATACACTATTTTTTAGAAACCTATTGTATAAAAATTCTAGACTATTGCTTACGCCTCTGTGTCGCCTTAGCACTATTTTATATATTCCTTTTAGTACTTTTCAGTGCACAAGACAGTATATTATAATCTGCTGAAAATAATTACATGCATATTCTCAATACGATTTGGCATTTGCCCTATTAAACGAGCGTTGACTTTTCAGCGATAACGTTTGCTTGAAGGCCGGTGGCAAGCTTGCGCTAGGAAGGCTTGAAGTGGATTTTCAACAACGTTTAAAATTTCTAGAAAACAGCCATTGACGCACACGGGCTACAGCTCATTGATGACCTGGTATTGGAGAGCCAATGTCGCTTCATTTGCGACCGTACAGACTGTAGCTTGAACCATTCATCTTCGAAATCGAAAATGTTTAGCCAAATGTGGTACTTTTGGATGTGTCCGTAGCACTGAAACTGTACTAGATATTGTTCTTTGCGTATATTTAGCATTACTGGGCAGCTTATGCAGTGCATTGTCGAGGGCAATGGTGTCAACAATAATAGCAGAAGCATTAAATACAGCAAAAGAGGAACTCTCGTATGACCTGTAAGCATGTCTCTTGTGCGCCTGGTCACCGTTACCGTTATTTGTCGGCCTATTCTGTGTTTTGCCGATACGCCTATATCGGCAGCCAGACTGCGCGCAAGTAGCACTCTCCACGCTCAGCGAGTGCCTCACTCTCGCCCGACAGGAACGATTCCTGTGGCAACAGAGGTGCGGGCTCATAGGTTGATGCAGGCGGGAAACTGAGATACTGACTGACTAAGTGATAGGCTAGCGGACTCACTAACCTTTTACTGATTGGGTCTCTATTTACTGTGGTGCTAGTACATACATTATATAAGGCAGCAACAAATAGCGCAATGATTTCTTTGGCCGACTGAACATAGAACGACTTTTCTTAACGACAATGAACAGCGGCAGCGGCACTATCACCAATATCGATGAACTGATGTCCGGCTGAAGGTGGCGTCTTGTCGCGCGATTCTTGTTCGTTTTCGAGCAGCATCAACAGCTGCGACTCCAGCTGCCATCTCGACCGCCGGGTTTACTGCTACTTTGATTATACCTCTTTGTTCTAGGTCTTTAAAATTTGAGCAAAAGCGTGCCATTTTGCTATGTGTCCAAAGTTGATATATGAATTGTTAAACGATCGTTAGTTTTCGTCAAACACGAACGGGACTTGAACAGATTAAAAGTGGCGCCAATCGAGATGAGCGAAAATGGATAAAGTAACATATGATTATGATGAAAACGTGGTCCAGTACCGACTGTGTGATGTGATGTGATCAGTGTTAAATTCCATCGGTAATCGTTGCGGTGAGTGGGGTAGCATATGTAGTTCCTGCACCCAAATTTAGCTTCCAAACGACAGATGTCATAAATTAAAGAATTTGGCCGCCAGCGGTGGACAAAGTAAGCATTTATGGGGAGTATCGTATGGTAATTATGTTCCGAGAGACTGGAAAGTTAAATTGTATTTGAGCTATTCATATTCAGAACCACTTACCCGTTTTTTCAGAATCATCGCATATAAATTTTTGTTACACTCTATTTATTTTGGCCGGTACCTCTGCCCGGCATTGGTTCGGTGCACCAACCATAACCAGACTAAGGCTTGCGAGATTTCAACAGCGTTCTATCTTTATCTTATTACCAATTTGTCAGTGAGGCCGACCTTTATATCCGTTATATTAGCATACTTGACTAGAGCTACACAAACGAAGTATTTCATGACATCTACCAAGCTCATCATAACTCCACCAGCCTTCTGCTGTCGAAGATGCAGCAGACGTTCATTAATCTAGGTATATATAACGCACACTTAGATCATTTTATGCCTTTAGATAAGAGAAAATCAGTCCAATATAAAAAAAAAATATATATATATAATATATCCTTAAAACTTCAAGATGCGGGTACACACAGTTACTTATTTTGATTGAAAATGAGTCGTGAAAGAATACATCTAAAAAAATACGACATTCTACATGTGATGCAATAAAGACAGTAAAAAAAAAAAAAAAAAAGCAGCACATGCAATTATGATTCCTCTTACATAAATAGGACCTTGCTATATATATAACGATAGATATATCGTTTTACAAACTGCAATGTCCACTACATTCTTTTTAGTGTATATTTGTACATATACATACATACATATATAAATTCTAAGACTAAGAAAATTAAGAGATTTCCTTAGGCTTTTTGTCTCTAAAACTGTTTTTAAACAAGAATAGAATTCAATGAAATTTTTTGTACGTGGTAAGATTGCTATCCTTGATGATCATTTTTATTGAATTTAGCTACCATCGACGGCGACTTTGAGATCATTAACCAGTCACTACAAAAAAATATTCCTTCTTTAACCCGCAAACAACTTTTCAACAATCGCCGTGCATCAAGCGCTCCTTACGAGTGTCGCTCAAAGACGCTCCACATAAAAAATCTCGCACAATGTGCAGTTAATAGCTGCTCGAAGGACCCAAAATACCGGGACCAAAACGTCTCCAACAGATTAGCCGCTGGGGCTTATCTAGACGACCCAATTACTAAGAGATACTCTCCTCTCGCAAAATATCACTAGTTTTGGTATCCAAAGTTCAGGATATACGGTATACGTTACTTGAGAGCGCTGTAAATCTAAATCCTATTAATGATCTTCCGTTCTTTTTTCTTACAAAGCTCTGCAGATTTTCCTGCAGCTTTATAGAAACTATCAATAACGTAGACTATAAATTTCGGGCAAAAAATCAAGTTTATGTTGATGGGTGGTTCGTCCCACGTAAAGAGATTGAATGACAGCTGATCTTCGTTCAATACGCGAGCGGCACACCTTTCCCATTATGATGAGTCTGCGGTTTCGTTTTAGGTGAAACAGGCTTTTTGCCAGCAGAAATAACGGATGGACAGATGTTTACTGCTATGACAAACAGTCTGACTGTAAACCGAAAACCCTGTACATATATATATATATATATATATATATATATATATATATATATGTACATACAATTTCAAAAAAATATATATTTTTTGGAATTGGACCCGTCCTTAGAAAAGAATGTCACACATGGTGTCTGTCGAGTGTTTTTACGAGTGCAGTAGTATTTTTTGGTCCTAATTTTTAATTAGTAACCACATTTTTAATGAATGATGGTGACCGTAACCTGAGTCGTTTAACGCATATAAGAATACTTTATATAATGGATTAAAACGTCAACTACAACTCTCAGACATTGGCGACGCATCTGGTAAGTAAATGGAAGGTATAATGCAACGTAGCGCTAAAAATGCAAACCTATTTCAGAGCGAGTTACTTATATGTAGGGAGATTTATTATATAAAATTCGGATGCTAAGAGGACTAACATTGTATATCTTAAATAAAATTATATAATTCTATTTTTATCATTATTTTCGTTATATAGCTTCTTGCTTTAATTTAACGTGCTTCATGCGAATATATATATATAGGAAGCATTAACGTCTAAAGGGACCAATAGGGAAATGTTACCAGCGCGGCGTTTTCGGGGCTAGTTCTACAGGCTTAAAGAAGGATAATGCTGACAACCATGACCTAGCTGGCTTTTATGATTTCATCCTTTCCCGCTCGAACGAGACTGCTTTGATATTGTTCGGATGTCCCCGAAGAAAATAGCGGATACCTTTGGGATAGTATGCTGGAAAGCGCAATTTGGCCATCACGACGGTTAGTTAGTCAGTTGATTTAGCAATGCAAAGCAAATTTTATCTGGCTGCACACGTTTAAAAAACATCAGTCTATATAACGTCGACTAAACTATGTCTGAGTTTTTGCAAATATTCCTAATTATTTGCAGTAGGTAACCTTGGTGGCAAAAAAGGAAGTTGTTGCAGAACTTCCTTCTGTTTGCTAAGACAAAAGTAGCGCACCCTAGGCATAGTCCCCGTGATGGTGCGTCTGCCGGCAAATCTTAGGGTCACGTAGTGGTCTAGGTTTTATCCGGGTATTCGTTTCACGTTGGGCCGTGTGAGGCAATGCTCAATGGCGCCAGTACCAGACGTAAAACCCGAACCATTTTGACAAAAGCAGGAAGCTCGCGAATTATTATCGCTTAGGGTGCGAAGACAAATCCTCTCATAGCGTCAGACGTGGCAACTTTTATGGATACGACGTTCTTGTGTATGTTATTTCACTAGAACACTAGACGCTTGGTTCTAAAACTACTTTTGCAGAATGGAGTCACTGGTAATACCGAGTCTGGTGTTGTACTGAGTTGCGTCGTTGTGATTTACGACCGCGCGCTACATTATATTAATCAGGCAGCTGACGAGATTTAAACTTAGTTCTTGCAGTGACGGTGTCCTGCAGTATAATGATAACAGTTTTATAAAATCACTGTTCATCTTATAACGGTAGAGAAGTGATATCCACAACTTCATTGGTTATGATGTGTATTAGTCTATCTACTATTTTCTATGATAAAATTTCCAAAGATCGGTTTTGTTGTTAGATTTTGATGCATAATCGTTTTTAATAAGTTTTTCATTTCTACTGTGAAACACTAATGTGTACAAATCAAACTTAATCAACACATAAATATAGTTACAATGATATTTTTGAACAGTTATAAGGAAAAGATAAATTTCTATAATAGAAAGTCATTGGTGATCGAAAGTTGTTATTATCTCTGTTTTTTTAAAGGTTTGTCATTCTCAGCCACGTTGTGTAGCTGTTTATCTACGCTTTTTCTAATGAAACTTGTTCTCTTCGTAGATCTATCCCTGCCTTTATTTGTCTCTACTAAGTTATTTGGCCGCAATGAATCTATCACATGACGTAAAATGATAGCATGAAAACGATCGGCCTAGGAACAGTCCGACAGATGCGTATTCTACAGCTACAGAGATATGGCATTGCTTTCAACATTTTATCTATCCTCTAATTTTTTGCTTTATTACCGGCATAGCTTCGTATCATTCTGAAAGCTTAATTCAGGCGATAGTTACAATATGTTACTGATTCATAAATCAACATGGAAACAAAATGTTTTCAATTATCCAGCAATGTTTATTACTTGCGTTTAAGCTAATTACTGCTATGTTATAACCTTGCATCCCTCAAGGTTCTTCTTGAGAAGTTAAGAAAAAAAAAATCATTCCAGGTGGCTCGACAATTCTTGGTTCTCTAACAACCAAAAGTGCTTTGTGAGTTGTATATAGCCAATAGTTGCAATTCATGGTGTACATATATATTAAAAAGTTCATTTGAGATGTCAGTGAGATACTGTATGACAGAGGTTACTATGTTATTAATTATTGATTAATATTATATATCTTTTTAAAATCACATTTATTGTTAGGCTCTTATGAAGGGATTTGAAATTAAATCATTTTTAAGGCACAATCGAAATTGCTTGGTAGATCACTCAGGTCTCTAGAAATTAGCCAGTGAGAACCAACAAGTTGAGTTTACTCGGGAAGATATCAATTTAGGATTCCTGCCGCGAAAATTAATCGACGATCGGTGAAGATATTGGAGAGAAAGGTTTTGAACGGTAGCACAGTAAGTGGGTGGTGCGAACGTTTTAAAAATGGAGATTGGAATACCGGAAGGTAGCGCAGAGGCAACCAGATGTCGGGACCCGAAAGACAAGAACGTGTCACCGTAATCGAAAAAACTTTTCCCGAAAGCAGGGCTTGAAGTCTAGGGGCTTTGTCGGCCAAAATTGGCATTTCACATGTAGTGCATTACCAAGTTATAATCTCAGTACTGAAAATGCGGAAACTAAATGAAAAATGGATCCTTTGTACATCGATACCAGACAAGTTGGAAATGAGTACGGCGTATTTTACGTGAAATTTGCGGAATTTTAATCAGCAAAAACCCACTTACGTAAGTAAACGAGCGCCACAGACGAAATATTGTCCACTCTTTATACATTGGCGAAAGAAATTGAGCTCGGTGACAGTGGGTTCGGGTATTAATAGTATCATTGTTGAGCATCAAAGCAATCAAAAGTTGTTACTTAGATTAGGTGATTACTGTATAACGTTATCTCAAGTCATGCGTGGACCATTGATACAGCAAGAGAAAGTATGCAGACCGCGTCGCCATCCCTCAGGTACTTCCTGGAGAGTATTCAACCTGCCACCTTTCACCCCGATCTAAGTCGGCACTTTACCATACCCTGCCGCAGATTTACTTCAATGAATCATGAGAGCGGACACTATAGGCATATGCTAGCTATATAGTATATAGGTACAGTCGTCATAGCCGAGTAGCGGGTAATGTATTTGTTAGCTAAATTTTGGCTATAGGTTTGAATCTAGTGGTAGACACGTAGAGGACGGGAGCCATTAGTTTGAAGTAATGCTTAGTACTTTATTTAGGTAACTTGTCCAGAAGCACTGAAACATGCGAGAAGAAACTAATTAATGTAATGGTCGTCCAATTAAAAAATCCGCCGGATTTCCTTGTCGCAGCTTAATATTATACGCTAATAGCATTTATACTAGACTACTACATTTGTTCTGCTGAGTCGGACACCTAGAAAAACATCAACTATATAAAATTGTTGGTACAGTTAGTAGGATCGCTGGGGATACACAGGCTAGATGTTAATTTGGTTCTCTCTTTTAAATGTTCTAAAAAACAAAACAGATCCAGTAATTGTATCCTGGATAAATTGAATTTGATTGTTTTTATGTCATTTCCATAGTGACTGTATTGCACAGATGTAAACAAAGCTGCTACGAACTATTCCGGATTTTTTTTTTGTTGCTTTATTATGCCTTACGAATTGAGCCTATTTAGTTTATGAGTACAATACGTGCTAATGTTGCATTTTTGATCTGTATTAAATCGCGTAATAATAAATACGGAATAGCTAATATATTCTCGAAACAAAACATCGTAACTCGAACACACTTAAAGTGTTTACTTTTTAGCGATTTCATTATTTGTTGAGGAAAGGTGAAAGATCCCGAATGGGTTCCAGAAATAGAGTTTGTCGAATCTCTCTTAATGGATGTACGTTGGCTAAGTTAAGAAAAAGACTGGATGGTACGAGAATACGCAGTATTCCTTTGTGGTCTACATACAATAGCTACCCAGCCAAATCAATATAGCTATGAATTTCTTCTATTCAAGAATTTCCGTTTTGGTTTATCCACATAAGTTGCATGTGGGTAAACATATGTATAGTGTTTTTTTTCTCTGCTTACAAAACATCTTAATTTCTAATCAACCTATCATCAAAGATTCCATTGATCTAGCATGATAATGCTGCAACTTACGGCCTTATGAAATACTGAATCCTCAACAAAAAGCCCGGGATAAGAAAGGTTTATTTCTGGGATATATTCAGTACACCGGAGCAGATTGTCTTACTTCGTTCTTAAACAATAGGAATTTGTAGAATATTGTAAATGGATTTCTCAGTGCTCCCACCCCCAAAAGCCCTACAAGGCCTACCTGGCCTCCTCAAGAAGTTAATCTTTGCCGAGGTCATATTGCACGCAAGTGATATCAAGTAGTACGTTTCTATGCGCAATTGATGTTGATAATTCTCTGCTGTTAGAAAAACAAAAGCTTAGTAGTGTTAGTTCAGTTTATGTTGATCGCTCTTTTATTAGAAACGTTTGATACTTCAATGAACATATATAGGCATCTTGTAATCAAGGCGGTTGTTTCATATCATACTTAAGCCCTTCGTAAAGTTTACTAGTAGGAATTCTTCTTCCTGAAAGCCGTAAGTCACTTAATCTGTGTTTCTTAGTATGCATTTCAATATCTTGATGTCTATCTTCGAAGTCTGAATCGGATTCATCATCTTTGATGTCATGCAAAACAAAACCAAGCTTATTATTAGGACTTAGGTGATAGATACATTAGTACATGTGATATCTGAGTCAGATAAAAAGCGTTGACATTTTTGGATACTATATTTTCACTGAGCACTAAATTTGTGACTCTCTTAGTTAAGCTAAACTAAAAAAACATTTGATAATCATATATATTGTGTGCTTGTAGAGCGTTCATTGCATTTTGATCGAAAACAACCTATAAACCTATCTTTTCTCATGAATCGCTGCGCTCTTGTCATAAAATTAACGTTTCAAGACCTAGAATGAGCTAGTTGATGTATAACAGGTTGGTGTTTCTAACTTGTAGGCTTCATTCACTTTACTGCTAATTGTTTTCGTGTGCTTTTTTTTCGATGGTCATGAAGAGTTCACCTGAACGACGTGATTGCCAGTCCTGGTTGATGCAACAAAAGCCTACGTTAAAAAGAAAACATCAAGATGTATTGTCTAGAAGCAGCATGTTCTATAAAAGAAAACATACAGACGGTATCATTGGAGATAGCCTTATAGAAATTTGAAGCTCTGCTAGCTATGTTATCTTTAAAAAACAAGATCTTTATTCACTTGCGTGGCCTGAGCAATCTAATTGATTATTTGGAACAAAAAATGTTAAGCTGAAGTTGTTGCAGTGTAAACAATATTCGTTCTTTTTTTGTTCAAGAAAAGACTAAACATTCGTAAAGGTAGTAGTTAGGCAGGAATTGTACAGTTCTTGGTTCATCGCAGAGCAAGTGAAATCCGAGGTCCCGCTAAGATTTGGCCACTTGTTGTGTCTAGGGTCCTCATTTATCTGCATGGCAACCTACCCGGAGCGTCTGTCCGCTCGCGTTTTCGGACAATGTAACAGCGGCTAAGGAGATGATGACATACGATCTCTTCAAAAAGGCGAACGAGTTACTAAAAAAACTTACGTGCTCTACAAATTGTTGTCCAATCGTTTATAGCCAAGAGGTCTGAAGGTAAAATGTAGAAGGCTTTACGCCTTGCAACTACGGAACACAGGCTCATATTAGTCGGTTATTGCGGCTTGACTGTTTTGAGAATATACGCCTGTTTCGGAAAGGGCAGTTGTGGCCGTCGAACAGGTAAAATTCTGCTGGATTACCGTGCCTGGAGCGTCATCCAGTGAGAGTCCAACCGGTCTCAATACGGCAACGTCGACTCGCTAACTTGTGCCTTTATCAATAGATTATTGGCAGATTTATTTGAAACGAACCTGTGAGCAGTTTAAGTCTCGTATTGAAGATATGATCGCGGTAGGTGGTGGTTATATTAAATAAACAACATATTTAGAAATCACTCTTAAGCAGTATATAAAGCAAATTTATATATCCGTTTCTGTTTCGATACAGTCTTAGGCGCGAACCATAAGCAAGAGTGCGGACGTAATTTGGCCATTTTATATATATTTTTCTGTTTAGCATTTTACTTGCTGTCGGTTCATCGAACCTAGTATTGACATTTGTTTACAATATTATTATTATTATTGATCCTATTTATAGTCAAAATATCAAAATTCGTTGTCTTCGTGCTTCCAGATAGACAAATCTCATTGTCGCATTACTGATTTTAGGCTGCGAATTTTTCCGCGATAGCCGAGGGTTTATGTAAACTAAGCCCTCTGACTCGAAGGTTTGATATTTAGCAATCATGCGTGCATATACACGAAATGAGTGAGCATAGAAGCTACTTAGTTCACTTTTCGAATATTTTATAGAAAATCCGTTCTTATCGTTGTTTTTGCTGTGTTTATTTCAGGTACCTGTTTATGATGGGTCGGTAGGGCAAACGTGAACGAATTGGCGAATTTAAGGTTAGTCCTTCACTTCGTATTGGATTAATGTTACTCATGTATGCTTTTTACCTATTTAGCATGTCGACTATAATTAGATAATAGATCGTGTTTACGTTATCGTGTATAAGGCGTAGTTGTCGTATTTTCTTTCAGATTGAATATTACAGTACTTAGTAGAAGTTGGGCAAGTAGTTTCTTTCCTTCGTTAACGCTGTACGTAACGATGTTAATGAAATGTGGGTTTACATAATAGAACGTTAAGTACTACGTATGGTTCCCATAACCATTTTAAGGCGGACGTCCTGTGTAGTGAATGAAATGAAGCATGTATACCAAACACTAACAAGTTAACGGATTCTCCTTTCAAATAAAAATACGTATTTCATATAAAATTGATTACTAATTATTATATTAGAGTAATTAGTTCAAAAAAGATCAAGTGAAGACACTTTATCGCCAACTAATGTTGCTTAACCAGTCGGGTGCTACGACCTAAACCCAATATAATAAAATAAATCTATACCCAACTTGTATAGATATTAAGCAAATTCCTTGCCGATCTTTACTAGTGTCAACGTAAAGCACTGCTAGGATATTGACAAATGGCTTTTACATCTCATTTGCTTACTTATGAAGTAAATATGAAAGTTCTATTCTTATGTCTCGTCGTTGTCGTCGAGCCAGCATCTCGATACGTCCTGCGACTATCAGGTGATCGTGGCGGCAGCAGCGGATGTTAACTGCATTGTCCTTAGTCGTAACGAAATGTACAGATGTCAATCTAGCTCTAAGACAGGCCTTCACACCTTATGGATATGTTATTTACCCGAAGGAGAAAGACGTCAATTACTTTAGTCTCGACTAAGTGTGTGTGATGATCTCTGATTTATGTATTAAGAGGGGCAGTACTTACGGTAATTGTTTCATAGACCCGGTTTGTTTGTGCTACCTTATCACACATCAGCGTATAGAAAAAAAACATCATCTTTCAGTCAATTTGCAAGTTCGAGTACATACTCACTGACTGTGATATTGTAAATAATGCCGAAGCAGTAATGTTCCCTACGGCGAGCTTTTTTAGACGCAAGTGGTGTTAGTTCATCAAATCTAAATCCAATATTTACTGTTTTTTATGTTTGACTTACATCGAGAGATAACAGATTTTGGATTTACGGATCCTTAGAAGTGAGACATGACAAATATATTAGAACTACGACAGTGAGTTCATGCCGTTACCCGAACGCTTATACAAGATACATTACCTTAATTTGCTCCCCAATGAAAACCCTTTTGACGAGATTCTTTTCCGTTGTATGGTTTCTCTCGAAAAGTAGAAGGCGTAGCTTTTTGTACCGATATACTAGCGACGGCCGGAGCAGGTCTTTTCGTTCATATGATTATTGTTGTTTATCCACTGAATTAGATGACACACTGTGTACGCATAGCCTTTCGGGGTTCGGCCGACACCAGTGAGATTATTATTGTTATCGTCTGTTGTCTACTGTACATCTATAAGGGACCTACTATGGAGACAATTTCTTCTACGTTAACCTTAACTGATCTGCATGAAGACGCTCCAAAATTGACTAAAATTAGTCATGAAGCTCTCTTCGACGACTGACGACTATATGGTTTAGTTCCGTATTAACTAAAGTACGCTTATTAGTTAAAGTTTTGAGTATATTGCATACTTGTAATGTCTTACAAATATTTCAATTTTGCCGTATTTGAACTAGTTGGACACGCAGCCGGAAATCTATTACTTCTATTCCGCACCTGCTTTTTTATGTCGCGTAAACTATCGCAACATTCAAGTTTAAAATGTATTTGTCTTTTCATCCATAACGCTTCCATGGGAAAGTAATCAACCATCGATTCAGCGTTTAATTTGCAGAGGGACCCTATTTTTAAAACGACCACTTTTTAAAGATCAATTAAAGAAAATTGGTTAGGCACAATTTAGATATCTGCACGCCGCATTACTCCGTTCCTGCGTACGCTAGCACGCACGTAATTACTAATTATCTCTGTAGCAGTAACGTAACCTTTCGTAAATCGTGTCGGGTAGAAAAGCTTTTTAGTTTAGCGGAAGTGTATGTGTATTTACTGGGATAGCTGTTTAAAAACTGGGCAAAAAGTAGAGTGGTGGATATTTCTATTGTTCTTGTCAGTGTACTACATACAAAAATACGACTACGTTTCGTACGATATATGGATTGCTCATTTCTAAGAGCTTTTTTTTTGGAAAAACAAAAAGATTCCCAAAATGGTTTTGGGAATCAGCGTCACATTTTAGTGATTGCACATAGGCTTGTAGACCATTTGGATTTTAGAATAAGAAAAAGTTCAACTCTACGAGAGATTAATCAATGTTTCACGGTGTCAAAGAGTACCGGTGATATTTTTTTAATTATGTATACTTTTAAAATAATATAAAATTTAAGTAAGGGATATTACGCATAACAAAGAGAGCGACAAGGTTCGGTAATAAAGTTTAAAGCTGCTTAAGAAGGATTTTGCCTTACCTTTTTTTTTCTAAAAATACATAGTGCACTATCGAAAAATGCATTTTTAGAAAAGAAAAAAAAAAGCAAACATAACATTAGAGGTCACCATCATAACCGTCCAACTTTCCCCATCTTTATGTGTCAGTAGTTACTATTTCACTGCCAGACGCTAAATTTAGTAGCTGTACAGCATTTCTAAGGTACACCACAACAATTGGTATGATCATCTCAGGCATTCTAATGAGAAAATTCTGTATAATGCATCTTTTTTAAAACGCTGATGGAAAATTAACATTTTATGTGCTGTAGTAGGTAGAATGCCCAAGTCCCAAAAATGTATGTTAAAATAAATCAGAAGCTAAGTAGTACATTTTTTCGCTTAAACCGAAGGATTGGGTAATCAAAATGCCGTTTTCGAGCGCTTACGTCAATTAAATTATGCGTCAAGGTACCGTTATATATTATCACCGAAATTCACAACTAAATATATTACTTACTGTGATAGCGATGAGGATCTTTGACTATGGCAGCGATGATTACCCATATCAAACACAACTCTTCTCCTACGGATATGTATCTATATATCCGCATGCGGGTAAATGTTATTACCATTGTATTTTTTTCTCTCATTACTCTTTATATTTGATTGAAAATATTTAATAATATGACAGAAAGTAGGGGAAGGGATAGCAAGTTATGTCCGAAAACACTGAAATTTCTCAAGATATTTAATGACTGATAAGATTTTCTGTAAGGTGAACCCCTTTTCTATAAAACATTTTTGTGGATTATTTCATTTCTTTCGATTGTTTGGATCTGTTTTATTTGGAACATAGGGAACAACTTTTTTCAAATGACTTTCCTTATCTTTCCACTGTTGGTTTACTTTTGTTTTTAGAATATTCGAAAGTGCTCCTTCTATCAGCTGCAGGAGCCATTTTAAATTTCATTGTGCAGTGACCGTCATGTTACCTCAAGTTCGAGGCGAAAGTACCGTCGAAACGGCCCTGGCTACTTGTAACATGCGTAGTAGAGATAGATTCCATGTCTAGGAAGACCGTTCAGCAGCGGTTTACGAAATTTAATAATGGCATTTTGGAACAGGAAGTGTCGGTTCGCCATCCGAGGTCGTTGAGAAGCACTAAAAGGGGGTTTTGAGAGAACACGGTCTACAACTTGAAGGAAGGTGAACTGTGGTCATGTATGTCTATTAAAAGACATTTTAACCCTATGGGGTTTACTAAAAAATTCAAGTTTGGGTGCCCGTTAAACTAAATAAAGGTAGAGGAAAGCACGGCTTCTGTTTCTCTTAACATCTTGTGTGGCACTGGTTTTACACAGAATTGTTATCGGTGACAGTTAATGGTGCTTTCAGGTCAACATAAAACAACTAAAGAAATAGGCAGCTCCTGGATATATGCCTACGCACAGAGTTGAATCAAATCCTCCTTTCAAAAAAATTGATTGCAGGAATAATTTTTTGCACTTAACGGGACTGGAAAGGGCCTATAAACTGAGGAATGCCTGAGAAAAACAAGTGTACATCAATTGTATCAAATAAACAGGGCTACAATGATACTCCAAGACTAAGAGGCTAAAGTTATTAGCTTTGATGACGTACAAAGCCTTGAATGGAAAGTTTATTTTTTACCTGTGACATTTTTTTACCTCACGCCGATGGATTAGCATTGTTCCAATCACTGACGAATGGATTTCGCAATAATACTTTTAGCAATGAATAAGGCTTCAAAAAGTAGTTGAACGAGCTTTTCAGCATCAACTCTGAAAGTTTCTGGAGAAACGAAATGAATAAATGTACTGAGCGATGTGAGAAAATCGTAGAGAGTAAAAGCAAATACGTAATAAATTAATTCATTTTTGAACTTCGAACAATGTTTTTGGTCAAACGTAAGAACTGGTATCACTCTATACATTATACATAAATATATGTATATATATATATATATATACACATAACTTTGCCAAACTCATAGCGAATGTGTTGGCGCCAAATTTGAACTGACGCATGCATTTCCAACATCCGTGAGTTCTGTTTGTTCATGACTAGATTAAGGGTTTCTTTATATACCCTGTTGATTGACCTGTGGCATAGGTGAATATAGTTTTACGCGCGCCAACCTGCAACCGCTGTTATTCTTTACTTTTGTTTTATTCGAATTAATTGTTCGCGAGCAGCAAAGGGTAACCGGTCGAACTAAGTGTTGCCGAAACTCTGCTGCTGTGAAGACCGCAAATGTCAAAGGATAATCATTGGCAATATATTTGGATATAATGACGTTTATCAAATAGCCATGATCTGATTTCTGGATGTCGGGTTCTTTTTAGGCTACTATTGCCTTAATCTTAGAGACATGTTGTTGTCTCGAACCCGAACACAGACACACTTCGTTTCGCGCAGGGAGCTAGCGATTTGATGGAATGCCTAGCGGCGATACTGGACATAGAACTCGATTGGCCGAAGAGAAAATGCTTGCTATGACTTCTGACAGGCTATGAACGCATCTGTTGAGAGGGCCAATCTCCTTGGAAATAAAATACAAAACCGTGTCTAACTCACATCCGTTCGTACCGGCAACAAAATGTCAAATATTTGATCCTTCACCCTCTCAAAACTCACCGTCTGTGTTCAAACAGTTTCACCTCTAAGCCAGTGCAGTCTGCTGGATTTTGGCAGTATACAAAATTCCCGTAAATACTATCTGTTCAACGTATGATAGTTTTATAAACGATGAAATGCTAATTTTGACATGATCCTGAAATTCAAGCGTTCATATGGTTGTGTCTGCACTGAGCTGACATAGACACCGCAGTTGTATGCGGGAACTGGAGTCGGCGCCTTTGGATGACATTATCCGAGTGTTAAATGGCTAATAAAAGAGTGTGTTTTCTTCGGCTGTTGATAACCATGCGTGAGTATACAGTTCATTGTATTTTCTTACTTACTAACAAAAAATGTATTTCAAATATCTACACCGTCTTCACGAAGAAGCACGGGAATTTTATGAAACAAAATTCAATCATTTGCTTGAATTTAATGTCTGTCTATCAAAAGATAATAGCAAAAAAACTTCATCGCAGCACAGTTGTTGCTATACGCAATAACAACTCAAGGGTTCGTTTCGGGCCGACTCTGAGATACAAAACGCATTTGCTGCGTGAATGCTTTTAGGCCACTAGGATAAAACACAAGTGTCAACTGGCTGAAAAAATTGTTCATATTTGATACCCGTTTAATAAATAAGTGGCTAGTGAGTAAGTAGCTGAATGTAAAAATTACGACTCGCGGAAGCACTAGGTAGCTTTCTTGAGTAACCGAGATCCCTAATGTGACCGACGTTAGTGGATCGTGGGTTGTTCAAAAGGAGACCATATGTGCTGCTTCTGGGGTGACAGGTGATTGATCGCGGACGGAAAATGATATTGTGGATTCTACGGTTACTCTTAAGTGTTTAGTTGGCGAACGTATTTGAATATTCTACTATACTTAACTGTGCCTAAATGGGCAACTAAATGGGTAAAAGTAGCAATTCATTCATATTAAGTAAAAAAATGTAGAGCGTATAGATTTTATCCCTAAAACGATTATCGGCTTACATCCTTTATTGCCATAATATAGTTTGATATGACTTTATTCTATTCATAAATAGGAAAAAAATATAGCAAAATTTTTACCTGATAGACTAGTTCATGTAACAGGGAAACACGCATTGCATGCTTTGAATTGATCATTTGGTTCAGTTATCGATCCAAAACATGTTTCATTTAACAGGCAATTGAAATTAGCTTGTTTCAAAAGCCAGGCTTTATTGAAGGGTTTAATATGCTAGCAAGATGGCTGCGTAACTGCGAAAATATATATATTTTTTTTTTCGACATCGAAGTTCAAGGAGGTTGCAACGGTGCAATACTTGTTGACTCTTCGAAATAAAAGTGAGCCGTCAAATTGAAATGGCAATAGGCCCTATGTTTTATTTACTTATATGTTTGTTGCCTGTGCAATAGGTATGTACATGTAATGTGTTTGAAAAATTTCGTTGTCGAAAAGTAACATACTTTTCATAGCAGACTAGCTTAGTGGCGCATCCTCCATCGGCCCATCATTTCACGTGCAATCGTTGAATTTCTTGTATTTGTTTGTACGTAATGGATTCTTACTATCGTGATTCGAGCGCTGTATTCGATGTATACATGTTTAGACAATTATTGAGCATTGATTATGGAAAAAAAACAAACAAACAAAAAAAAAGCAAAGGCTCCTACACCTAATATTATTATTATAGTCACGTGACTTTATGAACGTTAGACAATAGTACGATACAAGTAGATTGCCGGGTGTTAGGCATTCTATTAATCTGATAGTGATCAACCCGCAATGCATTTGTGACATGAAGCCTTAATAATACACTACATATATTTTGACCGATGTAATGACTGATCTTTCTTTTTTCCAAGCGGCCTGAGACCAGCCGGCGGTGACAATGGCGGAGGTAAGAAATGAAGCTCTCCAAATAGACTGTCTACTACTAAACCTATGCTGTCAAGATTCCTAGTTGTGTGTATGACTTGCGCTTATTTGTTGCTACCACTAGACTACTCTGTCTGCCTTTAGTTAACTGCTCACGGTAATACTGCTTAACATTTCATGTATCTATGTATTTGTTCATTTGCTATCCTTATGGGTAGGGCCCAAAGAGATCGTAGCGATGACCAAACGTGATTAAACGAACTCCCTGTGCAGCTATAAAGCCTTGTTTGCAAGACCCTCATCTTTGAAACCTCGTACTGTCCTACATAGGTCTAGTACAGAACGGCTATTACTGGAACAGATTTTCTTTATTCTCAATTACCTACCGTTTATATTTATGTTGCTTTTATATGTACTGGCTATACTTAGCTGGCCTTATCCATAATCGTTAAGTCATTCCTTCGTTTATGTAAAGAGATTCGAGAACGATGACGATGCTATAAATGGGAGAACGGCACAGGGAGAACTACCACATACTCAGAATCGCGTGACGCGAAAAGAGGGCGCAGCATTAGTCATGATAAGTAAATAGTTCGTCGTTTGATGACTCGATTATATGTATGTACTGTTGTAGTATAACCGAAGACTATACTGGTAAAATTGAAGCTGTCTTTGCAAATAAGGTTGGCCCATCAAAATATAGTGTACTTCGCTTATATAGTGAGATTAGATGTACCATTCAGGGTCAGAATGTACCACAGTACGAGCTCGTACTGTGGTACATTCTGACTGGCAATGCGGGAAGACACAGACAGATCAAACAGAGACTTTAATTGCTTTGCAGAAAGTGCCTATTATACTATATTTAATTAATATAATAATATTTAGCCTTTAATTAAACTGAAGTCGAGACTGCTTTCAGTATCATCTGATAAACGTAATCTACCCTATCTACCCAGTAACAGAGCAAAATGAACAACCAGAGAGCCATAATGAGTGCACCTTTCTTTTCTCAACTCACAAAGGCAGTGAAAGCGTTCGTTGTACATACAAACAGGTGCGCAATTGTCCTCTGGTTGAGTTACGTTGGGTAGCAGAAGTGCAGGCCATACAGAACTTCGGTTTGAGCCTGTGCTTGACTTGGAAGCACGTCACAGAGAGTAAAAGATGTTTTGCACGTTCGACCCATATGTGCTAGTGCCCATATGTGATAGTGTGAGCAT
The DNA here is from genome assembly GCF_002443255.2 of Varroa destructor. NCBI lineage: Eukaryota > Metazoa > Arthropoda > Arachnida > Mesostigmata > Varroidae > Varroa > Varroa destructor. The sequence continues at coordinate 3,953,595 of NW_019211458.1, forward strand.
TTTTTTCAAATACTCGCAAAGGGAACCGCATTGTAAACGATACCAAGAATAACCTCGAATAGCTCACAAATTATCTGTCCACTACGTAAGCACTCTAACTTCAGTCAGAGAACGCAAGAAAGACAAACAAACGGAGCCGATGCTGCTATTTTGTCTTTATGTTATATTACTCCAGGTGGTGGTGCTGGTGGGTTACTTTGAATTGCGAAATAACAGGTATACAGAAACCGAAAATTTGCACCTAAACCAATCGTTGAAATAAAAAAATTATCTAAGTGTTCGAATGTTTACATTTTGGAATGATTTTTTTTTGACATTTTGCAATTGTATGGCTATTTTAGAAAATTTGCTAGGGGACTATCAACTCTAATTTAGCTATTAAGGACTACAACGCTTATTGAATCAGAAGAGACGGCGGCGGCCACTTGTCTCGGCAGGGCGTCTGACTATTGCAGGAAGTTAGCTGACTCAGTCGGTACATCGCGCGCCGTTTAATGACGGTGTGCAGAGTGTTCATTAACTCTTATATGTACAGTCAGTGAGTGCCGTTGCTATGGGAAAACACGTATCTATAATATGACGAAAGCGACTGCAGATAACACTAAACACAGGAGGGCTAGTGAAGAGCACTAAGTAACTGTAATTACCTGTGGAGTTTATTCATACGAAGCTGTAGTAGGCTTTCGAAGCTTGAAAAAGTATTTTCCATCACTGGCCTATTTTGAAAAAATTCTAACAGCACTTTTAGTGAATGTACAAAATACTTTGATATTTATATAAGAGTAAAGCTCTGACCATCGATTCTTCAAATGTTATAAAAATTAGATTCCAGATCTAAACCACGCATTACCACATTGCATACCACAAATTATCCGATCTTAAAAATGATTAGGGGAATGTTATCGTTACTCTTGCCAAGTGCATCGGTGCGAGTTACAGAAACTAGGTAATAATAGATTTACTATAACGTACTACAACCTTTCCATACAAAAAAGATCTAATAATCTAGAAGACCTAATAACCACACATATGGTCATACAGACTTGCACGTGGTTGCAGTTGGTTTTTACCATTCAAAGATCTTACTGTGTGCTTTTTCTGAAAATATTTATGCAGACATTTTCAAAAAATTCTTCCCAAATCAAGATTGAATGTTTGGAAGGTAACATTTTCAAAATAATTAAAATTGATTTGTATAAATGTTGCTCAAAAGCTTCAGTCTACCTGTCTGCTGTCCCAGCACCGAAAGGTGTAAGTATCCGTGATTAACTAACTTTTACCATTTTCTAAGTGTAATAGGAAAATAATTTTTTATCTGTAAAGCTGAAATTAATATGTTTGTATATATAAAAAAAAAAATAACAATATTGGAACAGATTTCCCGTAATCTAAGCTAATTATTTTATTTATCATAAGCTTATGAGTGGGGTAAGATAATCTGTACACTATACAACTCATATATTTGTTGTAGAACCAAATTATTGCTAAAAGCGTCGGCTTCACGCGTCGTGCCTAGAGCAAATTATAGAGCAATGTATTTAATTACCTTTTTCGGTAATAGGGAAATATAAGATGTTTTCAATTTTGAAAGGAACAAATCGCCCATTACGAATCATCCTATTGTCAAACATCATTCTAATGGCAGTAAAAAATTATTTATATGCATTGCACATGTGTGTACATGCTGTCGGACACAGACACAACTGATGTGTGCAGAGACCCCTACATGAGCTATTTAACCGATTAGATGAAAGCCTCATGCCACTGGCGGTTCTAAAAACTGGCAATGTTGCTTTAGATTCTGGCATAGACGTGTCGAAAAAATTGTGCTGTGGACTTCGTCCCAGCTGTGATCAGTGGGCTCCGTGGCTTTAACTCTGACCCATAGTCCGACATGAATGGTGGTGGTTTCAGATAAAACCAGTTCATGCAGTTTTGATGTAACACAAGCCTTGCTCAGATTTTAAACAAATATAGTTTGCATAGCAGTACCCAAAGTAAACTAAACTATTAAAGTATAACGAACGCCTTGTTTGCACAATATGCCAAATTGCCGGTGTACGACTACGAGGCAACGCGGTACTACTAATTATTATTTATAAAAACACTGAGAAGAAATCGCATGGAGAAAATTTAAGAACAAGCAGTGGTGTTCACTTGTATTATGAGTATATTTAGACGGAACGAACGAATCGATGTATTTGTGAACAACGCCACGGCGTGTTTTAACACACATTAACATTTTGTTGTTTAACTGTTGCATCTTTAAATTGCAGAATCAGCGATAACAGCTATACAGTAAAATATCAGTTGTGTTTGCGGAAAGCCTAAATAGGCAAGTAAACAGGGCTTTCCCCGTATATATATATAAAAAAAAAGTATATAGATATAAAAAAGCAAGGTCGATTTTGCTCTGTTCTGCAATTGGCGGAGAAGCGAAAATCGTGAGTTTTTAACTCGTTATTTTAAGGAACGCGTCGACCGAATACAATCCTATCTGTACCGCGTCCGTGAAAAGCCTGAGAGAAACAATGATGTAAACATCATTAGTCGAAACAGTCAGGATAACAGGTTGTTTCTGAGTACCAATAGACCACCAGATCTTCGATTCGATTATATCCATACTAATAATCCCATTGCATAACAAAAGGACAAAGATGGTGGCCTGGTGATCATGAATGGACCAAGCCATAATCGGTTCTACCTAACTAATTTAAGGTAGCTTTAAGTATATGTGAAGTCTGTGTTCAAGGGCTTCTGAACGTTGGTTCAAACTATTCTGCAACACATGAGCGATTTACCTCCAGTAAATATGCATGTTAAGACGCGGTCTGATTTGTGGGTGTTTTTTACCTAAACTTTTCTTGAGATCGCTGAGTTTAGCCTTACAGTTGTCTTTGTAAAATATCTGCTTCTTTATATCAACCTTCGCTTTTTTTAAGGTATCCGAGGCCCGCTCCCACATGGTAAAAGTTTAGCACTGATTAAAACCTTATATCATCGAATCTAAAGACTAACGTAATTTGCATATTGAGAATGAAACCGTATCTGTTATTGCACATTTAATTCTTGTGAAGTTTCTCGCTGTTTAAAATGGGCGGGACATCAGTCTGTACGGTGTAGAGGGCTTGGTTCTACTAGGGCCCCTGGCGTTTGACGATGCCTTGTCGGGTTTTTGCACCAGGGTATAGTGGATTTCCTAACGCATTTCGCATGTTTTAATGACTAGCCATATCTCTGATGGTGTTACCATCACATATTTGCATTTACATTGCGGATCCAGCTCACTACTAGGTACGTGCGCACACGCAAAAAGGTACTCACTGACAAGCGCTCACTTACATGTCGCCCATCATCTTCCTTTCTCTTCGACAGAGATCTTAACCATTGCTACTGCAGCCGCCGCTGCCGATTGCAGAAGTAGCCATTAACAACAACGATTCAGGCGCGAAAATCACTCGCATTATTACGACTATTAAAATCCCCGTGCGCTCCTTCTGCTGTGCTCTTTCTGCTTCAGTGTTCTATGCCCAAGTCTGCAGCGCTGCCGCTAGTACGCCTGATTCTTTGTCGACGATGACTCTTCCTACTTAATAGCCACAGCTGGGTCATCGCCGTGGAGCGACAGTACGCGCGCGTGTCCCTGAACCCAGCAGCAGCAACTGGTCCGCGTATAGTCCCAGTTGAGGTCGTCGTATTGAGGCATCGGCGATTATTTATCAGTGATTACAATGTCATTATTATTATTATTATTATTACTGTAGTACAATAACCGTCGGTATTATCCTTTTCTTGTTCCTACTGCTGTGATTATCTCAGTAGTAATGGCGGTCAGCTATTGCTGATGGTGTCCACTCGGAGTTGTTGTTTATCGGTTATAAATTTCAAAGCAATACCGTGTCCGTCATCGTGCAAAGATAAACACATGCTGCAGCAAGCATTGAATATTATACTTTTAGCTGGTAATTGCTGGGATCCGGTTTGTTGCTTGTAAAAGCAATATACATTAATACACAACAGTTATTCAAATGCTACTATTGTAATATGTAATCCATTTTAACTATGAACCTTTTTGTGGCCGTCAACTAAACTTTCGATTGTTGTCGTTGTAGACATTGACAGCCCTGCCATGTATACTTGTTCAAACTTGGACGAGGCGGAGAAGAAGGATATCAAGCGCTTTTTCTCGGATGGACCCTTTGTGTCCTTTTGCGTCAAAGAGTTGCATTAACGGTGGTTTACGATTCGTGAAGTTACTTGTGTAGTCTAGGAGAAGAAAAAAGAAGATCCCTTGGAATAGTACGGGTGATACTGTGAGAGTCTGAAATCCCAGTGGTAATTTCCTGATCATTATAGTTCGGTCGTCAAGCCTAGTACGCGAAGCGCAAGTGATTATGGCGCCGGTGTAAAGATTGGAGAGCACAGTAGTAACTGGTTATGCGTTACTACTTTTGTATATATTTATCATCGACCAGTGGATAACTAGCAGTTTTAATGACGACAATTTCTACCTATACGCTATATGTAATACATTGAAATTTTACCTCAAATTATGATATAATTCCTACATGCAGATTTGAAGTGCGGATTTACGGGGTGGAGAACGTGTGCCTTTTATAAATCCGTTCGCTACCAATCGTGCAATATTCAATCTTGGTTTTGTGAGCGCTTTAAAAATAAGCTTTTTGCTGATCCATGTACAAATGCGGTAACAGTAAAAATCTTCTGGTGCTGCATGTGCAGGCATAGAAACACCACTGCTGCTCTTGCAAGGGCTGTCATTTGTGTGGCCCACTGTGCCGTCCAGTGGTACGCAGTTCACCTATCTACTTATTATCGATTCATTATTTTGACCACACGCGCGCGTTAGTATCAGCACTTAGCCACTTTGCACGCACCTTGATAATGTAAAGCTTGCCACTCCCATCATAAATCTTTTTTGGTTAGTTAGAAACGCACGTTTCTGGAGGTGGAACGACCCAGATTAAATGACAATAAGAGAGGAATAATTAGGCATATATGCCTCTGATCAAGGTTGCTTTTGTGCTCACTTCGCGTGGTAGCTTATTTGCTTGCTAATATTAAGGGCATGTGTGGGTTCGAATCCGGACATAGCCACACGGCTCGTTTCGTGCTGAGGAGCCGTCCCATGGATGCTCAACGGCGATGCCGGACGTAATGTTCAAATCGCACAGTTTGTATGTTTAGAATATATGAATATATTTACAAGGACATATTTTCAATAACAATTTCTATATACTGCTCAGCGCAGAGAGTGACATGTTACGGTAAGGTTAAAATTTGAAGTTGCTACCGTACGCTTTTGCGGTCAGTCGAAATTATTAGACGCAGTTTAATATTTGCTTTCTCTAACATGTCACAACTGTTACGCGAATGAACATAGATATCCTAACGTTTAAGACAGATTTGCAAATACACATAGGCACGTGCTGTGCTTGTACGTTAGAACAAAGCACCATCGCCGTTTATTGTCTGTTGATTTCTTTAATGTCTCTGTCTTTGAAGAAAGTTTCACGGTAATCGCGTGACCAATGCACGCTCTAACTTTAAAAAGAGTTAACTGAGAAGTCAATATGAGGTGCCCTAATTTATTATTGTCAGCACCAATACATTGCATTAAATAAAACATCATTTAAAATATTTCAAACATTTTTTCGTACTCTAATCGATTGTACCAGAATAATGTATGACATTTTGAGACACACACTTTTAGCATGTCTTATCTACGAACAAGTCAGTAATTATCAGATGAATAAATTATTGTTTTCTAAATAAGAACGAGTATTTTTTTTCAAAATTTTTAGGATTAGGATGCCACACTTTATCAGCACTAGTTAATTAAGCGTATGATACCGTAAGAGCAGCGTAAGAGCCTTTGAATTATTAGAGAGAGAAAGAGACGGAAACCTCCGCATGCAGTCATCTCTTGTGGGCTTACATAACAATGCTATCTTTCAAGGACGATGAACTTAAAAGCAATAATAGCAATGAAGGCATATAGTAATTGCAGTCCAATTTTGACTCTTTAGGTCGCACCCGCAGTGCTTTGATTTCTCCTGATTTTGCCCCCGGCTGAATCCCGCGTATGGATTACTCTCTGTTCAATCCAGTGCTGAAATGGTGGCCTGCTGCGTAAGATTTTCTCGAAAAACGTTTACAGAGGAAGTGATATGCACCTTTTTACAAGTTTATCACAGCAAAATGTTTAACGTTGACCTTAGTTATTAACAACATCGACAATCACTCCCAAATAAGTTAAATGAGGTTGAAGTCCCCTTTAACGACTAAGACCTCCAAGCCTGGACCAACAAATATGCATAGGCCACATGATCTAAGGAAACATTTCGACTGGTAGTTTTGTCAGCCCTAATCGACAGCTTTGCATAGCTGTTCGAAAGAGGTTGCCCAATTGAAAGGTAAAGAAAGAATTTGAGAAAAAAAATGACTGGACGAAACACACACAAATACGGCCTGTTACTTTTTTGTGTTAAGAATTATAGACTCAAAACACGAGATGAGATAGAAACTCGATTATAAACCATTGTGGGCAGAATCAGCGTACGAAACAGGCGCTAGCTACGACGCGGTTAAAATATAAAAGCCCTAGCTGGTATATTGTCAGTCTTCCTACTTTTTATTGAATAGAAAACATAACGTTTTTTATTCCTTCGACAAAAGGTTGTAATACGCAATCCCTACCATTTTTCGGTAACTAGTGTATGTCCTCTTGCCAAAACGTAGCAGGTTTCTACTTGAAAAACGTTTTCCACCTAGGTTTTGAATCTTTGATCCATGCCGAAAGTAGGGCCACAAAGATGATTGTTTTATGAAGGGAAAAGGAAAAGATCCGTCGGCGCCAGATCCGAAGAATATGTAGAGTGTAACGACACCTCTCATTCGAAGTCTGGGAAAGCAACTTTAACCATATTACCGTTTACCGAGCTGTAGTGACTTCGTTTGTGACTTTTTTTTTCGTTAGCCTTACTGATTTGATGAAACTGGGCTAGATAGACGCGTTAATCAGCTGCCTGGTTCCTAGGTAGTAATTCCCCCTATATCAGGTCCTCGCAGTTCCATCAATTGCTTTAAGATTTGGTTGGACCTTTGGCGTTAACTTCTTTAGTGAACAAAAAGACATGAGATAGTTAACGATAATCGTGTGGCTGTAGCCCATCTTTACGGGCAACTCTCAAGTTGTCAGCTTCGATGGAATGCCTTGTACAGGGCGTGTTGACAATACACTTCAGAGACGGGTGTTCCATACGTATGGGGCATCCGTCTCTGAGAAGTTCTTTCGAGTTAAAATTGCACTAACAGCACTTTCGAATTATACATCAGTAGTAGTAGTAGTATATGATTGTGTACGCATCAGAAATAACATCAATCGAGCGGAAGTAGGAAAGAAAAAGTGTTCTTCAAAAAAATTTCAATATATATATATGGGGAGCCGGCCAACCAGCTCTCTTGTAATGTAAATCAATTACAGAATCACCGTACTGTGCGTCCTTTGTGTTATACACATCCATAAATAAAGTAAATGACATAGTCTGTTAATTTTGTCGTCCTTCTTTGACGTCGTTGATTCGGCAAACAGCTGCTCTCCCCGTACATATTAGATGGCTACCATCTCGTCAGAAGCGACGTTGTGATAACCAGTCGCTCTTTTATCATAGACACGGTGAAGATGGCGATGTCATTTGCTGCTGCTCTGTCGTCTACACAATCCCAGCAGAGAACGATTTTGTTCTCATCGCTGTTAATGCAATACTAGTTTATTCCTATGCTTCGAGAAGAATAATGGTGATGTCCCATTTTGTCAATATTAGGACAATACGTCACCGCAATAGTGACACATTAGGCCCCACACGCGCCGTAGGAAACACACGACGTCCAGACTTTATGGCGATGCCAGCGTTTGTTTAGGCGGAGCATAATTAAATCGTAGTGTTGCCCATAGACCCTATAATCAGTAAGCCAAAATAAAATCATAACAGTAACATCAACGGCATCTATGCGGTAATCGTACAAGTCAAAGCAGATTATTGCGAAATCACGCAGTCGTACCGTGTATGTTATATTGTTATTATTATTACTATTGTTATTATTATGCTGTTGCAGCGACAAAATATGGCGATACTGCCGGCGATATCGTACTATGTCAAGTTGTTTATTTCTCCACATATGCTTAGTTTCATCTACCATTTAAGCTGTTCAGGCCACAATAGGACCGAAAATTTCTTTATCAGTCAACATGGGAGCATGATAGACGGCGACCCATAAAGTGCACACGCACATATAAATGCACGAGCACGCACGTATCTGTTATTATCAGATGTGCAGGCACACATGCCAGGACAGTGCATGACCATGGCTGCAGCATATCCGCCCAGCAAGGCATGGAAGTCTGTATATAAGTATATAAAGGAATATATAAGAAGTATATAAAACTCATTTTTATCTATAATAAATGTACTATATGTTCTGTTGTCGATATTCTCTGTGCCTACCGAGATTAGAGGTCTGCTTTAGTTTTGTCTTAACTTAATCGTGGAAAAGTATCAGAAAAAATAAATTTAATTTGCAAATATTTGTTAACATTGAGATGCGACGTCCTCCAAAACGAAAATGTAGGGACAATATTTCTAAAAACAACCCTTATGTACATCAATAAAACCAGTTTATATACACACCTATCAATCGACCACTGCACAAAATCTATTGCTGACCCACTTTTCCAGGCAAGCATTATCATGTGGACTACCGAACAGATTATGGAAAGCACGTCTTTTATTTGTGTTTATAAAACCAATGCAAGCATGGCAGTGGTTCTGTATGTAGCTGGGTAGCAAATATTAACATCTGCAAAACGGCCCTGAGCTACAATACGTGCTAGCAATAGTAACAGTGGTAGTACTACTTGGCGAGAGCTGACCATCTGTAATAAATACAGAACACAACATCGTACCCCGCGCCCCCCAACAGGAAACTGATTGGAAAGCTGTTTTTTGCACAAACAGAAATCACGTGAGGGAGTAGGCTATCTGAGTGGACCCCTATATGCCCAGTGGTACGTGAAAGCTACACCGGGTAACGCTGATAATTGTCATTTTTTTAGCATCCTGTACCCACTGCCTTCACAATATAAGCCAATCTGCTGTATTTAGCTAAAGCAGTTATGGCAGACGTCGTCATAGATTACGGCCAAGGCCAGTCTATGTTATTTCAGTTTCCACGTTCTTCTCTTCTAAAAAAAAAAAAAGCAAAAATAAAGAAGAGGTATTTTTTTCGTTATTTCCACGTATAGAGGTACAAGTGGACGTCAGAGACTAAAATCCGTGTGCAATACAGAATGCCCTTAAAGATAATCAGTTAATGAGTCAATTCTCGTTTGAAATACAAATATCAACTTGGCCAGTTACTGTTAATAGGCCTGCGTGTTAAAACTTCTTACATGCCAATGAAGAATGAGCTAAAAGGCTATATTTGGCTGGCAGTCTAGTTTCCTTTAACTTCTTTTAGGTTTCAAGAGTCAAAACGTGTATATAGCAGTCATGCTATTGATTTTTGTTTCACTAACATGGCCTTATCACTTTGGCTCTTGCTGACATTGTTAGTGCTAATAAAAAAAAGTATCATTATAGTTTCTAATTTATAAAGCACTCGTGTGTTTCCTCAATCGTATCCGATTATATATGGATAGTTCTTTTTACTACGTCTTTGCAAATATCTTAGCTCAATATGCCACAATGATGATGGTCATGTGCTGAATTAGCTAATAAATCTAATGCGGTTAGGTCTATCGCAGTTCTCTTGCAACTGAAGGTGATGAAGGTTAGTCTCTCTTATCAAAAACTATCTTTTGCTAGCCATTTTTATTTCGTTTCTTCTTCTCTGCGACACATGCAGGTTTATTTCTCAATCTGTTGTAGCATCATATATAAATTAAAGCAAATTGAATCACATATTAACAGAGACCGACAAGTGTTCTTACTTAAAAAACGATTTTTATTGATTGTACACATACCGAAATTATCACCTAAATGCCGCTAACTATTACAGCCACGGAATTCAATTTTTAAAAAAATCGTTAACTGTTCATCTTTAAGCGATTGGCGTATTCGACACTATAAAAACGCGAAAGTCTTCAAAGTTCAACCCCACCTTCCAAGTTATTGATTATTTTCTGCAAATTTGATTGATCCTCGCATATTCGTTCGGAACTGTTTCATTGAGTTTGAGGGTCGCTTACTGATGCGGGTACTTAAAACTCATATGTCGGCAGTGGCCTTCCAAATTATCCTTCGGGATTTCGTCTTAGACATGTTAGGCCTTTAAGCGCATTATAAGGAGATCATTTGAGGGCGACCAGTGATATCACTTTCTTCCACTCTACAATGTGTGCCCACATCCTGCCAACCTTGACTCTCGTAGTAAGGTATCCGTTTTTTGATCTTGAAATATTATTTCGCTATGAGCGGCAATCTACTGCTGAATACAACTCGAATAGGGTCAGCTCGAATTAAAAATACTTATGATTGCTAATAGCGGCCGCCAAAAGGCTTTTGCATAAATAAGTTTAATTTTCAATTAGGCGACAGGACTGCCCTAAGCCGCCTGAAAGCTTACTCCTGTAAGAGTTAAAGCTCTAAACTACAGTGAAGAACAAGTGTGTGCCCGAATTACCCGACTACGGTCAATATATGAATTCGGTTAATTACAATCAGGGATTAAGGTCATATAATATAACTAAATGGATGGATAATTAATGTTGTTGGTAAGCCACACCATATACGGCGACGAATATCCTATCAAATCCGCATTGACACCTCTGGAAAAAACGAACTTTATATAAATATATTAAAAACTCCATCAGTGCCAATTTGCTTTAGGATTAATTAGTCCTATCGGATTTCATAAAAAAGTAAGTTTTTTTTTTTGGGGGGGGGGGGGGGTACTCAACTGAACTGTACCTTTGGGCGGCTTCTGGGTGTAATGGTGGATATTTCTCCACTACAAACTACAAAATTTTAAGCTTTGTTCCTATCGATTATATTTTGCGTGCTCAAAAAGTAATTAATGATGGATCGGATAAACGCCTCTATTTAACGACTGTACCGATCAGTGGCCGAGCGACTGGATGTTCTTTTGGCGACCCCCCGTTTGTTTTTTAATTCACTTAAATTGTAGTTGGAAGCTCCATTACCTCAATAAACAGTTAGCAAACTAGCTTCGTATCTGTCAGTTTTATAGGTTTGGCAGCGTGTTACCCGGTATAAGTAAATGTGCTTGTTTAGAGTTGTTTTTCTAAACTAATAAATCATCATCAGAATCAGATAGCTCTATATGATGGTAAAGTGACATTGTTTTGTATTTCTGGTTGCCGTTTTCATCACAAAGGCAACTCGTGACCCGTAATAATACGATCCGCGTACCTTTCATGATTTGAATATGTCAAGTTAAAATTCGTCAAAATCAAAAAGTAACGAATGAGTTATTTTTGCACGCCAGTAATTGAAAAAATACATTTTTTTTTACATGTTTGTCGAAGAAAGCCGCCTTTGCTGTCAAGTGGTTATGCAGACAACGAATAAGTTAACACGTATCAAAGCCTAACGAGGTTCACAAAGAGCCATAGGAAAGGTCTTTATGTACTGGGTCCTTACTTCTTCGTCTATTCTATTAAATCTAATTGTTGTTTTTGGCCAACAGTCGGCGTTAAAGCTGAGAAACGAATTAATTTAGTGGCGGTATGTTGCAAGTGCAGTAGATACACTGTTGTTATTCGAAGCAGTTCCTCATCCCCAAAGGTTGTGTATTTGTGTTTCTATATTTGTGGCGGACAGCGTGAAATCCAGCGCAGTCTAACGGTGACGACGCTAAACCACTGACAAGAAAAAGAAACATTTTAGCAAAATTTCACTAACTACTAATAGTATTGCGTACTATGCTGGTTTGATTTTCGTTTTATTTGCGAGTTTTGATTGCGTATTTGTTTTTTCTTAACATGAGGCTCATACGATATAAAAAATCGGCTTGGGCTATTGCTTATTCTAATAATACTGGAATGACATTTGAAAAAAAATGCAAACAACGGTAGAGTTATTATCTAACTAACTGAAGCGACCTCTGTTAGCATATATAAGAGTCATAAACTAGGAATATTCTAACAAATGAACATCAGTGCCAGGGGTTGTGGTTTAATGAGACTTTAGACCTAGATACAAAAAAAAAAGTCGACCTGTTCCTATTGATTAAGGCAACTAGTGAAGGAACAGTGGCCTGGAAAGAATGGCGTCTTGTTTTGAACGTATATAAATATGCCATAGAGATATAAAGTCAAATGCGTTTAAAAGCACATTTTTGTGAGGTTCCCTTGTTTTCGGTGTGCATCGACCATTTTGGATATCATACGGTTACTTGCCTTAGCTCCCAACATCTTCTGTATCTTATTATAAAAAAAATTAGTGCATGAGTGGAAAAGGAAACAAAGACAACGCAGCGTGATACCTCTATAACAAAAATCAAACCTCCGGTTATTTTATATAACAGCGTTCAAATAAATATAAGGTTGTGCACTTTCCGACTTTTTACTACTAGTTTTTTTTTATTATTTATGAAATTAAAGGTGCTTTAACATTATGAATAAAAAATTCAATTATTTTGGAGATCGGTTATGTTGCCTTATTATGACAATTTGAGTTCTGAAAATTGCAGCAGCGGGCATATGACCGTTTGTCATTTTAGGGAGCTTTACATGCTACTTGTAGACAAACTTTTCAGCGTTGTTGCTTTATGATAACAGTTGTATCATAAAATGACTTAAATTGAGCTCCACATATGTTAATAGACACTTAATTTATTAAATTAAAACTAATTATATTAACAAAAAAATGTAAGCCGTTACATAAATTTCGGGCTCTTTAAGTCAGATCAATCACCCCTTCTTGGTATTAGAGCCTGATCCCCTCGAACGGTAATAGTCAAAAAAAAAATTAGGCCTTTGTAGACTAATAATTTGGAAGATGATGTAATGAAGCTCAAATCAACTGCATTGAAATTGAATCTGTAGTAGGTTTAATTTCAGAACCCTTGGCAAAACACTATAATATATAACATCATCAGTAGACTTTTGACAGATTTAATAGAAAAGGTTGATGAAATCACAGAAAAGGGAACGTCACTTGGCATCTACCCCCTTCAGCTTAAATGTTTTCTATACCTGAGTACTAAGAACTGCTATTATAATTTGTTATATATAATAATTGAAGTCTTGAACGCATATTTGGATCTGGCCCTCCCGAGTATTCAACCAAAATATCGAAAAATACAATAATTAAAAACAGATATTTTAATTTTACTACAGCCGCTTTTTATAATTTTTGTCTCCTAACCTGTATAATTCAACTTTTATTCTCAATAGTTTGCCTGAACTTAGAAAAAATGACGATAGACATTTTGGATGAATTTTTAAGGCTATATAATTACAATAAACCTACTATTCATACACCTACAACTAAATCAACGTAACGCTTCTCTAAACGACAATGAAAAAACGTATTTATCTGATTCTATCACTTCTTTTTTTTTTTTTTTTGCCAATGCCCGGGTTGTCTGCTAATAATCGCTATGACCACCAACGGTGAACAACGGCACTGAATCGCAGTGCATAATGACGTGTCTTTTCAAGTCGCTGGAGAAGATGAGCGAAGGCAAACGACGGGTCTTCTTTTATGCCTCGTTCATTGTTGGGGGAACGTTAACCATTGGTGGTTTCGCAGGCTTTGCTACTCAACACAGGGGCTACGCCTTCATTGTCGTCGTATCAGGTAACCCAAACCCGTAATCTAAACGAAGTGGTCGATGAATTTCGATATCACTAATTCTGAAGTCTGACGAATGTTTAGATCATTTTTTTTTCATGCTTACTGACATATTTTTAGTGGATGTGTTTATTCAATATCTTTATTCATCAAATCAGTTTTTATTAGAATTTGTGAATAGGGCTATATTGAAACGCGCAAATGGAGGTACCGCTCAGATACACTAGTCGCAAAAACTTCAGCCGATTTAAATTCTAATATAATTGTAGGCCTAAAGCTTTAAAAGTGTAAGCCCCCCAGAAAAGTCAAAAAAGAGTCAAATAAACACCAGCCGTTAAGATTTATCTGAATGTCGCATTTGGTAATAAAAGCATTTATCTCAAAACCAGCTTCTAATTTCTGCACGTAAATTTCGAGACCATAAAAAAGAGGCTTTTTGTACGATCTGGATCTTGTTCATCCAACCCCTCTTGCGTAACCGCTGTTTTTCCTCGTGCAAATTTTTCTTGGGTTTTTCGAAGCCGTATGAAACGGGTAGACCAACAAACTTTATAACCCAGCACGGCGATACTAAGCAATAATTGCTTTTTCCCTATATTCCGGAGGCGAGCCTTGAGCCTCATGAATTTTTTACGCATTTGCGTTTCGTCTTGAAATAAGTCTTGTACTTCGATAATATGCTTTATTAGCGAAGATAAAACCGCATTGTCCTGCATGAGTTTTATCGGATCAGAATTGGACACCGTAGGATTAAGGACCCCCTACATCCGTCCAGACGTATATCAGTATTAAATTTCGAAACAGGATCACGGATGTTGAATAATCGCATCTGTCAGAATGACTGTTAAATTCTTTTTCAGTTTACATAGGTCACTATTAAATTACGATAAATACCTATTCATCAGTGACCACTATGCACAGCCGTACGGACAGTCCATTAGCCCAATACTTCACCATTGTTGAGGGTGCGTGTCATTTTCAAATATGACTTCTAACGCCAAGTAGAGGGTGTGTGCGCGCATGTACAGGGAGAGAGCACCTAGAGAGCTTTGCAATTTTGTGTACTTTGTCATTTAATCACTTGATATGAAATGTTCTCGTTTCCATAATTTTAATATCAAGCACTGTACATATTTGAAGTTTACTTTGCTTGCAAAAACTAAACAGAATTTGCATCTTTCCTACATTCGAATTTATTTTATTTACCCATATTATTTTGGGATATTCTGCTACTGTTAAGTAATAACATCCATAAGATTACAGGAGTTGCTAAAATGAAAAAAAGTATCGCCTCAGATTTAATAGCTGTTACGTAGTTTAAAGAGATTAGGGTTTCTAATATACTCTTGTAATCGTATTTTAAAAAATATTTGGGCGCACCGATCACACCATTGACACCATTCCTTTCTATGAGCTGGTCCAAAGCGACAATGACGAACACCTATTGCTTATCCATCGAGCGTGCTGAGCGTGATGATTTTCAAAAATAGGTTCACGACAGGCTCGTAATTATTCAAGGAGCGTTTGATTGCTAAAACTGTGGGGTTCTTATTCGCATTAACGTAAGGTCTACGAACGGAACGCCTACGCAAAGCATCGGAACTAATACGATTTAAAACTTCGCGTGCGCACAGGTATCTTCATCTTGATAACTACCGGTATCCTTTGGGATAGCTTGATTCCACACTGTGATCCGAGCCCAAGAGCCCCAACCGAGACGCCCACAGCTCCCCGAGAAGAAGACGACCCGCCGCCTGACTACGAAACGGTAGTCAGGGGGGATTCGACAAAATACTCGTCTGTTTCCCGCACAAATTCTAAGTAAGTGGATGAAATCTATTTATGACTAATAATAACATATGTGGAAAGTCACAAAATCCTTCAGCACCTACACGCTAATGACTGAGCTAACAGCGAAACGTAAAAAACAACTATCTACTACCAACCGACATTTTTCACAGAGTCTTTCCAAGTTAGCTTGTGGAAGAACGGAATAGGACATGGACAAATTGAACTAGTTAGTCAAATCTTACATTGCAAACTGGAAGGTGGATCCCTCCCCCTACCAAGGAGTTTACTAACATAGTAACTACCGAAACAGGACCAAGAATTAAAGAACCTATAAACGTAATGGGTTGAAGATGCTAGCATAAGCCCTACACCACAAAAATCCGTATATGAAACCCGCTATCTGTAAACAGATGTATACATTTCGATTACGCTCTCATCAAGGATTAGGCGGTACCAATCTAGTTTTTTTTTATGGCATATAACAATATCGTATATGAAGTATTATTGTGAATTTGCTTTTGTTTACACCATAATCATTTTTGTTACCCGCTTATGAGGCGTTTAATCATCAGCTGGACCGCCCTGTCCAACTGCTCGGAAAACGTATGACGATAGTTCTGTTCTGGAATTACACCTACAGCCCGTATTTCAATTTTAAAACTCTTTTCAATCATACTTACTCA
This sequence comes from Varroa destructor, assembly GCF_002443255.2. Taxonomy (NCBI): domain Eukaryota; kingdom Metazoa; phylum Arthropoda; class Arachnida; order Mesostigmata; family Varroidae; genus Varroa; species Varroa destructor. Next base: position 3,969,910 of record NW_019211458.1, read on the forward strand.
GGTGTATTAAGTGGCATCTCTATGAAAATTTTAAATATGACTCATGACTAGTTCCTTCTGATAAGTAAAAACGTTTTTGCCCAAACTTTTGACTGAGTTAATTTTGCTGTAAAACTTAAGAAGTTTCGGTCGTCAGATGAATTGATCGTTTTTTGGCGAGCAGAAAAATTAGAGCCAAACAAATGTTGCCAGTAACTCTGCTAGGCGCTGCCCCCCTGGTTCACCGCAGAAACCCTCTTTTGGTTACTGTTTTTCGTTTTTACCTTAAACGTATAAAAATTACCAAATAAGTATACGGTATGATGGTGATGATGATGACAAGTGCAGCTTTACAGTCGATGATGTTTTATTGTCAATTAGAGCGATATTTAAGTCAACTTGTACAAAAGTTTTGTTGCCCTTAAAGGTATACACTGCTTCGAAGTGTGGAGACTGTGGAGAATACCGCATCTAAAAGAGAACACGTGAGGTATGATTTTGATCAATTATTTTGTTGCCTTTGCGATACACACAAAGTCCAGTCGATTCGATCTCTCGCAAACACATTTACTACAGCGTCCACAAATTGGCCTTAAACACAGCACAGGGCTCAGGCTGTCCAGTTTGGACAATAACTTTGATGCTCAATATGTTAGAGGCTATCGTCAAACTGATTTACATTTCTTGATTAGTAGCCACCACCTCATCCCAATCTGCTGACCTGCAATATGACCAAGCGGCTTGTCTCACTCTTTCAACTTGGCATCAACATTAGTATTATTAAACACACCTGCCGTTTTCCCATACGCTGTACTAGTCTCTATTTTCAGCCTATTTCCGCCGTTTTTGCCAATTTCAACGTTGCTTGCAACAGCCCGAAAATCTTTAAGACAAGTTCTCCCTCTAAGGTTTTTCAGTCAACGATCTAAGGATGCCTTTTATGGGGCACCTATCGACATGACAAAGCATTAATGAACTCAGGAGAGAACAAGCTAGATCAATCCGATAATCGATATGCCAATGCCCCCTTGCCACCGACAGGTTCGCACTCCAGCTGCCAACAAAATGCGTACGAAGCCCTTTGTCTATTCTGTACTCCTTCTACCTTATCCTCTGTCACCTAGTTTCAGTTCATCATGACAGTTATGAAATGAATGTTTCGGGTTTCGCGCCCGATATTAGCGTTAATCATTGTTCCAGACAACTGGGTACTTCCAGTACGAGTGCACGAACTCCTACTTGCTCCTACTAACCATCGGGAACGTACTCAAGGGGCAACTTCTCTTCTTTCGCTCTTTTCGTGATAGCCGCCGTTCCGTTTTCCGAAGCGTGCCTCCATAAGTTTCGCCGACCTAATAAGCGTTGTGTTGATGCGCGCTTTCCTTACTAAGCGGAAACTATCGATCTAAAACCAAATTGTTAAAACAGAGTGCTTCCTAATCCATCATTCAACAAATATTTCAGTTTATAATTAATTATTTTATGAAAATCAAATAACTATCTAAATAAATCGAGATGGCCCATGTCTCGAAACCAAAATGAATTAGTACTGCGATATAATGACGAATAATTGCACAATACATATTATCTCATCTTAATGCTAATGATATATTTGCATTGTTAAGGGCAAGAATCTTGTGACTTCACCCATCAAATGCTATTAGATGACTGAAGATTTAGACTAGATGGTGTACTACAAGCTCCTACTATGACGCTATAGCGAGTACTTTCGCGATTTCTATATGCCGAGGATATCAGCAAAATGTTACTTTCACTGCTACTGCATTAATTATTATGGCTCTTCGAAGCGATTTCACTATACTGTTTTATCCTTACTTGACTTTTATTTCGGATCGAAATTTGCAGGTGGTCTTTGTACAATCAAAACTGGTGTCCAAGCTTCAATCCAAAATCTGGATATGGTAAAACCGCTACCTCGGAACCATCATGCACAGAAATCGTAGTGTCCGATCGACCACCAGCTTACGGACAATCTCAGTCACAAAAGCGGCATTGTGTACAGAACTTGCCGGCATCTGCTAACGAAATAACTTCAGTCACAGAGGCAACGCCATGTACAACCAACGAGGTCACCGACGGACCATCACATCCAATCACTGCCTGTGTACAAATCACTCGCGAGACCAAACTGGAATGTTTCCAGAACTAACCGACTGGGGAAAACAGCTGGGGAAAGGGGTTTTTCAGGTATTTGCTTTGTACCTTCGAGGTAGTCACGCCTCATCTAGCAGTGGGCGGTATGTTAAGGAGTTTCAGAGCGCCAAAGCGAAGTCTTAGCATGTGTGAGAAATACTTAAGGAGAATTCACAGGAGGTGCCATCTTATTGATGACTGGGTCACGACTGAGTGTCTCAAGTATAACGAGCAGGCTGACGGTATAACGACCAGTAGAAGCCATGGATGATGTGTGTGTTTGGCCGGAATATAAGTTAGCGAGGTTAATCGATGGTCTAACGAATCAGTGAAGTCAGAGAAATTTCGATATCAGAGCATCAATGAAGGAGTCCGCGAAATTTGTTCGTTAGAACCAGACGTGATTAATTTTTATACTCGCTAGATGATTATAAATATTGCTGCGTTTTGTGTACTGTAATCTATTTTGGTAACGTACTTTGCTGTTCTTATTAAATGTCCGATAATTGTCACTATATATACTAACTAGAAATTAAGACTGCACTAGTCAGTTTGGGGCGATACAGGCGCAGTAAGCTGAAGTATAATCTAGAGCCCGTAAACGCGTATTTACGTACTATATGAATGTCAAGACTGTAAGATGTCGGACATGTTTTAAAGTTAGGAATCGAACCGGCAGTAGGCAAGTAGGCAATCGAACCGAGAAGTCGAACGAGAATTGTTCGTCACTGTCGAGTTATAATTAGCGTACGTTTTCGTGCTCGCTTACATCATTCGAGGGCTATACAACCGTTCCTGTATCGCCGGTATGTGGTAAAATAAGATGTTGAAGAGGACGAGCTATAGCATTGTTACCTATACGACACAGACGATAAAATATTGGAAGTTTTAAACTTAGCCATAGATAAATGTATGTTACGAATGATTGTCTTAATAAATTAACTTACAATATTATGTGATTGTTCACCAGATATTGCTATCAATGGAAACGTTGAGCTTTCTGTGCAAAGGCAACCTTTACGGCGGCAAGATTAGCCGTTGGTTAGAACATCAAATGCCAGTTGTAATATAACTAGTTGTCCTTCGACGTGTACCCATATACGTATACTTATAAATGTATATACGTATTTGTATATCTATGTTACTATTTGCGAATGCGAAAGAACTTTATGCAACTATCCATAAAGAGGAACAGATGTTGTCTCGTAAAATGTACGATAAGTTTACCTGCCGATATTAAGGGCGACTCAAACATGGAAGCTACGGTTTTATTTGAAGTTATCAACTTGCTTGAGTTGTGCTGTATCAAACGTTTTCTGCTTATTCAGTCGAATACATTTCATTAGGAAAGCACAGGTAAGAGAAGTTCCCGCACTGACACAATGGCCAAGCAAAAACGACAACCAGAAGGGCCTTCTATAGGGACTGAGTAACATTTGTATATAGCAGAGTAAGGATTCAATTAATAATAATAATAATTTGCTTAACCGCTAAATCGTAGTGACGATAAAAGGATAAAAAATGATTTTCGGCTTAGTGTTGCTTTCTGGTTTCGACGACCATCTTATTGGCTGGACTGCCAAAAAGAAAACAGACGGTCAACAAAAATTCAAATTGAATATTTTCTCACCCACAGGTGTGCGCAAAGACTTTCCGAATACACTCATTTGTGGAAAGTACATCCATAAGATCACAGATGGCAAGTTGAGATTTGCCTGCTTTTCACCAGTGAGATGATGTTTAGACAGTCAAGCACCTCATAGGCACGCAGACATTTACAGGATACCAAATGTAGATGTAACAACCCTTCGTACCTACACACACTGGCACCATCCAAAGATGAGCTTCAACATTCAACAAGGAGATACGTTTCGGCACACACCGATTGTCATCTGCTCATCTACCTCGTGCTAATATTTAGCGTTCGAATAGATATCTATATATATATATATATATATATATATATATATATATATATATTATTATTGGACTTGTGTAAATTATATTTAGAGTTGTCTTTTCCTAGGATCTCAGAGATGTAATATCGTGAAGAGGATATTAAATCTATTTATAAGGATGATAAAAATGACGATGAGAGCGATGTTTGAGTGGCAATGCCTGCAACTGTTTCCGATCTCAAAAGGAGCTAAGCATGTAAAATACCTAAGTATGCCATGTTCTAATTTGCATTGTCTACGCAAACAAATTAACGCAATGTACAAGCCTTTTTGGGCAGTGTATGGTACCTAATCCGTTAAGTGTTGTCATTTATGTAAATCGCCTCATATCAGTACCGTCGTTGCAGTACTACGCGGGGTCTTTATTATCCTAAAAAAAAGCCCAGACTAAACAACCGAACAGGAACTCGAGAAGTATTAATTGTATTGGGGTTTGCCAGAAAAATTATCTCATTTCCAGATAGCGTTCTATTGGGCACTTTTACTGCGTCAGTGAGCAGACATGTTATATTTCTAAATAGAGTAATTTCATTCTCGAAATTGTTTCAGCACACATGCCTGGTTATTTTCTTCGAGCAACTGCCAGCTGTCTTCCAAAACTCTGTGACTAATTCGATTCCTACTGATAAAAAGGAAGACCCCCTTTTACTATGACAGCCCAACGTCTTCTTGTGTAAGCGCATGGAAATATTTAGGAGCTAAAAATATAATTTGGAATAGTGAACGTACCTGTGCAATTGCATAGAATGTTTGCCTTACAAGAAGCCGTGCGACAATACTGCAATAAGCACTGTAATCCTCCAATATCAAACCTGCCTTAATTTTCTGATAGTTAGCTTATTGGTTTATATAGTTTGTTGTGGATGCTCGCATGGGATTACAGCAACATAAACACAACAAAGCAATTATGGTCCATCATTTTTATGAAAAAGTAATGGAATATATAGTGCAGGTCTCCTGCAGGGAAAACTTTTCCGCGATACTTATATATGGTGAAAATGGCACTTATAGCTTTTGTGTACGTGTAATGGCTGTTACCATTAGCTTTAAAGCAAACGACAAGTAAAACAAAGGATTGTAAAATTAACACAGAAAATAAAGTGTTTTTGAAGCTTTATTTTTTTGCCCTTTTATTGAATTATATATATATATATATATATATATATATATATATATATATATAAACGCTATTAATAAATATATGCACCCGATATATGTAGTCAATTGCGTATAAATTCTAGTAATCGTTAACTGTACAATTAACTTTATATGCTTTAGTAATGGCACCACATTTTTTACATTAATATTCACAAGCTTTAGAACTTGATGCAAGATTGGAAGTATAATGTCGTGATGATATAATAAGACCAAGTACTTCTTCGATATCACTCTAATTTCTGGATTAGATTCTTCATTATGGAAGAAGGTGGCACTTGTAGAACTTTTCGCGAAAGTCGCATCGCTCCGGACACTGGATCACGACCGTAATACTTCACCTGGATTTCCTGACCTTCCTCCAAACCCAACACCGACGGATGGCTTACCTAAAAAATAAACACGCGTTTAATTTCAGAATATTTTCTGCACGCTATCAAATGAGACGAACAATGCCGGAAAATAAATATTTGGTGCGTACCGTTACCTAGTGTTACCCTGGGAGATCTAATTTACCTGGAGAATGTTAGAAATCAAAGTTGACCCAGTTATTTTCAAATAAGAAACTAAGAACAAGAATAAGTATTGATTCTTGGGCTCATAATCTTAGTCAGAGGGGAAGGATTCACTTTGAAGAAGAGACAGCCCAAATGCCGGGTATCGATTTAACTTCCAAACATTGTGAGGCTTCACAAAAAATGCTTTTGTATAACTTCATTTATAGATTCCCATAATTCCGGTTCTTTGTTTGTTATACTGACAGTATATATGCGCACTCGTATCACTTCATTTCGTAAAAATCCATTATGGAGTGATGTTTGCAAGCTTGCATTACATGTTAGTTTAGCTATATATATATATATTTCAATAACTTGTTTACCATGTGCTAGAAATGTCGTTCTTGATAGTTAAGTTTATTCAATACGACCATTATTTGCCGCGATCATTTGGGATTTAAATAATCTAATCATTTTTAGTATATCCCCTTTCTTTAACCTGCAAATACCTTGCATAAAAGTAATCGTGCGCTCCATATTGAAAATTTCAGAGGAATAAAATTTTGGGCTAAAAGCAGGCCCGAAGTCTTAAAAATGCAAAAACTGATGGTGCAAGGAAGCATAAAAACTCTCCATAATATTAACCATTGGAGCTCATCTAAAGCATTTTAATTAGCTCTCCACTATATTCACTAGACATCGACCCTAGAGACTAATGTTTTTTTTGAAATTCAACAACTTTTTATTAAAATAATCATTAAAATCTTAACACGATGTCGAAGTCTCTTTTCGAAACTCCTGAAGCCTCAAACTTTTACAGTTGCGGAAAAAACAGATTATTACTTAAAGTCATAGATACCGGTGCACATTTTGAGTGAAAATAAGTGTGCCTAAGAGAAAGGTCACTAAGTCACATACACTCATCCGCCATTCTTTATACTAGAATAAAGCTAGGTTTTTCCAGAAGAAGCGCTCACCAAAATTAAAAGCCTCCTTTTTTTCCCAGGAATCGATAGTGTATGTTGTCTTCATGCGCCTTACGAAAAATTGGAAAAAGCTTTCCATAAGGCAAGCAAAACGATAATGAAAATTCCCAATAACTTTCATATTTAAAGAGCTCAATATTATCTCTTTGATACATTTATTTTTATAGTAATAAACGATTGTTAAAGAGTATAATATTAATGATCGATTAGGTCGTCTTCGATTCGGTAAGCTCCAACGCTTAGTTCTGTTGCAGCTTTTTGCGTCATTTGAACTTCATGGCCGTTGTAAACCCTAGCTTTTTTTTTTATTTGCTATTAGCTCAAATTTAGTTTCGTTGAAATTGATTGTGTGTAATGTGTTTGAGCGATACTTAAACGCCGCTCGACGCACGGCTATTGCTAAAAATAGCTAAAGAAGGAACATTAGGAAAATGGGTGGTTCAGGTTATAAATTTAAAATGCAGTTATGGTGGATATGAATAAGTGTGAACGTCACGAATAAGACGGGTAATACATGTAAAAAAAAAAACTCGTGAAAATATAATAAAACCATAATTGACAATTTGGTGTCCTTTGGTGGTACGCGTGAGATAGACGAAATCACACGCGGCTTGGTGCAAGCCATTTAGGGTAGGACGAACAGAACCGACAGCCCCAAGTTTGACGGTATCAAACCGAAAAAGCGGATCGAAGAGATCGAGCGCCTGATAATCCAAGTAAAGTGGCCTGACGATTAAGTAGTACGGATAGTCAGCGTGCTACTTAAAAGGGTCGCGCCTGTGTAGTACGACCGTGAAACGGTAAAGACCGATACATACAAGGAATTCAAATACAAGTCTGCGGATCGCTTCCCGGAGGCAAAGCTCAGGTTTTTAGAACTCCTCAATGTCGTTGAGACCCGGAAGGTAACGTTTGTGAAATTTGTGCAGGCCGACCAGCATTGTTATACAATGTACGGCTAAAGCTTGATCTTAAAGTGGTCTAACAAACGTACGTCAGATAGTTAAGTTGACTCCTTTTGCAGTGGGGCACGGTGTCGTCGAGAACGATTTTCGACTGTCACGTTAATGCCATCCAGGGTTCCAGTCCTAGGCTGTGTTGATACCGCCCAACTGCGAGGTAGATATTTGTCAAATAAGGACTTTCGTTGGGACGCCACCCTTGCTTTCGCGGTAGCAGCACATCAAATGACACATACTTGCTGGACACTGGTAATATGGGTGCTCACGGCAAGTTAGAACGGCGGCCCGCTCGCGCTTGTGAAAGACGCTTACAAGGCAGCAACACCGCTCGATGCTTCTGCATCAAGCCGAACCATTAATCAAGCCTCCATAGTTATCTAGCTGTCCAAGCGTGGATGGAGCGCCTTGAACAGCAGTATGCAAAGATGTTAAACAATGTGCAGGTATTTGCCTACATAGCAGCAGTTTCTCCTGATGTACAATTGCGAAAAAAGGTTTGACCGTCAACCTGATCTTCACTAAGGGCCTAGTCAGAATAAACTAACGGATTTACTTGCCATCTGTAATAACAGTGGAAAACGGCAAGAATGCGAGAGGTGAAAGGACAACGGTCTTGGGGCGAAGGCACCCCACCCGATAGCATTGACCGAGTCAAACGGAGTTGTACAGAAATAAGTTCACGGTAAATGATCTCGGATATTATATAGCCAGTCCCACACGGGCAAAGACGAAGCTACAATCAGCAATATATCACGAATCTGTTCATTCGAAACCAGAACAACTAAGTAAAAGGTTATTATATTAGATTAGAAGCAAACATGAGACATCCTTTTTTTATTCGCAGTTCCAAGTGCAATCAAGTATTATCCAGCTTTCACATGCACAAAAGATTTTTTCTTTCCTACCAAGGTTCCTTTTTTGTCCATAATGGGCAGCATATGTTATTCCCAATTTTCGGAAGCAGAAGCGGATCATCTTCAGTATGCTTTAGACTGAAATGGCTCGAAAGCTTTCCAATATTCCATAAAGCCTTATATAACGCACCCTCATTTTAAAGTGATGCTAATGTATATATATAAATGTTTGGCAGATGGGAATATTCATCGTCTCTTGAACCCGTGCGTTTTTAAGACTTTTGGCCTGCCAACAGGCCGCAATTCAATTCCGCAGGAAAACGTGCATCAACTCTGAATGCATTTTCTTGCACTCTAATGGTATGGTCTGCAAATAAAAATCTATACATCACAAAATTGGCTTGGCTTACCTTACGCTGGTCAAGCTGCGAGTTCGGAAGTAGCGTGGGATGCATCGAAGGATAAAGTTGAACCATTACTCCACTTTCTCGAATTTCAACAATTCGCGCTGAATAAACCCCACCAAAATCTAGCGTAGGTTCCTTTCCTGTAGACATCAATATTGACGTCATCAACTCCTTGGCTTCGGACAGCGCGGTCTGCGAAACATGATAAAAGTCAATTGAAATACAACTCCGTCCTGTAATTCCTAGATAAACAAATAAACACTACCACTTGTTAAGTGAAACGTATCTATAATTTACGACATCGTGAATCGAATAAACACTATATATGACACTATTTATTTACATTGTGTAGATGCTATTATTAGCTTCACTAGTAAAAACAATATCTTAGCCTTGAAGTTTTATTAACATGTTTCCTTGTGTGATTTTTTTATTTACATTTCAGAAAGAGTGTATAATGTAAATAACAATGATATTAACATCAGTCCACTTCCATAATTTAGCCGCCGGTTGCGTCCGTAAATTTCGAATGAAGGCGTACTATATACAGAATTGGTAGCATATTGAATAATAATAATTTTAATAGAATAACTTGAAGAAAGGCAAGGGTTTGTTGAACAATTTTACTGTACGAACTGCCAACTAGGCTTGTGGCATCTGGAACTAACATGAGCCCAAAAAATACACTCGTATAATGTCTATAACGGAAAAATTTACTGCTATTGTTGGCCAACGTATTGAATGAAAAATCATTCAGTCTTGATGTTGTAAGTACACATAGCATAGTAGCAAATAAGTTACTTTCATCTGGCTGATACATAGAACGCCGCGCATTGACTCAACAACAGTCTGTGTTTTATTTAACACAGTGGCAAAATTTAAAAAAAAGAGTGTTTATTTAATCTTTTTTTTTTACCTGATTAGGTGCAAACACATCAAACGAACTGTTGTCGAGAGGGATGAGTGTGACTCCAGTCTCTGCTGTGATCCGTTTTAAATTACGACCGCCAATTCCAATGAATTCACTTCTCTTATGAACTGGAACGTCAAACTTCTCGACTACTGGCCAGTTGTCTTTAGGGTCATCGCGCGCCTTGTCCATTGCCTCACTCATCACCTATAATGCGCAACGATTAACGCGTGTTTTCCCGAGAAGATCTAAACAAATTAATAGAGGGCAGAAAATATACTGAACATAAAACACGCTCTAGATGTAAAACCCAGTGGCAAACTCCTATACGACCTCTGCCATTTGACGTTCGTTTGTCTGGACCCATTATCATTAAGTAATAATCGTGTCTCGATACATAATTAAATGCATTATACGCTAAACTACATCCTAAAGGTTATAGAAAGTGTATGGCACGTTCACGGACGCTATTCTGAAAAAGCTCTTAACCTGATTTTCCATACTCTATTTCATACCCACTTCGTTCGAAATTTGCGAGGTTCACAGGCCTCACATTGCTGAGAAACAGCCTTGGTGTGAAGTACTATGTGCCATGTGTTTTTCCATCGGGCTCATGAGGCCTGTATCTCTTATGGACAAGGAGGCGTGCAATCCTTACAGTCGCCGCTACAGTAGTTCAAGTATAGCTTCATGCGTGACAGTCGTTATGTAAAAATAATATTTAAAATGCAGCGACACGAGATTGGCACTACTGCCTGTGAAACGTTCACTCTTGCTGGCCAACAACAAACCGATCGACATCTTGAAAACCTACTGGAATATTTCAGGAGTTATCCACGTAACCACATACATAGCAAGATTACGGTTGAATGCGGCATTTATATATTGCCCATGTATTACTAAGTAATGCCGTGCCTTTCAATTTGGACACGACTTCCCCTCACCTTGAGAATGTGCGTTTTTGCCAAAAACCCTTGTACTATCGTTTCCATAACAACTTTAAGTGGCATTCCAGGAATTTTTATGTCTGCTTGTAGCGCGGTTATCCCTTTCGCAGTCCCGGCCAGTTTGAAGTCCATTTCCCCTAGGAAGTCTTCAATACCCTGGTCAAAATGTTAGAAAAGGGAAAAGCGGTAGTTAAAGTCAGATTGTCACACATTGGGTAATACTATTAGATCATATAGGTAAACACGTCCCGGCATCCTACAGAGGCTTAGCTATTGATTTGCTATCGATAAGAAACGTAATTTCGTCTAAATGAAATGGAGAAAGAAAATATAAACTCTTATATCGTAAATTTTTTAACTCAATTTGCAGACGAACTAGCAAATTCTCAGTGAATAATTTCTAATGAACACAGTTTGGAAATAAGAAAACCCTTATCAAAGTGCGACTTCTGGAATCCCTTTTACATTCTACAAGAAAACTGTATATTCTACAATAGTAAGTTCTACTACTGCTATTTCTGACAATTGTTAGGTTGTGACATCAGCTTCTAAAAAAAAGCAGCTAAAGGTACTGTTCAGTAACTTTATATTGGTTGCTCAGAAGCTTGCATCGTCTTTCAAAAAATATCGGATGGTGATCGTATTATTAATAAATTTAAAATCAAAACAATGGTCAACAAAATCCAATATAGGCTTCACAAAAGGCCATCGGCACACACACACATACACACTTAGTACGCATTGCCTATAAATGGTATATCATTGTCAATAACTATCAGCAACGCCATTACGTGTATTTTAATTTTTTAAAGATTTTTAAGAAAATAAACCACCGTAGTATCCTGTTGGGATGATACTCCGTGATAATTCCAGGGCCTAAACTAATTATCATGTGCTACTGAAGGAAGAAAGGTATTTCTGAGAATGCGGTTTTGTTCTGCCAAAACGTGCCTGTCTTCTGAAGCCCTTTAAGAATACTTGTTTTCGTATATGATTCCTCGTACGCTCAATCCGGTTACGTCATAGATTGTGATTTTTGCAGCAGCGAAGTTATATTGAGCTGTACGAAGTCGAACTCACGTCTAGAAGTCGCAGTTTGTTCGGGCAATGAGGAGGAAATGTAATAGCAAATGGTCGCAATGAAATATTCAAGACGGTCTCCAAACATTATGATCTATTTGGCCGTGTTTGCAAAACCATAGCTCCTAACGAGTGCACGCATTTTACTGTTTATCCTAAGAAATACGGTACATGGTAAAAGTGTGCGTCGTGTCTGCGAACACGGCGAGCATCGCAGCACCTGTTCCGCTTCTATGTAGTGTTTTAGACCACATAGTGTTTTTTGGACGCGATCACTTTTCGGGTTCATAACCGTAAACAGAGACGTCTCTCTGAATCAAAAAAAGATTATAAAATCATATGACAATTTCTCTTGCCTTTTGCTGTATGTTTGTGTGGGGGCGGGTCTATAAGCAAAAAGCAACCCCAAGTTCATATAAATACTGTCTTTTGTGGCACTTCTGCAGCTCCGCATAGCCCGTACGGTTAATTTCATGCTCTTGTCGATACCTTCCAGCTTGATAAACTTCGCTTCTGTTTTTTACCTTCTTAATCAATTGATCAAAATCCTTATCTAACCGATCCTCGCTGCTCTCTGGTATTCCTTCATTCTCTATTGGAAATCAATCACTTCCTATCGTTGTTACCAGTTGCTACGTCAGCACCCATATCACCAACTTCTGATCACTACTAACTCACCCCCTGTTCGTCTCATAAAAATCTGATCATTCAGTACATTCAAAAACCTCAGTGTTGAGTTATATTTTTGATGATACCACACAATAGATTTCGTCCTTTCTCCCTTATGATGAAAGTGTTCTTTTTAACTAGAATAACCTAATGAGGAAGCTGCCCCACACTTTGCCCATTTATTTCTATTTATTCTTTTATTAAAGCCTTTTATCGTCATAAGTTATTGCAAAACACGGAATATCAGATACCCTGAGTACGTATTCTGTAATCGTTAAAAGGGTTGCTGGAGAATGCTTTGCGAAGTTCAGAAATGGTTTCTGAGAGAAGCATTTTGTTTCACTAGACCGTCCAACTTTGATGAGGATAGTTTAAAGGCACTTTTTGGAGAGGGATGGCCATTAATAAATCTTGTAACTGGCCGTTAAAGTGGACTGCAGCTACGACGTTACTGAGTGGCAATACCTAATCATCCTACATCACGACATCGCTAAGTTCCGAAAGGATTACCATTTTTTCCGCTTCCTATTAAACCAGCTACACTGCGAAATTTCTACGAGTGAAGAGAACGTTGAAATCTGATTAAACAATTTCGAAAGCAAGTCCGCCAATTTGAACATTTAGGCGAAAGATTAAAAGGAAAAATTGTCAAAAATGACAGGACTATACAATAAATCAATGTGGTACGATTGTTTTCGCTAAAGAAACATAGTCTTTTTGAATTTCACAAAATTCTCTCGTCAACACATTACATACGAGAATATCTGTAAGTATCTTATAGTCCTTGAGTTGTTTTGGATTTTCAGGGTCCGGTACGGACACGAGACCCATGGCAACTCCGGCCACAGGGGCTTTCAGCTTAACCCCTGCATCAAGTAGAGCAAGTGTACCGCCGCAAACTGAAGCCATACTCGATGATCCGTTCGACTCGAACACCTATGATTGAGACGTAGCAGTGAAATCAGAAAAGGTTTTTCGAGAGAAACAGTTTTGCTAAGGTTAACTCCAGGCGAAAAATATTTATTGGTCTGAACTCGCTATTTTAATTAAAGAAGCATCTATCTGCTACAGCGGAATATTTTTGCAAGTAACACCAAATGGAATAGAGAAAACAAAAAATAACCGGACTGCGGAAATAAGTTACTAAATGTAAAACGGCGGCCGGCGCAGGTAATCGTAGAAGTCTTGCAAATGCTTATAGAACTGTACGACAAACATCAGTTTGTAAAAACCTTCATTTTTTCACGTTTTCTTTGTATATCATAACACTTTCAGCAATACCAACACAATATAATGAAATGGAAGAAGTATTTTTTGGTGGGAAATAAAAAATGCTTACCCATAAATCTAGCTACCTGATCCTTGATCAATAGTTTATCATAAAGCAAATTCGTTAGTGGCTACTAACATTTAAAGTGGGTTCTGCGGGCTAATATACCTCTGAGGTGAGTCGAATAGTAAAGGGAAAGTCTTTTGGAATTACAGGTACGAGCGCACGTTCAGCAAGATTTCCATGTCCAAGTTCACGCCGGCCGGCCTGCGAACTGTGTTTAATCTCATTTGTTGCGTATGAAGGGAACTCGTAGTGAAGCATAAAATTTTTCTCCTTATAGCCACTGCAATAGTACCAAATAAATTATAGAAATGAACGTAAATGCCAATAATGCAAACCGTATATACTATGTACTTAACCTGTATTGCAAAACTTATTACTGTTATTGCTCTCACACAGCTCAATTTTCCGTTTATATAAATTTCGAAGCTAATGAGCAATACACTTCCTCAATTGCATTAAGCGTTTTCTTTATATGATACAGAAATTTAAAATGACCATAAGAAACGACGAAATAGGGTGACGTTTAAATTTTTACACAAAACGGGGCATTTAAATCTGAATTTTTACCTTCTGAACAAAAAAAAAACTAAACAGTCAATATTTTAACTTTTTCTTTTGCATGCGCTTGGAGTGTCATTTCTCGCTATGACACTTATTTATGTAGATATTATTTACCGCAACAAAACTTTACTTTCTCACCTAGACGATTAATTTTTAATACGCGAATAAAATTTTACTAATGATGGTGTACCAAGCGACACTGGTAGGTGTAAGCTCTCTTGAACTAAACTACTGAAGGCGTCGCTTGAACTTTGGGTTGACAGCAGGCAATAGTTTTACGAACGCAAAGGCCCAAAACGGCAAAAGTTCAAAAAGTGCAAAAGAGCGCAAAAAGTCTCAAAAAGACTAATTGTTGGAATTTATCTGGGTAACCCATTTGGCAATTGATATTTTCCTCTTTAAAACAATCGTTAATTTCTGTTTCTAGAATTTATGTGTATTAAAAATAGAACTTTAAGCCGTTTCTATAATTCTTATAGACCTTCAAATTAAATTATATTGAAAGTCTTCTGGTTTCGTTCACGAAAATCTTGTTTCGGGTTTTTTATAAGCCACAGAAAAACTCGCCGTCGATTTCGGGCAGAAAAGTAAGTTTTTAATGTTAAAGGGGGTTTGTCCAGCGCAGAGAAATTGAATAATAGGCAATATTCATTCAACTTCAAATGCTTCTTCTTGTGTATATATGTATAAGGTAAAGTAAAAGCAATGTATGTATAGGGATCCAATGCCTACATGAGCTAAGAGTAATAAGAAACACCTCAAAAAGTTGCAACAGTAGTGGCTAAACACACAAGAAATCGCAAAGCTAAGAAGTTGATGATGGAAATCAAGGAGTAATATTCGAAGCACTCCGGAGAGGTGAGAGAAGTGACCTATTAGCAGATTAAGGTCCATTGGTGTTTCAAAGCGTATCTTCATAGAATAGTGGAGACGTCAAATGACTCATGCGTCACACGCATGCGCAATGCAGTGTGTGCTCCCATATGAGTTACATACTAGAACACTGTACATTACTCGATAAACAAAAAAACAGAAGTTAAATCTAGAGCGACCATTTTGAATCAGGGCCAGAGTGAACTATTCAAGGCAAAGAGAACTGGACAGCTATGTCTGCATATGTGGCGAAGATTAAGAATACATTCAAGAGCAGAAGCGGATCAGATACAGGCAGACGGCAAAATCTTCCCGGGATCTGCGTTGAAAGAAAGGTAGTCCTCTGTAGTCTAAGTAGAAATAAAGCTAGTATTGATGCGCAATCAGTAACGAGTAAAGATGTGAATATGGCAGGTAATGCAATTAGAAAACGCATATTAAAAGAAATCCCACACTGTCGTGGTGAATACCTTGGGGCAAACTATAATCTGCAAGGATAGCGTATATAAAGAACCCAGGTGAATTAAATGAAAATATGACTAAACTCCGTGTAATAATTTAGATTCACGTAGTATCTTCCAGAGATATAACCACCAAAAAGTGGATCATTGAGGGTGGTAAGGCCCTTGGGTCAGTCTAGTGTAGACTCTTAACCTGTGGATTTGTATGATTGATCAGTTTTAATTCTCATTTTACGACCGCCAAAGTAGCAGAAAATATGCAAATTACTGCAGTAAAAAGCGGATTCTAAGTGAAATTTTTCTAGATTTCTTTTCGACTCCATATTACTATTTAGGATCGACTTAAATCATATTAGATGTCAACAACAAAGCAGGATTTAGAGAAGAATAGGGCAGACGGCTGAAAGCTCACAGCATCACCACAAGCAGCAGGTTGTAATGTGTCCTCTACAGTCATTCTTCTCGCAGAGTTTCAACAGCAGCCATTGACGCAAAGAACAAATCTTTTCTGCAATCACCATGCCTTTTGTAACATTTTATGACAACATAAATATGTTTGAATACAAAACTTTATCAGAAAAAATAACAGATCAAGTGCTCTCCACCTGCAGAACATACTGCCCCTTTCGAAAATCGAACAGGTCATCATCAACATTTATCCTGCGCCTTCAAAAGCCCTAGAAATACGGAACTAAAGTTCACTTTAATAAAGTAATAGCTGTTCTTGAGACAGGTGGTATTCCTGGAGGCACGATTGATAGCAACTAACTACAGGAGTCCTCTAAAAAGCCTCACAGTATTAAGGAACCATCCGATCCAAAAACAGGCAAAAATAAATAAAGCCAAATTACATATTTTGTGTAATGAGTCGGACATACACCGGTAACTTAAGAGTTCGTTTGTAAGTTTTTAGGTCAGCTAAACATGACAGAAAAAATGCAATTTGGTATTATGCCAGTCAGTTAAAAAAAAATGTGCAACAAATGTTTTGGCGCTTGCCCAAAAAGTATCTCTTTCATTTTTCAACATATATATAAACGTCTCCTTGGTTTGGCTAACTAAGGATTTGAAATGCACTATGGAAAATCTATCTGGAAAGCTTAGAAATGTATAACGCAATAGAAAGTTTTTCAACAAATCTAACAAAAACGATTGTGGGTTGTGCCATTTAATTTAGTTAAAAAAGCGCTAAGGATTTCAAAATGTAAAAAATTAAACGTGGCGTGGTAAAAATAATATGGGTAAGGAGTGGATGCTAGATATGTACATGCAAAGGGTACGAAATTTGAATTGACAAAAACTTCGACGGGCTTAGCTGTAGCGAATATACGTTAATCCGCTATTTCTAGTACCAGAAAAAAAAACCAGTTCTTTCTAGGTCAAAAAACAAATTCGTCATGGTGAAAAACAGCGCCTGTTTTCAAAATTTGAGCGAAAAATAACTATTACAATCCCTCTGTGCTCAGAAGAGCGTCAGCTTAAGAACTTGAAAGATACAATATACTCCTGCTAATTTTCATGCGGCTTCTGCAAAATCCATAAGAGCTAATTCCATGTGATTCCCATAAGGCAATTTCATTTTTTTTACATTTTTTAAATTTGAACCGCTCGAAACGCCCTTTTTGATACACCTATACGTTTTATACCGAAATTAATGGCCACTCTGGGAAGGACAATATCAGTTATTAATTAGGTTATTCAGATAATATCCGACTGCTAGTATCTCTGCGTTTTTTCACACCTTTTCAAATTTTTGGTCGTTTTATATTTTCGTTTTTTGGAAGTATTTATCTTGCTATCAGTTCACAGTTCAATCCTGCCCAATAATTTTTTCTATATAGCATATTCTAGCGACACCACAACGAATTTACACCAATGTCGCTTAACTCAAAAGTAAATTGCGGTTTAAGGAAGAAATATTTTGAAAATGACTAGTGAGTGACGTAGCTCCCAAGCAAAAGCTTTCATTGCGGTAGGCGGTAATTATATTAAATAATCATGACCGTCAAAAGTGGCACATTTATCACATGCAAAAAAATCATTGAAATGAATCTTTTTTATTACATACAGTATTAGAAATGAAGCGCAAGGAAAAGTCTCAATTAAGATGCAATGACCTAAATATAAAGATATGTTATGTTAAGCACTGCCTGCAAGTCTATTTGATTGATGAACGACTGTCATGAACAAGATCATTTTCGAGCTCTTGAAACGCTTTTTATATATTATATATTATCTAAATACGCACTCAAGGAGCTGTGAGACAGGATCCCTCATCCGTAATGCACTATCAGGTGAATCGAACGTTACAGTGCACATAACCTGAGTTTGGCCTCTCTGAAATAAGGCCGACCCGTGTAATGGTTGTAGAAGGTTCACGTCACAGAAAATTGGACGAATATCGGTAAGCCTTCGCCCGTCCATACGCTCTTCCTTTTCCAAGACGAGACGACGAAACGCGTCTTTTACGATTCCATTGATAGCGTCCACCAAAAGATTGCTCTGCGCTTCTGGAAACTTAGACTAACGATGCGGAAACGAATGGATGTTGATACAGTTATTCAGATCGTTCAGTTTACCCTGTTTAATTTAGTCCGTCACTCTCTCGCAGTTACTTCATCAGCTTATTCGTCAGGGGGCTCAGCCGACTAAAGATTTGTCTTGCTTATTTTATGATATCTATATTTAATCATGGGACTTTTCTAGCGCTGGCTGATTGTTTCTGGGGCAAACATGGATGGGGTTAATCATCGGCCGACGTCTGAAGGGCGTACATGAATTAAGTAGCCGACTTTTAGTAGACGTTGCGATTGATAAATACGACTGACCTATTGATTCTGTTTCTGGAACATCACAAATTTTTTTTTATAACATAATATATACATACATGTAAAAAAAATATGTGCAGTTATTTACTTTTATAACTAAGTAACTGCACATATTAAACTAGATGAAAATATTTCATGATGGTTTTATCTTTTATTTTTGTCGAGATTTATCAATTCACGTCACGAAATTCCTTTTTCATACAAAACATTAGGTTAAATTTCCACCTTTCAAGTGGTGTCTTCTTTTGAATGAAATGAAGTTTAGGCACAGGAACATGTATAGCATTTAGATAGTTTAAGCCTCTTGACAAGGAATTCCCTTACGTAGATCTTCAAGGCTGCTATTTTTTCAGAAAAATATTTCGATAAACATTTCATTAAAATATAGCCTTCTTTAGTCCCTAAAACTTTGTCACAGACGTGTATAAGAGATTTCATCAATGATTTCGCACAATAATTAAAACAGCATTTTGTCTCTCCATGGGGAAAACCTGTCAGTACCCGAAGAAGAGTAGCAGCATATTTAGACTGACATAACTGAAATAATTCATATTTCATCGATTATGAACCATTTAGGAAGTTGCATAACAGTAAAAAATCGGTTCTTTTGTAGTCCGATGTCGCACCCACTTGGTAAAACTTGAGGAAACAAATCATTTTTCAAGATGGTTACCGAGAAGTTCGCAGAAAATTGCCAGTTTGTCCAAATTAGCTTCATGGAAAAGAGAAACTTCCTTACAAAAAAAGCTATCTGCCCAAGCCGTTTTATCCTACTTGCAGATTTTCATGGGATGAAACTCTTCGATTCTGAAAAAAATCAGTCCGATTCGACCATTCTACGGGATTGCCTTACGTCGGAAAAACACACCAAAAAATAGACACAGAAAAAAGATCCGTGGGCCCTATCTCGCGCCTGTGCTGCTATTGAGTGAATCACAATGTGAGTCTTTTACCTAAATAAACAGAATATTAAAGTAAGCACAGATTTGTAGTAATTCTGAAGCACATACTGTAACCTACCTAAAAAAGGACCTATAACTACTAATGTGTCTGAGGGAAGTGGACTTTAGTATTCTTGGTGCAAAACACTCGATGTGTTCTCGTTGTAAGTTGATTTTCTTGTGCTTCGTTTCGTGTTGGCATAAATTCATAACAACTATTAAGGTTTCACAAATCGGGCACAACACAAGTCTCACTGCACACAATTCGGGCCCACGGACAGAAAATTATAGTCATATAACATATAGATATGGTTGTTTTCAATGATAAATTTTTTATGTTGCTCAACGTTGGGCCTAACAGCTTGGTTAACAGTAGACATTGAAAACCAATGGTCATACAACACAAATGGAGCACAGATTTCACTCTTCGGGTCAGGTGTCTGAAAGGCATTGCCGTGTGGTACAGCTTGCTATCAATAACAAACCTTCTACGTTTGTCAGCGAAGCTATTTAGATCAATACAGTAGATTTCTATTATGCTTAATAGAAAGTTTCCCTGTAGAGGCAAATATATTTGTCTAATTGGCTCCATCTTCTGCACTGCTCGTTCCAAGGTTGGAAGCCTCCGACCATAAAAAATCAGTCTAATCCGTCTACGTTGAAAGGTCGATTTGAATCTTAGAAACCCGCTGTCTCAGACTTTCAGTAGTTCAGTAGATAAAATGCTCGTCCCGAGTACAACTTCGCATTTTGGAAATAAATATGCTCTGCAGGTAAAGAAAAAAAGTGCTCTAAATATTCGTTCTGTTATTCTCCTTCATTCTAAAAGATTATAACAGTTATAACGAACAGTAAGCGTTATTCGTATCGCGTGAGGGCTACCCGGATGCAGAAAACTGACGGTCAAAGCGGGTTCCCCTGTACTCAGTTTGAAGACGCCCGATTATTTTATCATGTGGGCAAATTATTACAGTACAGGTTGACCGTCGAAAGCATAATTTCGAAAAAGTGGTAACTAAATAAATATCGAATTAGTTTCAAAAAACAATTTGAGGAAAGCGTAGTTCTGCTGTTGTATGCCTCCCCTCTATATTAAATTTTTATTCATCTACGGCTACAAAATATGATAGGGCAATAAACGTCTCTTCCAAGGAAAGCTGATTAGCAAAAGAACACTAGTAAATAAGTTACTAATTATTTCACGTAATAGTCAATATTTTCCAGTTCATTAATTGAGCATTGCTTTTAGGCGGGAGTAGCAAAAGCGATTTCAAAAACTTCTAAAGAAATTAATATTTAAAAATAAAAAAGGTGACTTGACAACAATTTAGTGGTCTTTTACGAATTACTCTTATACGATAACGTAAGGTTACTTTTCAAGTATGTCACATAGTATTACACAGTCAAGAAAGGATTCATTTAGAGCTTTTGTTTGTGTGCTCATCGCATAGTCTCTCTTCTGTGAGAAAAAAATAGTCTATAAGTAGTTCGTTAAGCCCCACAGAAAGGTCGAGAATCCTATCAATCTACTCATCTCATATCTAACTCCCAGACGTGCCAAGATCTGTTATCTTTCAGCGAAAAGGGAGGATTCTAGTAGTAGTGCCCTATTGCAAAATAGAGATGGATATTTCTAAATCGTTGGATATTCTATTTATATAAATAAGCAGAGCAATTCTGATAACTCTTATCCCTTAGAAAAAAATAATATTGCTAACGACAAATCGAGAAAACTTGAACACTTACAAACGAAACATCTTCTTGATTTTGGTAAAAAACATTGTGTCTTTGAATTGATTGTCCATTTTCCTTAATGTATATGGATGGAATACAATTACTCGGTTCGTGTGTTACTATACCACAAAAAGCATCATCGTTTGGAAACTATACCTAATTAATTCGAATACAAATTTTTATTTTGAATAAAATAAACAAACGTTTTGCGTTCTGAAACTCCTATCTACGGAATTGTGCTTCAGAGAGAGTAACACCCATATTTTAAACTTGAATTGTTGAATTGCCTGTACATTATTGAAATCGTTTAGAATCATCTTAAAAATCTTAAGAAGTTCTTTAAACTGTGATTAGTTACATCGCTATCCAAATTAAAATGAACAATAGAAGATTATCATTTTGTGGTGTAGAAATCGATGGTTTCTATTAGCTTAGAAAAAAGATTAGTTTCCCTTTCACGAGAGGTGTTCTGATGAGTGACAGCTAAGTCTTTATACATTTATACTTTTAAGATCTACTAGTACACTAGTTGCAAATATGTGCCGAAAATAATCCATGTTTCTATAGAAAAAAATCACTTGAATAGTAGTTATTTTAAGCTTTCGGACATGTTTAATATGGGAAACCGCAAGTTACTTAGTTAAAGGTTAGAGAGGGTAGTTTTTGCTAGCCGTATGTTAAACTAGATTTACGGTCACTAACAAATAGAACGTGCTTTGGTAGAGAGACTTTCAACTGTTCTGCATTCTCTCCGTTAGGAGCCCCTAGTAGCACGCTCCGCTTTTTTGATATTTTTATCCTAGACCTGTCTCCTCCAAGATATATTTCCTTGCAGAAATTATCTCACGCTTTAAAAATCATCAGATACACTGGAGAATAAAAACGGTTATTAGAATTAGGTAAAAGCATTTTGAACATTTTTTTAAATTTGGCCAAAAGGCTACAAAACAGTCGAATTTCCTACCCGTTGAATTGTCACCTGCATACGTTGAGGTAACCGACAACTTTGGGCTTGATTCTGAATTATCAACGTAATTTAGCAATTAATTCCTCTTGTTTTTAATAAAAAAGCATTTGTATTTTATTTTCGTATTGTTACTTCATAAAATCAAATCAAAGTATCAAAGTACCAAAGGAAAATCTACAGGGTATCCAGGAAATTATGCAATCCTATGGAAAGTTAACCAAAATTTAACCCAGTTTTCCTTCTTTATTTTCTAGTGAGAATCCATACTTTAACATTGATGTGTATTTCGAAATAATAAAAGAAGGAATTCAGACAAAGTTAAGAAAATGTAAAATTCTGAAATGTGAAAAATGTGTACCGAATTAAGCAAAGTTAACCGCATTCTAAATTGATTTGTTTCTCGATATTTTGCTTTTCGCTTTTTAGATCCACGATACTTTTGAAATAGCCATTCAGAAAAAAAAATAAAGAAATGTCTTGAAACTGACTAGTATGCAATCCATAGCTATCCGACCCTGATTCTTTATACGATTCGCCACTTATCCCCTTACCGTTAATTTCTGCAGAGCCTCATCCCGAACCACAGAGATGGCTTTGTCTCTGGAAACCTTATCGTGGTTCCAATCCATCATAATATCAGTGACTCTTTCGAGCACTTCACTTCTTGCCGTCTCGATCATTTCCTCTGATGGCAGACACTGTTCTTCAATGACCCGTTTGGGTTTACCATGTCGTTCAACAAACTTCTTCAATGGCAAAACAATTTGGGTTACTTCCTTCATTCCGACCTTCACCGCCTTCATGAAGTCTTGCATATAAACATCCTTAGCTCCTGCTTCTAGCATAACTGCAAGGAACGAAATATATATATGATTATTATTAAAAAAATTTTTGCCTATAGAAGGCTTTTACGATATATATCATTAGTACGCTCTTGGTGTTCTCGCTTCTATTTCGTCAGATCTTTAGCGCAAAATTTCAGACTTATTATATATGAAGTAGGTTTAATACTTTAGTGAGAAATAGTTTAGTACTTTAAAAATATTCGGATTTTCAAACCTTAAATGTCGAAATCGTCGTATTGCTAGCGAAAAAGGATATTTTATGTAAGGGACTATTCGCCAGTTTTCTAAGCTTCCTTTTTTTATGTAAAATACGATTCAATAGACAGAAAAGTACCCCAATAACTGCGAAGATTGTGACGATTCGTCAAATTAAATTTTACAAAACGTTATTAATACATAATCAAGTGCGAATGGTTTTTATACACACGTAAAATTGAACTTTTTAAGCTGTTTTTT
>NW_019211458.1:3993494-4163034 GCF_002443255.2 Varroa destructor
ACCAGATGGACTATTTCTGTCACAACAATCAGACGACCAAACTCGTTGGAGCTTTCAAGTATAAGATGACTTTCTCCTTTACCCAACGTCCAGAGACCAACTCGTTGGAGCTTTCAAATACCAGATGGACTATTCTTCCACAACAACCAGACGACCAAACTCGTTGGAGCTTTCAAATACCAGATGGCACTATTTCCTGTCACAACAATCAGACGACCAAACTCGTTGGAGCTTTCAGTATCAGATGCTTTCTTCTTTACCCAACGTCCAGACGACAAACTCGTTGAGCTTTCAAATACCAGATGGCACTTTTCCTGTCACAATACCAGACAACCAAACTCTTTGGAGCTTTCAAGTATCAGATGCTTTCTCCTTTACCACAAACGTCCAGAGACCAACTCGTTGGAAGCTTTCAAATACCAGATGGACTATTTCCTGTCACAATCCAGACAACCAAACTCTTTGGAGCTTTCAGGTATCAGATGCTTTCTCTTTACACAACGCCCAGAGACCAACTCGTTGGAGCTTTCAATACCAGATGGCACTATTTCTGTCACAACAATCAGCGACCAAACTCGTTGGAGCTTTCAAGTATAGATGACTTTCTCCTTTACCCAACGTCCAGAGACCAACTCGTTGGAGCTTTCAAATACCAGATGGACTATTCTTGTCACAACAATCAGACGACCAAACTCGTTGGAGCTTTCAGTATCAGATGCTTTCTCCTTTACCCAACGTCCAGAGACCAACTCGTTGGAGCTTTCAAATACCAGATGGACTATTCTTGTCACAACAATCAGACGACCAAACTCGTTGGAGCTTTCAAGTATCAGATGACTTTCTCCTTTACCCAACGTCCAGAGACCAACTCGTTGGAGCTTTCAAATACCAGATGGACTATTCTTCCACAACAACCAGACGACCAAACTCGTTGGAGCTTTCAAATACCAGATGGCACTATTCCTTGTCACAACAATCAGACGACCAAACTCGTTGGAGCTTTCAAGTATCAGATGACTTTCTCCTTTACCCAACGTCCAGAGACCAACTCGTTGGAGCTTTCAAATACCAGATGGCACTATTTCCTGTCACAACAATCAGACGACCAAACTCGTTGGAGCTTTCAAATACCAGATGGCACTTTTCCTGTCACAATCCAGACAACCAAACTCTTGGAGCTTTCAAGTATCAGATGACTTTCTCCTTTACCACAAACGTCCAGAGACCAACTCGTTGGAAGCTTTCAAATACCAGATGGACTATTCTTGTCACAACAATCAGACGACCAAACTCGTTGGAGCTTTCAAGTATCAGATGCTTTCTCCTTTACCCAACGTCCAGAGACCAACTCGTTGGAGCTTTCAAATACCAGATGGCACTATTTCCTGTCACAATCCAGACAACCAAACTCGTTGGAGCTTTCAGGTATCAGATGCTTTCTCTTTACACAACGCCCAGAGACCAACTCGTTGGAGCTTTCAATACCAGATGGCACTATTTCTGTCACAACAATCAGACGACCAAACTCGTTGGAGCTTTCAAGTATCAGATGCTTTCTCCTTTACCAAACGTCCAGAGACCAACTCGTTGGAAGCTTTCAAATACCAGATGGACTATTCTTGTCACAACAATCAGACGACCAAACTCGTTGGAGCTTTCAAGTATCAGAGCTTTCTCCTTTACCCAACGTCCAGAGACCAACTCGTTGGAGCTTTCAAATACCAGATGGCACTATTTCCTGTCACAATCCAGACAACCAAACTCTTGGAGCTTTCAGGTATCAGATGCTTTCTCTTTACCACAACGCCCAGAGACCAACTCGTTGGAGCTTTCAATACCAGATGGCACTATTTCTGTCACAACAATCAGACGACCAAACTCGTTGGAGCTTTCAAGTATCAGATGCTTTCTCCTTTACCAAACGTCCAGAGACCAACTCGTTGGAGCTTTCAAATACCAGATGGACTATTTCTTGTCACAACAATCAGACGACCAAACTCGTTGGAGCTTTCAAGTATCAGATGCTTTCTCCTTTACCCAACGTCCAGAGACCAACTCGTTGGAGCTTTCAAATACCAGATGGCACTATTTCCTGTCACAATAACCAGACAACCAAACTCTTTGGAGCTTTCAGGTATCAGATGCTTTCTCTTTACACAACGCCAGAGACCAACTCGTTGGAGCTTTCAATACCAGATGGACTATTTCTGTCACAACAATCAGACGACCAAACTCGTTGGAGCTTTCAAGTATAAGATGACTTTCTCCTTTACCCAACGTCCAGAGACCAACTCGTTGGAGCTTTCAAATACCAGATGGCTATTCTTCCACAACAACCAGACGACCAAACTCGTTGGAGCTTTCAAATACCAGATGGCACTATTTCCTTGTCACAACAATCAGACGACCAAACTCGTTGGAGCTTTCAGTATCAGATGCTTTCTCCTTTACCCAACGTCCAGACGACAAACTCGTTGGAGCTTTCAAATACCAGATGGCACTTTTCCTGTCACAATCCAGACAACCAAACTCTTTGGAGCTTTCAAGTATCAGATGCTTTCTCCTTTACACAAACGTCCAGAGACCAACTCGTTGGAAGCTTTCAAATACCAGATGGACTATTTCCTGTCACAACTCCAGACAACCAAACTCGTTGGAGCTTTCAGGTATCAGATGCTTTCTCTTTACCACAACGCCCAGAGACCAACTCGTTGGAGCTTTCAATACCAGATGGCACTATTTCTGTCACAACAATCAGACGACCAAACTCGTTGGAGCTTTCAAGTATAGATGCTTTCTCCTTTACCCAACGTCCAGAGACCAACTCGTTGGAGCTTTCAAATACCAGATGGAACTATTCTTGTCACAACAATCAGACGACCAAACTCGTTGGAGCTTTCAAGTATCAGATGCTTTCTCCTTTACCCAACGTCCAGAGACCAACTCGTTGGAGCTTTCAAATACCAGATGGACTATTCTTGTCACAACAATCAGACGACCAAACTCGTTGGAGCTTTCAAGTATAAGATGACTTTCTCCTTTACCCAACGTCCAGAGACCAACTCGTTGGAGCTTTCAAATACCAGATGGCTATTCTTCCACAACACCAGACGACCAAACTCGTTGGAGCTTTCAAATACCAGATGGCACTATTCCTTGTCACAACAATCAGACGACCAAACTCGTTGGAGCTTTCAAGTATCAGATGACTTTCTCCTTTACCCAACGTCCAGAGACCAACTCGTTGGAGCTTTCAAATACCAGATGGCACTATTTCCTGTCACAACAATCAGACGACCAAACTCGTTGGAGCTTTCAAATACCAGATGGCACTTTTCCTGTCACAATACCAGACAACCAAACTCTTTGGAGCTTTCAAGTATCAGATGACTTTCTCCTTTACACAAACGTCCAGATGACCAACTCGTTGGAAGCTTTCAAATACCAGATGGACTATTCTTGTCACAACAATCAGACGACCAAACTCGTTGGAGCTTTCAAGTATCAGATGCTTTCTCCTTTACCCAACGTCCAGAGACCAACTCGTTGGAGCTTTCAAATACCAGATGGCACTATTTCCTGTCACAATACCAGACAACCAAACTCTTTGGAGCTTTCAGGTATCAGATGCTTTCTCTTTACCACAACGTCCCAGAGACCAACTCGTTGGAGCTTTCAATACCAGATGGCACTATTTCTGTCACAACAATCAGACGACCAAACTCGTTGGAGCTTTCAAGTATCAGATGACTTTCTCCTTTACCAAACGTCCAGAGACCAACTCGTTGGAGCTTTCAAATACCAGATGGACTATTTCTTGTCACAACAATCAGACGACCAAACTCGTTGGAGCTTTCAAGTATCAGATGCTTTCTCCTTTACCCAACGTCCAGAGACCAACTCGTTGGAGCTTTCAAATACCAGATGGCACTATTTCCTGTCACAATACCAGACAACCAAACTCTTTGGAGCTTTCAGGTATCAGATGCTTTCTCTTTACACAACGCCAGAGACCAAACTCGTTGGAGCTTTCAATACCAGATGGCACTATTTCTGTCACAACAATCAGCGACCAAACTCGTTGGAGCTTTCAAGTATAAGATGACTTTCTCCTTTACCCAACGTCCAGAGACCAACTCGTTGGAGCTTTCAAATACCAGATGGCTTTCTTCCACAACACCAGACGACCAAACTCGTTGGAGCTTTCAAATACCAGATGGCACTATTTCCTGTCACAACAATCAGACGACCAAACTCGTTGGAGCTTTCAAGTATCAGATGACTTTCTTCTTTACCACAACGTCCAGACGACAAACTCGTTAGAGCTTTCAAATACCAGATGGCACTTTTCCTGTCACAATACCAGACAACCAAACTCTTTGGAGCTTTCAAGTATCAGATGACTTTCTCCTTTACCACAACGTCCAGAGACCAACTCGTTGGAGCTTTCAAGTACCAGATGGCACTATTTTCTGTCACAACAATCAGACGACCAAACTCGTTGGAGCTTTCAAATACCAGATGGCACTATTCCTTGTCACAATACCAGACAACCAAACTCTTTGGAGCTTTCAAGTATCAGATGACTTTCTCCTTTACCACAAACGTCCAGAGACCAACTCGTTGGAAGCTTTCAAATACCAGATGGACTATTTCCTGTCACAACTAACCAGACAACCAAACTCTTGGAGCTTTCAGGTATCAGATGCTTTCTCTTTACCACAACGTCCAGAGACCAAACTCGTTGGAGCTTTCAAGTACCAGATGGCACTATTTCCTGTCACAACAATCAGACGACCAAACTCGTTGGAGCTTTCAAGTATCAGATGACTTTCTCCTTTACCCAACGTCCAGATGACCAACTCGTTGGAGCTTTCAAATACCAGATGGTATTATTCCTTGTCACAACAACCAGGCGACCAAACTCGTCGGAGCTTTCAGTACCAGATGACTTTCTCCTTTACTTCAACGTCCAGGTGGCCAAACTCATTAAACATTTCAAGTACAAGATGGCATTATTTCCTGTCACAATAATCAGACGACCAAATTCGCTGGAACTTTCATATATCGATGGCTTTCTTCTTTACCACAACTTCCAGATGGCCAAACTCGTTAACGCTTTTTAGTGTTAGATAGTTTTTTCTGTGCCACAATGGCTAGATCGTCAAACTTGTTGGGACTTTTAAGTACCAGATGATTCCCTTCTTTACCACAATGTCCAGATGACCAAACTAATTAAATTTTTCCGGTACTAGATGTCACTATTACTTGTCACAATAGTTAGGTGGTCAAGCTCGTTAAAGCTTTAAAGTATCAGATAGCATTATTTTTTGCTGCAATAGCCAGATGGTTAAACTTGTTAAAGCTTTTAAATCCCAGACAGCTTGTTTTCCTACCACAATGCCCTGATGGCCAGATTTGTTAAACCTCTCAAGTATAGGATGGCACTATCCTTTGTCACAATGGCCAGATGGATAAACTTGTTAAAGTTTTTAAGTACTAGACTGCACTATTCCTTATCAGAACGGCTAGACGACCAAACTCGTTGGAGCTTTCAAGTATCAAATCATTTTCTTCTTTACCACAACGTCCAGATGGCCAAAGTCGTTAGAGCTTTTAAATGCCAGATGGGTTTTTCCCTGTCACAACGGCCAGATCGTCAAACTTATAGGGATTTTTGAATACCAGATGATTCCCTTCTTTGCCACACGCCCAGATGACCAAACTCATTAAACCCTTCAAGTAGAAGATGGCAATATTTTTTGTTACAACAACCAGATGACCAATCTCGTTGGAGCTTTAAAGTACCAGATAGCCCTCTTTTCTGGCATGACAGCCAGATGGCCAAACCCAAACAACGCAATTCAAACAGGTATTTCGTGACCAAGTTTCAGAACACAGGTAAGTCGAACAAATGAAAACAAAACAAAACAAAAAAATCATTAAAATAGCTCATACGGCTCAGTTTCAGAATACAAATAAGTTGTTACAGCAACCTGAATAGGTATTTCATGGCCGAGCTATAGGACTCAAACAAGTGCTACAGCAAATTGAGGCATTTCGTAACCAAATTTCAGGGCACAGACAAGTTGTTACAACCATTGAAACAGGTATTCGTGGCAAAGTTTCAAGACACAGGTAAGTTGTTACAACAAGTTGAACCGGGATTTTGCGATCAAGTTCCAGGACAGACGAGTTGTTAGAGTAACTGAAACAGGTACTTTGTGGTCAAGCTTCAAACCATAAAGAAGCTGTTAGAATAACTCGAGCAAATATTTCGTAACTAAGTTTCAAAACACAAACAAATTGTTGGACCGACTCAATCAGGTATTTCATGGCCGAGCTTCGAGACACAGCAAGCTATTAGAACAGCTCAAACAAGCATTCTGTTGCCAACTTGACGAAACACCTCGACAGGCATTTTGTGGCTTAGTTCCAAGGCAGAATTTCTAGCATACAGATAAGTTATTACAACACATTGAATAGGTACTTCGTGCCCAATTTCAGGACACAGATAAGTTGTTACAACAACTCGAAGAAATATTTAGTGGCCAAGTTCTAAGACATAAGCAGGTTGTTACGGCAACTCAAACAGACATTTCGTGGCCAAATGTAAGGCCACAGATGAGCTGTTACAACAACTTGAACAAATATTTCATAATCAAGTTCCAGGACACAGGCAAATTGTTAGAATAACTTGAACAAGTATTTCGTAAGTCTGAGGACATAGCCGAGTTGTTAGAATAACCCGAACAGGTGTTTCGTAACCAAGTTTCAAAACATAGGGTAGTTGCTAAAACAACTCGAACAGATAATTCGTGGCAACTTTTCAGAACAGAATTTCTCGCCGACAAATAAGTTTAAACATGTATTTCGTGGTTAAGTTTTAGGTCACAGATAAACTATTACTACTACAAACAGACATTTCGTGGCCAGACTTTAGAACAATGACGCATTGTTAAAATCATTCGAGCATATATTTCCTGGCCAAATCTCAGAGAACTTATTGTGTACAGACAAGTCGTTGCAGCTTCGATGCGTGTTTCATAGACAAATTTTATTATACAGATAAGCTGTTACAACAATTCGAATAGGCATTTCGTGGCCGTTTCAGGATACGGGTAAATTGCTACAACAACTCGAACAAGTATTTCGTGGTTAAGTTTCAGGGTACAAACAAATTTTCAGAAGCACTTAATCAGGTACTTTATGGCCAGTTTCAGGACATAAACAAAAAGAAGTATCGTGTGGCCAAGATTCTAGATAGAGCAAATCGTTACAACAACACGAGCAGATATTTTGTGGTCAAGTCTTATTGTTGCAAGACAAGTTGTTACAATAGCTCGAACAAGCATTTCACGGTCAAGCTTCAAGACACAAACAAGTTGGTATTTCGTGGCCAGGTTTCAGGGCACAGATAAATTATTACAACTCAAACAGATATTCGTGCTTAAGTTTCAAAATACATACACGTTGTTGCAACGATTCGAACAAATCTTTTGTGATCAAACGTTAGGACACACACAATTTTTTTGCAACAATTCAAGGAAACATTTTTTCAAAGAGAATTTCAGGACTTAAACGACTTATTACAACAACTAGAACAGGTTAAGGTTCAGGACACAGCCAGGTTGTTAGAACAATTCGAACAGGCATTTCGTAGCCAAGATTCAGGACAAAGACAAGCTATTATAATAACTCGAACAGATATTTCATGGTCAAGTTTTAGCACACAACGAAGTTGTTACGACGATTCGAACAGGCATTTCGTAGTAAAATTTCCCGCATAGAAAAAAGTCGTTACAACAATTTGAATAAGTATTTCATGAACAAGTTTTCAACAACTCGGACTTTGTGGCCAAGTTTTAGGGCACAAAGCAGTTATTACGACAGCTCAAGCAGATATACTCGCCAAGTTTTAGAACAGAATTACCCTCATACAGACAAGTTGTTACAGCACTCGATCAGGTTTTTCATGACCAAGTTTTAGGATACAAACAAGTTCTTACGACAATTCCAAATTTCAGGACAAAAGCCAGTCATTAGAATATATGTATACCCTGAGCAGATTTCATAACACACAGGTTGTTAGGAGCACTTAATCAGATCTTCATGGCCAAGCTTTAGTATATAGACAAGCTTTTATGACAATACGAACAAGCGTTTTGTGGCCAGAATTCAGAAGAGAATTTTCCGCATCATGCAAGTCGTTACAACAACTCGAATGGGTATATCAAGCTTCAGAACTCAGATAACTTGTTGAAATAAATCGACCGGGTATTCCGTAGTCAAGTTCGAGGACATAGGCAAGTTGTTAGAAAAACTTAAAGAAATATCTCGTAGCCAAATTTTAGGAAAAATTCTTGCATATAGACATGTTATTTTCGGTATTTCGTACATTATTACAGAAAATTACAGACAAGTTGTTACAAGAAATCGAACAGATATTTCGTGGCCAGATTTTAGGACGGAATTCCCCGCACATAAATAAGTTGTTACAACAAGTCGACGAGGTATTTTGTGTTAATCTTTTACTTGCGTGATATGCCGGCTTGCATCACTAGTAACTGCCCCGATAATGATTTCATTTCTAGTAACTTGTGCGTAGCTGTAGAGCTTTTGGCACCTATTGCGATGAGGATGAAACAACGTGTACGTCATTATCTGCAGCGCTCCTACAGCCACGGCTCGCGTAGTGCATTGATCTAGAATAGTTTGCAGGTTTTAAGGTATCATGCTTTTTAAAGCAAATGAACACAAGGTCGGAGCTGCATATGTGCGATGGCAACGATATAGCCTACTTTTTGCCATGTACGCGGCTAAACTTAAATATTTCATTGGTTGGATTAAAGACGAAGCTAATACTGCTCAAGCAACTAAACGCATTCACCATACCAAAAAAAAAAGAGCTGATGGCACTGCTGGTACGATTGCCCCGAAGGCTGACAGAGTATACTGGGTATTAGGTAGGTAGTACATTTCTGGGTAGGTGTATGGTTATCCATTGAGGTATGGTTGAGTTCATTCGGATGAGTTAGAGCGATGCGGGTGTTTATCAAAAACCGACTTCTAGAGAACCTAGAAGCTATTTAAGTGGTCACATTGCATTGGTAGGATCAATCCTGCAGGCCTGCCGTCATACAGCATATCAATGGCAAAGTTCATGGAAATTAGGCTTTAGTTAGACGGTCCTCCATTTTTCAGCAGTTAGACAGGATTTAGCGATCGATATAGCATTTTCCAAGAGGGTGCAAACAACGAGAACTTAAGTCAGTGATTCAGTTATCAACCCTCGCTATTTGTCGTTATATGATGCGATTCGGGCAGGCGTTTGAGTGTTTCGGGCGGTCGTGCAGTTTTGAATACGGGGGACTCGTTGCCAACAGTACACCCTAGAGCCGTTCGAAAATAAGCTTGTTGTCTGGGCGACGCAACAGTTTGTCTTGGGCATGGCGAAATATTAGGGAGCTCGAGTGTATCAGCGTTCGATTCTTTTGTTAACGGCAATGTAATAAAATTAGAAATTTGGTTACAGAAAGCACACAAGCCATTCGAAATCCTGCACGCGATATTATTATAAAATTACCTGTTTACGCGTTTGCTGATCTTAAATGCCCATTACGGCAAAATACGCGATATGAAAACCGACGCTGCCCTAAACTAATTGCATTATCGATACTGGATCATAAGGACTCTAGTTAAGTCTGTGATCTACAAATGTAGTACATGTCGACATGATTCATGCCCGCGAAGCGGGTATCATACAACGCGCTGACACTTAAAAATCTAATAGATTTCAGAAAGATTAAGGAGCAAACAGGTTCAAAACTTTTTAATATAGTTGGATATTACTTGGTCGATTAATGTTGAAAGAAGCTTGTAGTAAAGTGGATAAACTTGCCTACGCAGAGCAATGACGTTCCGGAAAGTAAGCTAATGGCATTGATAACGTTGTTTCATAAAGCAACGGCCACTATCAGCCAATGCTCACTCACCACGATCTCAACAAGGCCGAAGAACTTTGAGCACTCTTGTCAAATATACTTACTAGAAATAATTAATAAAAAATAATATGAATAAGGTAGCCGTGATATTTCAAAAACGGAGGACGTAACTATTATAAAAACCATTAACTATTTAAACTAATGGATTGATGATGGCCGTGATGTTTACCTTTATTGACGCTGTGTCACGGTTTTTGTTATAATGGTGCCAGAAGGCATGTTGACCTGGCGAATGGTTCATGTAATAGATTATAACATAGCTGTGTATAACATGATGTCCTACAATATGTTATTTCATATATGGGTATTTTGGAAGTATTTTTTTAGCAGAAGTAAGTGACATCAGCACGCACCTACTAGCTAGGATTATAGATGACGTCTGATAAAATACCTAACAGCAATGTCAAACGTAAAACTCAAAACATCAAAAACTGTAAACGAGGTTGGTTATTGTTATCATAAAATATTTTGTAATTTAGTTTATGATATGGTGACACTGGTCGATATCAACAGTATATAGCGGTTCGGTTTCGGAAATTCTATAAGAGGAAAAAGTGTTATCGAACGCCGGTTTGCTAAGTCGTGATAATGTTCGGTATGCAATGTAAAGCTTATTTAGACGCGCGCATCGGCAAGTAGATCAGTAGTAAGTAGCACCTAATAACACCTATTTTACTTTAAACTTGGAGGGGAGAGACAGAGCCATTATGACAACTGTTTCCTTTTGATTCTACTGCTACGCCACTGTTGTATGGCACGTAACTTCATCACTGCTAGTCGGAAAAGGCGGTTGTTTTTTGTGTTCTGCCATCTTAAGTCTGTGCCAACGAACGTGCTGTGCATCATAAAATATACAACTATAGAAGTCTTCATTATTGTCAGCACGAAGATGTTACTGGGACCTATTAGTTTTGTGGTGAGAAACATCGAGTGTCGATCCGTGATTACGCCTATAATACAGACTTTTCGATGAGCGACGCCAACCGTGTGAACAGACGCAAAAGTGCTATCCTTATCGGAGGCCGCATCCTAAGGAAATGGCTTTCAACGGCAACTGCGCCATCTGCAACAAATTACGGCATTTGGTTGTTTATGATGCGGTAACACTGGTCAATATCAACGAGCAAAGTTGCCTGCTTTGTTTCGGAGCTGTGTAGGTTGCACCTGTCGGCAAGAAGCGTCTAAGCGAAATCCGACGAACAACTATAAGTTAGATCAAGTTGAAATTCGTGCGCGTAGGTAGAAATTTCGAGGTTCATTTCGTAAGATGAATACGATACTTTTGCGCTTGGAATTACGCGAGAAACGGTAACTCGGCCTACTATACAGCGGAATTTAGATGCATAATTTAACGGCATAATTGCCTTAAAAAACTACGCTTTATTTTCTAATACTGGAAGATAATTATCGTGCTTTCAAACTGAAGGCCTATTTTAAAAGTATTA
Source organism: Varroa destructor (assembly GCF_002443255.2). Lineage (NCBI taxonomy): Eukaryota > Metazoa > Arthropoda > Arachnida > Mesostigmata > Varroidae > Varroa > Varroa destructor. The sequence goes on from NW_019211458.1 coordinate 4,004,944, forward strand.
AAAACCCGAATTTTCCTAGTAAAAGGGAACGATATTGAACTCAGAAATATCGACGCCGAAGGTTTAGTCAAAACGGAAAACTAGCTTTAGTTCATGGATAAGCCACTCGAGATTCATCTGTATTATATACTCACATTTGCGACTTTTAACGACTAAATTCCCACTCAGGAAAAAACAAACACATGCAAACGGAGACAATAATAAACGGACTACTAAGAAATACTTAGATTCTACGAATTCTGCATTTAAGGTACACCATTCGTCGTTGCATCAGATGTTTTCAAAAAAGCGTAAAACTTGTAGATGTTACCGAAAGACCTTTACTGTTTCATTAATAAACTATCACCATTTAAGACCTCCGATCATGGCCGTCATTCTCACCGTGTGGATAAATACCAATGTGAATGATCGAACACCACATGTAAAAACCACATGCACCCACTTGTGTTTTGCAGTTAGGATTTAGAGCGAAAAGAAGGGTAATAATTTTCACGCGCGTGACAATCCGCGCTATTTATCTGGAACTCGTGCACGATTTATCTACGATTTAATGCTTTCTATTGCATTATCATATTTGTCTTTGTGAGGTCGACTTACAAGAGGATGGTAGAAGATAACAGGTGTATTACACATGTTAAGCGGAACCGCAGTCAACCATAGGAAACTATGGTAATGTACATTTCAATCAAAGGTGATACAGTGCTCACGTTAATTTGTGAGCCTAACGTACAATAATTGACGAAAGGCTTGGCTAGTTTGGAGGCTCCGATAAGAGCGTCTGTGTTATTGCACATTGTTCTTCTGCATAGCTAATCAGAGAGATAAACATGGTCATATCTGAGTTAAGGCAGCAAAAGTTTGCAGGATTTTCTTATACATTAGCCCAAACCGCATAGTAAATTAATTTATAGAATTTTCAGGCGATCTACATATCATTCTTTTAAGGCTGTTTTGGGGGCGAGTGATTAGCTGGTAAATTACAAACCGTATGGACTTTTCTAGGGTAATTTCAAAGGTCGGTCTTTCTTAGACTGGCTGACATCTCACAACCTGATAGCAATGAACATAGGAGACAAATAGACTTTCTAAAAGGTTGAATTTAACTTGCATACTGTTCTAATCATGACGAATGAACGCCCCAGTGGATCACGGGTTCTCATAAGTGACGAAAAACTTAGCGATCTCTTTTTTATAGATTTTACTGCAAATATCGATAATCTCCGTTTTTCTATAGTTCACACCCCCATTCAAATGACCAGACTAGGAGATACTCAAAACGTATTAGAATCCACAATAAAGGACGAACCTTCTGAATTATTACATATCGCACTCAAATATACAAGGGATCTTAAGCATAAAATAAAAAGAAAGAAGAATTGGAAAGAGGAATGTGGATATTAAGAGAACGCCAAGATTGCGCAAGCACGATAAAGATGCATGCGAGGGGAATCATCAAAAGACAAACAAATAATAAGCATGACATACTCAATCTGATTAACCCTTATAGATATTATAGGGCGGTTTTGAAAAAGGCAAGTACGAAAAAACTTCCAAACGAATGGAAAGAACTTCCTGTTCTTTTTATACAGGGTTTGAATAAAACGGTTTATATACAATCGCATCGGAGCATAACATCTTCTGTGGAAGAGTGTGAGGCTTAGCCCCGCCGGTTGGGCTTATTTCCGTCAAAATCACTACTCGTTAATTCTCAGTTTTCTCAAGAGTCACTTTCGCCCAGGTTTTCAGTGAATAGTCTCGACTATAGGCTTACGTGAAAGTAGCTAGCGCCACCAGGTCAACCCGGTAAAGTTGTCCAAGAGCTGGCTCCCTACGCGAGAGTTCGATCTCCGTGCGTCCCCCTAACCTAGTAAAGCATCGTCTGATACATTGCTCAACCATACCTTCGCAAACCGATCTTTTCCTTCAAGATCTCACCTGTCAAAGTCTCATCCGCTCCCTTAAGTGTACGTAAGAGTGATTAAGGATATAAACCCCCTCATGTCATTTCCTCAGCACAACCTTTTCTTCTATCATGTCCTCCTATAAGTAAGCGCCGTACAGGCCGTCAGCATGTGCGAGACGATTAGAGCTATTTTTTACAAAAATGAGCAATATATGGATATCTGGGCTAAGGACCTAGTTAGAACAAACAAATAAAAACGCAAAATCGTAGGAAGCCATGTTTAAACATTTGACATCTTTTCTCACATTTGTTTATTGTAATGTATTAACAGTAGCGCTCGATGTAAAGTGTCACCAAATATGTCGCGATTTGGCATAATCAAGGATGAATGAAACATTAATATATTATTATAGTAATATATAGTAATATATATAATAAACTTAATTACCCATTATGGTAGAAATGCTTAAAGACAGTACCGGCCGTGCGTAAAGTCTCACTAATGTAGAAAGGGCTCTGCTGTTTATCGAGAACGTCTAGAATTGATACTCACTATTCGATGTGATTTTAACAAATAATGTTATATAGAAAAAAGCACGTCCAATACATGTTCGATCTAATTGAATTTTGTTAGTTTTGCATATAAAAATCAAATTAATAGTCTAGTGAATGTCTTACCAGGTAGGCACCTATTAAACCAAGTCAAGGTGTTACATTTTTTATTTGGCCACGCGGTGCATTTATAACAGATTGTAATATTCTTTAATCCCATCCATTTATCTTCCGAGAGTAGCGTACAACGCTTATATCTGCATGTTAGTCAAAATTCTCCTTACCTATATATATATATGTATATTAATGGAATTTTTAAAGGCATATCTTTGTAAAAACGGCTCATTGCCATGCTTTCAGTCTCTTTTATTTTTTCCATATAGTGTCAGATAAGTATACCTGATCTAATCTTGATAGAAACTCAGTATCGGTGGCGTGATTATTTGTCAATTTTTGCCGTAATTTAGACTTTAGCCGAATGTCATCGTTGCACCCATACGCTTAAGCGCTAGATATGTGTTGAAAAGTTTCTGCCAGCGGCGTTTAATTACGAAACGTTTGAGCTTCTTTTTATCCAGGGCACTCTCCACTTTTATGTCAGTTCGTTTTACCTAAAACACCATGTTGAAATGACATAAGCAAAGAGATACCCACCTCGTTCTGTATCTGTCGAATAAATCTATGCTTAGGGACTATGAATCCAAAACCCAAATGATTTAGTCTAAATCTCTTTTTTTTTTAATAGAATAATACGTTATACTAAAATTAGCTGTGATTTATATATGTGAATAAAGGGGCTTGATACTTTCAAGCAAAATATTTTGCTTCATGAAATAATCAGATTTGCCTATTGTCCTCTAATTCAGATTCGTTACAAAGGGTCAAGTGTCAAAAATATACGTACCTCCAGCCAAGGGTGATTCAGCGCATTCCTGGAGTCCAACCGGTTACTGTAAAGAAAATTGTATTCATTTATAGAGTTCTTCAGTTATTCACAGAATGTTATTCATACATTTACACAATGCAATTGTATTCTTATGAACAATAAGCAAATATTTAATACATAGGGTATATAATATATAAGAAGGTACGGACAACAATTGATCAAGAAATTTGGACAGACTGTTCTGCTTGAGGTAGAGTGAGGCCAAGAAGGTGACGAACCGAGTCATAACATCGCTCTGGTAAACAGCAGCGTAGCTGCATTTTCAGGGACCTCAATACGTTAGCATGCACAACAAATCGAGCTATCGATGAGCAATATTCAAGCAAAAGTTGCATCTTCATCGCTACAAGATATAGTCGACTCAACGACATAGGGTCTGTATACGTATTAACGGCTTTTCTTGTCAAATAATTTTTCCTCATGAAGTTTACCTTTTGCTGAATGGCTATGTAAATAATCAAATGTGTTGAATTCAAATAATTCAACGGTAAATTTCTAGTGTAGAAACCCTTGGCGCTTGAAGGTATATCAGCCGCGGAGCTGGCGATTACTACAATAGGCTAATTCGTCTAAACAACGATTTCTATTTAGAACGCTAGGATTGTATGGTGTACTAAGGTTAACTTTTTAAGTCTTTTCGAGTTGGCACATAATAATAAATACTAATGAATTGTGTCCTTTGCATTTTTTATGTAGAAAACGTACCAACTCGTCGACATGAGAGTACGTGTAAGGAACTATAATAACCTTACCGCAATTACGATGTCAATTCGGCACTTAAGTTACTAACAACTCTGTTTCAGAATATTCCTTCTTTAATCTGAGAGTAACGTTCCTGTAGAATAATAAATAAAGCAATATTGGCAAATGCAAACTCGTTAAAGTGCCTCTCAAAAAAATTCAGAGCTGACAGCATGCCGAAAACGCCAGGGTTATACTAACCAAAAAACTAAAAAGATGGAAAAAGGCGCAAAATGTTTTCAAAGGACTAGCAACTGCAGCTTATCGACACTTTAGCAACTGATATTCAATTCTCTAAAACGGCCGTCAATTTCTGAATCAAAAACTTAGGTGTATCAAAAACGGCATTCTGAGTGTTTTTCATATGCTTCCAAGCCCTTTAAATCTAGATCCACTTAAAGATCTTTCGATTTTTCTCATGGAAGTTTCTAGAATCTTTCAAAAACTACATTAAGATCTGAAATAACATGAACTGTCGATTTCGAATGAAAGGGGAGAATTGGAAAATGGCTGATTGTCGCTCAAATTATGTTCTTTCGTGCTACTGAGAGAAAGAACTGGATCTCGTGTGATGCCAGCAGTAGTGGACGAATACATGCCCGTTAGACAAACAGCCTGCCAAAGAACCTGCCACCCTATATAATAGCCCCAGAATTAAAGCATATATGTTATTATTTCGAAAAACAGGAGCAGATATACCAGTTATACTTACTTCCGGTCCTTTACCAAACATTGTGTGATAAAGTCCTTGGCCTCAGAGCTCACATTATTGAAGGATTCATCCTCGAAGTCCCATTTCGCCTTAGTGACGTTCGCCATTGTCTCTCCATCATTGTCACCCATAAAGGGTGATAAACCCGATAACCTGCAACAATATTAAGTAATTTTGAAGTCGACGAACAACTTTAAAAAGTGTTCATTATATTGTAAGTTGCCTTTAGTGACAGTACCGAATGGTCCGTCTTTACCCTTGCTGTTAGCACTAGAACCACCGAATAGCTTTCGCTGGTCGACCTGCGGTGGCGACGAAGCGCAGAACCGTTAAAGCAATTTTTCAGGATTAATCAGACTATTCCAAAACTGCTCGTTTATAACATAGTGATTTACCGCAAAATTTGGCTCACACGTGGAACCATTTTTGAAAAGGTTAAGATATAGTTACAAAAGCCCTAGTCATTAGCTTTAACATCATTACTCTTCGACCAACGACTTACTCCTTTCCAGTTTGGTGATAATGACGAAACCGTTAGACCGCACCCATTGCAATTCTGAATATCGGTAGCGGCCTAGGTCAAAACTCAGAGCAAAGCCCTTCTCCCATAGGCTGTCCAGCAGGTTGAGATCACAATTTGGTGGAGTTACTTCTGACATAATGTATAGCTTTGCTTTCTTTTGATTCCTTCTTAAAATGTCTATAAATTTAAATCGGCTTGAATTACGACTTTGTGTCGATGACTGTATCTGAACACAAATAGCATTTTTGTGCTTCAAATGTCACTTTTAACAATTATGGCTTATCAATGTAACTTCGATTGCAGTGTGAATGCGTTCTTACTAGTATTACTATACGTAATACGGTAGTCATGTCGAGACTGATTAGACTCTCATTCAGTAACACTCTGTTTGGTAATCTATTGAATTAAAATCAAGGCTATTCGGTGATCACATGCGCTTAATTCAAAATATACTACGCTCCTGAACGGCGAGTCCTGCCCCAACCGGCTACCACGAGCCGATGCATTATCGCTCAAGAAGAAATAGCGCTTTATTCACACACTTTATATCTCATTTTTTTACGATTTTTGTACGAAAAACGCGTGTTGGACAACCTACTGCTTCCCTCTTAAGGGAAATGTAGGTTGTCCAATACTGGAAAAATTACATCAAGTAATTTTTTTTTAACGATTTAACGAAATATAACTTGTTTTCGTTAACAGTAACATGGCAGCTATACTTACACAAAACGTCTATGAAGTGATTAAGTCAGAAGGATTAGCAAAGACGCAGCTTTGACGGTGTTAATCATTTTTTTTTTATAAGTCTGCCAATTCTACAGAACCAGAAAAAGTATTAGACGTGGAAGTCCGTGGCTTGTGAACAGATTATACTCGAGTTTCCTTGGTGTTACGGTTTCAAGTCTGTAGCCCTTATATCTAGTAATTTAGATTTAGTTTTGTGTATTTGTACAAGATTGTGTCCAAAGAAACTGCTAGGTATATGACGGCAGCGCGGTCAGCATAGACAATGCGCACCTTTTGAAATGCGTTGCCATGGCAACCATGAACATGCGACCGTCGCTTGTTCAAAATTTAGCGTTAGAAAATGGTTATTACACCATATAATTAGCATATTTGTTAGCTCTAAATAAGAAACCCAGGGACAAAAATAGACACACAACCCAATCCATCAACCACCCAACAGGACAATAGCACAATAACCAAAGAAGCCACCAACTGATGGAAAGAAACATAGCACGTTATTTCAAATCGGAGCTAACACTTCACAATGTAAAGTTGCCTTTCATGTGTTTTAATAGGCAACTGAAATGCGTTCAGGTAAGCCCTCCTGGATGACTTCCGTACTCTACCGTTAGGACCTGGAGGGATCCTTGTATATAAAAAAAATAGCACATATATTTAGGCGTGTGAAATGGATGAGCTAGAAGTTACGGTAGAGAGGACGCCGCTGTGCCGTCAGAAGGCAGCCGTTTATATACGGCCTGAGTACAAGGAAATCACATACGCGCTGAGTTACTGCTAAAGAGAGGGACGTTCGAAACAGTGTATCGTCGACTGTGTAAGCTTCCTAGCATAAAAATCTGAAGTAAACATGGCTCAATATTTTTGTTTACTCTGGTACGTCCTAGCATTATATATATATATATATATATATTACTATTAGGTTAGGCAGGGTAAAGTTCACTCACCATATATCGATATGAAATTTTTTGCTTAGTGTAAAGCAGTTTCAGCTGGCCCAAGAACAGGCACATCAAGTTACGTTTTGTTCGAGAAGCGAGGAGACACAATAACAATGAGCGCACCGTTTCCCAAAAACCAAATTTACTGCAATGTAGTTTGTAAAACTACCGTGATTGTACATGTTTCTAAGATAATTTTTCATAGTAAAATCTAATTCATGGTTATGATTATCTGCAAAATCATATAAAGGTAATATCGTTTTGTCCCAACAACGCGTTTTTTACTCAAAATCGTTACAATTTTGTTAGAAAGCAACGACATATAACACGTTGAAAATAACTACATACGGTCCAGCGTGCTGGAAAATGCGATGCCTCAGTAACTTGACGTGTATTCAAATACACGCATTCCTGATCACCTAAATTTTACTTTAGGGCTAATTAAGAAGAATTAAGAGAATTAATTTTTCTCTAAAATTAACATCATAAGCGTCCGGTCTTTTCTATGCTTTAAATGCAGTAAGTAGCTCATGCTCGTTCCAGAGTGCTTATATAGCACACGATGATGGCTTTTATGGAACGTAGATTGCTTCCACTTTGCCATGGAGAACGTAAGTTTAGGGCAGTGGAAGCTGGTAAAAAGACGAGCTGCTAATCTTTCTTGTTTATCGTTTACCAGAACTGGAGTGCGAAAAAATACTCAGCTGTTTCTTATAGCCCAACGCTTTTAAGCTGCAGGACAAAAAAATAGTAACGTGAATTAAAAATTCTGAAAGTTTAATAATTTCAAGTCACCGTTGCCCTGAGCGAAAAGAAAAATGCAGTGATCCATATAACTCCACCTTTCTCAACATATATATAAGTGCTTTAGTATTCTTTGCAATGCTTGTCCTCCGCATCTTTATTGAAATTGTTATAGGTTAATGAGTACATCCCCAAAAATAGTTAGGGGATCTGTGAACCCCCTTTACAAGATTTGTAGTATTACGTTTAAACATTTTACTACTATAAATTTATTCACAGACATTGTCATATTTCTATAGGAAAATTTCTTAGATATACAAAGAAAGCACTTTGGCCACTCAGTAAAACTTGTTGCGATATAATTTTTGGTCTCCTACAAGGCTAACATCTAGCTTTTCCACTTTGAATACACTGTGATAATATATATCCATTAACTAACTTTTTGAAATAATAAATATACACGATCACTCAACAATCCAACTTTTTCTCTTTTCCCAGTCCACTTTACTGGATGAATATTTCAGAATATAATCGCGTTTTTTGATAGGCCGAAAGTGAATCTGCTGGTGAAAGGTCTCTAGATTGGAGAAACTTAGGCTAATGAATATGATCCTTCTTTCGCCGTCATTGCGACACCAATATATACTCACAGAACGTAGGTAATTACTCCAACTGACCACATATCTGTCCGAGGATCAACCATATCGAAGTTAACGACTTCGGGTGCCACGAACTCCGGTGTACCAAACAGTACCTGCTCAATATTAATGAAGTACTTCCTGAGTAAAATTATTGAGAAGTATTTTTTTCTGAGATAGTACTTTTTACAAATAAAAACAAATGTATGCATTTTTTAAAGATTGATGGGCTTTAAGTTTACTGGATTAATATGTCAAAGCACGTTCATTATATAATTCTTATATATTTGATTATATATCCTGAAATAAGAATTTATATATGTGTAATTCCTGTATTGTTGGAAGTTTTAATGTTTTCATTTTAGGATCACATATAAAAAAAAACTTGCTAAATAATCCACATCACAAGGTGTTGATGACCCTTAGCGTACTTTCAAAGGCATGCTTGTATTCCTGTAGTGCTTGTATTTGATACAAATTTATGTAGAAATCAAGATTCTCAACTTTAGTATATTTAAAAAATATTGTTCTAAATTCTGCTTTCAAATACAAGTTTCCGGTCATTATTTCACTCAAAATACAACACTGGGATTTCTGCTTAGATTAGTAATGTAGTTTTAACCTTTAGTCATTTTCGGAGTATTACTACCCATCGCAGTCATGCCCGTTGTTTATTTGTGTACCATTTATATTATTATAATGATTTGATAAAGACGGTTATTACACGTGTCGACCGAACACGAAAATACCGTATAGAGTCTGGTTTCTGATAAAAATGGCTATGCCACATATACTTGATGAATTCATGATTACCATACGGGTAATATCACTACAATGCATAATGTGAGTGCGGTGACGATTGTGACATATAAAAATAGGAGGAAAATTGGAACGTTTGTTCCAAACGCTTAATTACGGGTATTTTAACTCGCTCCAAAGCCATTTTTAGACATACTTTGTTTTAGAATAACAAATTAATTGGATGAATCAAAACATGCATGCCACTGCAATAGAAGAGTTAGAACATGCAATTTGGCCAACACTGACTAAACACCCAAACCATGATGTACTACTGTAAAACAGATAAATATGATTAATCTACGACATTTGCTAAAACTTGAAAACCAACTGGTGACTTAAACTCGCTCTTATTTAGTTTTATATAACTATAGAGATCCTAACGAACAACCTATAGCTGAACGGCCGTTTATCGAGTTCGAGAAAGATATTTGCAGCGTCTCTTAATACTTGGCTATCTTTACAATATTGTCTCTTGCTTATGGTATCAATTTCCGTTAATTTATTATAAATCCCAATAAATAATTCAGTAATTATACTCTATGTCACGGTTATTATTTTGACGTAAACGTTTAGCTGGCCTCTATACATTTATCTATAAGATATTATAAACTACAATTGTTCTAATTTAACACGTTTTACATTCCGTTATTTAGAGTATTATCTTGGCTGCTCTGATAGGATAGGATTCTTAGTATCGGGTATATGGGATGTGCATCATATTAGGTATCATGGATAGTATTGAAGCTGGCAAATTGCAATATGCCCACCGGTTGATCCATGGGACACGCTAATCTTCTTACGTGACACCCTCGCGATATTCAAAATGGGCTGGCGAACAGCAGATCATTTTAAACCCCAAGCCAATGGTAGGAAAATGGCATCTACGGCTAGTTATACATTTGTATGAACGAAAAACGTTCATATATTGACGACAAACCAAACTTCAATAATTAAATATATGCAAATAAAAAAATCTATACTTGGCTCCGTTTTTTTTTATTTAGCGTTTACTATCTATGTAATAATTCATACGTGTGTAAACTAACATAATAAATATCACGGGCATGATAGATATCATACTACAGCTCTCAACTTTTGTTGATTACACAAAAAAACATCAGTAGTCGTCTTTTTGGAGCCGGGGCACAAAACAAAAGGGATTGGTTGTAAGGACCTACAAGGAAGTTTAGTAATCTTGCCTCTTTAATAGTTTTAGTCTGAGACATGCTAGTTTGACGGTCTGAACTGCATATTTTCTGTTGTTGGGAGATCGCGACGGGTCATGCTCCGCCGGCTTTTTCTTTCGAGTTTTCTATCACTGACTTCATATCTTCCATCTTAACTTCATCTTCAGATCTTTATGACCATGTGTGCTCACTATTGACACTATGTCTAGACATATACTATAATAATCGTGAGTACAGTCAGAATTTCATTACATATTATGCTGCATGGCGTAATATGGAATAATAGTAAAAGTAATAATAAAATACAACTGTCTGAAAGCCACAGTTGGTCAGTATCATCATCACAGACGAGAATTGTATACCGAGCAAATAATACAGCACCTGTTGGCAACACCAGATTACACCGAGTCATATTTCCTTAACATGCTTGACTAAATATCTCTAGGATCTTAATTAGTAAAGATTTAATGGTAATCTTTAAAAGAAAGCTTTGTTATGGTTTCAAATGAGCACTTATACTGACTGTATTATCATAAAATAGAACGCGCAGCATGGTTCAGTTTAAATATAATTTCAGTTAATATCAAAAGTGGGTCGGCGGTGCGTGACTTTCATGCATATATTTGCGTGCTAGCAAAGCGGAAATGCCAAAGATTAACAGTTTACAAACGGCGATGTTAAACATGATTGTCGCGGGTGATACTAGCGCTCCTACGTTTTGTCGGAAGTAAGCCCTCTGTATTGTTGACGCATCAGTCTTACACAAAAACCGGTAAAGCGATTTAAGATATGAACCTGTGGGGTCGCCCCGTTAGTCTATAGCTTGTTTTTCGTTAAAGTTGGATAAGACAGAAATTAGCCGGGAAGCGCCGCACTGTGTGATTTAGTAAGATAGTTCAAGGCAATTCGGAAGAAGTCTGCTAGTGAAACCCTAAACGATTGTTCACCTGTGTTTTTAGCACTACCCATCTAACAAAGATGGAAAAATAGTTCAGGACTGAATTCTTGTGAACTCAAATGCCTTTAAAGGCACGTGCTTATCTATTTCCAGCTAACATCAAAATGGTATATAACGGTATGATTCAAAGAGAGGATTCTGCTATTAATAATGTGGCACTATTATTAATGATTCTCACTCCAGCCAAACTAAAACACCGCTTTGGAACGGGTCGCGGTAACGTTAGTTAGATATAAAAGCGAATCATGAAACCTTGTTCACTGACCTGCAGCTTTTTCTTAGGGTCGTAATACCGAGCGAGACCAAAGTCGATTATTTTGATACGATTTCCTGTTTTAGTAAGGCAAAGAATATTTTCAGGTTTCATATCAAGATGAAGAACCTGTAGAAGAAGATCACAATATTTTGCTTAACATATGTTTGATAGCCTAAGAAAGATGAAGCATTGGCTGAGCTACCACACTAGCATATAGAGGCACTGTAGGCGTATCCGTAGAAGCTATGATTTTATATTATTATTACTAGATATGTATAGTTGGTGAGGCGGAAAGAAAAGGAAAAATTATTACTAGAGGAGACAGCTTACAGTTGCAATGAAAAGTTACGCAAGGACTGCGAAAATGTGGTGTTATTAATCTTAGTTTCTTAATTCCAAGCAATGGAAACCATGATAATGTCGTAATCTTTTCAGAAAAATCTGCTAGAACGAGACAGAAGAATTTCTTTCATCGCGCAGTCTTTGATAAACCTCATTGTCTAAATGGTATTTTTCCATCACCTGAAGCACTCGAGTGAATCCGCAATTGAACCAATGTACTTGTTTGTTGATAGATATGTTTTTGCGACTCGTTTACAAAATAAAGTAAATTTAGAATATTTAGTTACAGAGTGATGCCAAAACCAAAATCACAATGGGTATTCATTCTAGGTATTTACGTAATAGAGAAAAAAAAAAGCATGTCTTTACTGATTAACCAAGATTCATGTAAACGCTCGGACTGTTAGTGTGAATTCTTATATAAAAATTTCATCCTTGCAGTTCATTAAAAGAAAAAGAACATACATGTCTAGAAAATACTTAAAAGGTAACGGGGAAAGGTGAATGTAGTAATAAGTCGAAATAGGGACATTTGGTTAAATAAAGTAATTTGCTTGATTTTGTAACGTGACAAAATAACAAAATGGGTCTTGTAAATGTTTTCACAAAGCTCGTAGTTAAAGAGAATTTAGTTGTAAGTCTTATTTCTCCTCGTCATTGGGCTCGATATCATTACTTTCAAAGGCTATTACGCTTTAATGTGTGACCTGAGTAAAGCTTTTAAGGAGTCTTCCGTCACAAATTATGACTTCGATCGAAGAGACTGTTGATACAACTATTTTGGATATGACTTTCTATATTAACTAAATAATTTACTAGGTCAAAAAGCAAGACCAGCGAAACTTGCACGAACAAATGCCATTAGAAAACTGATTATATACCCGAACAGTCAAATATCCATCGAGTACCATGGAAAATTTCAAGCGTGTAATTAACTATAAAAGCTATTTTACAACATTATGGTAAGGAAAGACCCAATGGTAGAGTACATGGTATAATTCAGTCAGATACGGTAATGCTCGTCTTTATAGACAAAAATAATGGCTTAGCGATAGAAAAACGTGAAGTAGAAAACCCGGCCTGCTTTTAAAATATTATATACCGCATGTGAGTTTTATAAACAGTACACAAAAATTACGTAAAGAAATAGATACCATCCATCCGTCTATTTACACAGCAAGAAGAAACCATGAAAAGACACGTAGTGGTCTCCCAGACCCACACTGAAGATACGTGCTAAGGATTCTTGTCCATGGTCGTTTACATAAAATAATTGAATACATCATTGCGCGGTGGTGACTGAAACATTATGCTGCTAAGAGTAAACTCTTACGGTTTCAAAATTTTAAATAAACATGTAGCTACTATATGTAGTAGTAGCGTAGTGTGACACACATAGTTTGTTTCAAATGACAACGAAGGTTTCAAGATGAAATGCAACGAATAATTAAGATCAGCAGCCAAGTTTTCGTACCTTCCTCACCGTCGAGGAATCCGATCGTTGGACTCCGTTGGCGCTTAATGACACTTAAAACTTATATACCTTAAGCAAACATTTAACGCAATATTTTGCTACCAGTTATTTATCACCAGGACATTCTCTGTAGAGAAAGAAGATGGACACTGCATTTTACGTGATGCAACTGAAAAGATGGTAAGAAAAGTGGAGAATATTTTCGGGCAAAAGAAGGTTCGAACTTTAGGGCATTTTACAGTTAAAATCGTTGTTTGTGATGGCTTTAAAATGATCACAAACAATCGCTCATGAAAAGATTATACAAACTCACTTCCAGTTCAATAGAAGCGGTTCTTGTCAATTCTAGATCCAATTTTCGGACTAGAAGTTAACAAAACGCTCATCTAGCATATTCCACTACCAATTGGTGAAACAGCGTTTCTTCAAAAGCAAGATCCTTTTAAGAGACCGAACCGAACTCCGCCTTCGATAGCGCGTAAAAGCCCAATGCCAGATAGAGTACGCAAAGACGCTACCAATATGACAGGATGATGTTACTGTGACCGAGAATAAACCAAGAACACTAAAATTTTATAGTCAGGTTTGAGGATACCAATATTATAAAATAAAGGACATTACGATGTATGCAACGCTCCAAGAAGCGATATATTACATACATATATAAGAAATTAGTTTATAACATATATATATATTAACGGTTCGTACCTAAAAATTATTGCGGTGAATAAGGTTTCGTTCATTCGTGGACGATCCGCATTTGCCGCAGTTACACAGTTCCATTAATAGCAAATGAGTTGCAAATAAGATACAGTTAACAAATAAGCGCATCTTAACGCTTTGACTACGTATTAGATAGTACTATTATAAACAATGGCCAGGTATAACCAGACCACGGCAGCAAGTATAATCTGTTGTAGTTAATTTCAGTTTTCTTTTCAAGAGCGGCTTGTTATGACCGTTGTTCATTTGTGGGTGAGGTGCGTTTGTTGCAGCCATTTGTTCCTTACTTAACGCGCTCGCCGTAATTCATTTGCCTAATTACTCTTTAAGTTAATCTGGCTTTGTTGTTTTAAAAAATATTTTTCATTTAAATGATTGAATAGGTTTTTGAATACGAAAAGGTATGATCTCTAAATATTTTGCAATGTTTACACAAATGTTTTGCTGCGTTTAATTCCTGCACTATATACGATAACGATACAAAAATATCGAAATGTAAGTTATGACGAAATTGCTCGATTGCTACCAAACCAAAGATTGCGTTCTCCCTAGTTTACAGTCGTGGTAAATTTTAACATTAAACCTAATAAGACAATCAAACGTCTACATATATATATAACGTTTGTTCTTCGGCCGTAGCTCTTATAGCCTTTTGGTGAATAACGTCGTTGTCGTTGTCGTTGCTAGAAGTAGGCTTGAAATATATAGAATATTTAACTGTTTCGATAAAAAGTGTTTCACTACTAAAAACATTCCTTAGCCTCATAGATTTTATATGCCATAACGACCCTCACGTGAAACACTAAATATTTAGAAATGAATATTGTTTTCCTAAAGTTTTATATTTAGCTTGTCTATGCTAAGATTTAAAACTTAAGGCTCAGATGAGTGAGATGATATACAAGTGAATTCCTTCTCTTCTTTCATCTCATATTAACACCGAGTAAAATTTGGCTTGAGGCTTTTAGATATGGGCGCAATTGTGAATATCCATTATGTGCACTTGCTTTAATTTATCATGGATAGGAATTTGCCTCTTTTTGATTTACGCGTATAGTATTAAAACTCACAAAAATTACTATCTCAATCACTTGGTTCACTCACAAAAGCCTTTTGATAATTTGCTTTTCCACAACTTAATCTAGTAATAAATTTCAAAGCTTCGTACTGACTGAATAGTATTTGAAAAGTAGAGATTTTCCCAGTGCTAACTGAGAACACAAAAGAAGAGAACATGTTCGAGGCCGAGTAGGTTATCCCATTGCACATTGAGAATGAATGTATAAATATTTTAGTTTCATAGATACAATGAGCCAAATGGAAAATAAATTATTTAAAAATTTTTAGATCCTAGGCTTGAAAAAATACAGTAAAAAAAAAAAATAAATATGAAATATACACATACATTGCTACTGCAGAAACTAGAAAGACCAGAATGCCTGAAAATGCAGTATCGGTCCACTAACAGTTCCTCCATGTCAAAACTAAGCAATTCTGTTTGTTATTCTTTATAAACAACTGATGTTCGCAATTATAGCAAAAGTGAGGGAATATATATATGTATATATCCTGTCGTTGGCGACGCCAATGTGTTCGTTATTCACTATGACTGCGTACCTGCGCCTCGTAGTGCATGTAGGACAATCCTTCGCAAATTTGACGCAGGAACACTGTACACGCCTTTTCCGTTAGCACAAAGTCGTCATCGATCACTCGTTCAAACAATTCTCCGCCGCGAATTCTAAAGACAGATATATATGGGTTTCGCATAAAGTTTTTACTAGGCTCTTAATATTGCAGTGAGAAATAACCTAATGAGGTCAAATAGAATCAATTTTATAATCTACACAAGATACCTAATTACACACTTATCAATAAGAGCAAGGTAAAGCTTATGACTAAATGTAGTTATCGATATTGTTATACCGACGTCTATTGATAAGGTAAATATCAACTAAAATCGGTAACTTATAACAATATCATGCACTAAGGAAATAAAGATAAACATAATGCACAAGCGCATGCAAAGGCAGCCTCCTGAATACCTCTATGTAAATTGTTTAACATTTATGTGACTTCCTTCAGAAAAGCAGATTTCGATCTCAAGGGTTTAAATTTACTTTTCAGTTTTATGCTTCGTTTATTTTATCCAGGGCTGTTAGTTTCTGCAATAAAATGGATATTCTCAAGATGTCGATAAAAAAATAGCTACCTTAAAGAACAAGTAACAAGTGTTGGGATTGTTCACTAGTTAACTTAATTTGCTTCTTGGTTGTATCTATAGTTATTTCCATAGTGGCAACTTTCGTATCGTAAGACTTGTTAAAAATAGCTGAGAGGCCTACTGTGTAAGGGCTATGCAGAAAGTATGCGCCGTGTGAGATGAACGTGAATAGGAAGAGTCTCTGTGATATTGATGTGTATCGTCATCAAATCAGTAGAATTAAAGCAAATGAAAGATTTTGCTTACTACCCTTTTTTAGCGTGGCTTTGTTTTTGGTTACGTTCTCTCCCTAGGTACTTGGCTACAGAAGCATCTAAGCAAATATGCGATTGAATCAGATAAAAAATTCAGACTCGACCTATTTGAACATTCTCAATAGACATATAAAACGAAGCCTGGACTACAAACAACGCGCCATGATCATTCCATTATGGGTATTAACCGGGTATTACGAAGTAAAAGCAGAATTGACTCTACTTCCAGTCACTTTCTAGTAGAAGTACGGTGCTCAATAATATCAGCGCTAGTCACACAGTTCTTTATGGCGTGCTAATTTTAGAATTTTAATTAGTTTCCTGAACGAGTCTCGACTCTACCTACCCTGCTTTCAAAGCCTTAATGTTGGTTCGACAGGTCATTTTGTTCTCATCGAATTAGTTCACTCCCGCACACTACACTTGTATCTTCGAGGATGTTTATGAGATAAATATTCTTTGAACCTGCCAATAAATATTCCATGTTATCACATAACGAGGTAATTTTTATTGTTCAGGTTCAGCACATTTTGCCAATTTATCTGAGAATTATAGCATCAGAATTGTCGTGCTTCAATAGCAAAGTTCCTTCTAGCGTCCGAAAGCTATTCTTTCCCAAATGCTTTTTACAAATCAAAAGTTGATACTTACGAAAGTCGTCTACTGAATTCCGAAAGTAAAATTTACAATACATTACCACCAGCAACGTATTGTAAATTCTAGCCCTGTTTCATAATAATAATAATAGAAAGAAATTTTTATTTCTTTTATTTGGTCCTCTATGACTCATGAATTAATTTGCAAGCAATCTCAATAGTGTGTAAGAAGCTTTACGCTATGTGAGCTAGGCATGATAAAAAAAATAATGTACGCATTCTTATGTAGGCGCAGGTAATATTCGGCTAGTACAAAATAAACTAAATGCTAGAAAACGGGCATGCCTATTAGGAGCGTAATATATTGTTGGGTGAATAACTGCATATCTTAAATAGATTTTGCTAAGAAAATAAAACATTATTAAGTTCTCTATTTGAGCTTTGTTGAATCGGATTGTGGATCTGCTTAAGTGTTGTCTGTTAATTTTCAATCGTAGTATCAAAAAAAATTGCGTACAATTCGAGTATGAGCACGAACTCTTTGAGACCATCATCAAATGCATCGTATAGCTGAAGAAGCCGGGGGTGTTGCAGCTTCTGCATGATCTCCACCTGAAATTGAGAACTATGCGTTAATAATGAGCAAACAATTAACGCATGCGATATAACTCGATAATAGTTTAGAAAACAAAATATTGTCGATATAATAAACCCTTTTACACCGAAGGTGTGCCGCGCGTGTATTATGCAATTACGTGCACACAGAAAGAAACTATGTACAAAGGTAACAGGGCATATACCGTCATTTGCGCACTTGCACATTCGAATTACTGCCAGTTAACGATGCTTACTTACGGGCTACCACTTATAATCGATTTATGTGTATGTTAAGCTGTCAGCTAGAAAAATTGATGGATAAGACTAGATAATGCTCAAACCTAGATATAAAATAAGCATTGTGCTAATTGGTAGTGTATTAAAACAATTTGTGCTTAGACTCTCCGGCTATGACAGCACCCTTTTCCGTCTGCTAGTCGAAGAAATCAATATATTACTTGACTTTTCTGACCAGTATGAAGTGCCCCCCCACATATCATGTACATCCACATATCCGCCCCTCACATATCATACATCAGGCAGTCTAACCACAGCTCATGTCGCTAATATTGCGACAACGTAAGCTGTAGCCCTGTTAACCATACAAATGGTGCTTTTCATTTTGTTACGTAGAGTTTGTAATTTTATAGAAGAACAGGAACTCTCTAAGGTTTTGTTCGTAATGGATATGATATTATAAAAAAATGATATTAAATATATAATTTGAGCGAGTCACAGTATTTCCGGAACGTATTGTGTAGACTCTTCACTGAAAGTATGCGTATTGGATGTTTTATTACTATTATACTCGGTAGAAGAATATCGTCGAGCTTACGTATGTCGAGACAAATCCTCTGTACAAAAAGATTTCCTACTCAACTCTTCATAAGACCTGAAACCACCTGTCATTCTTTGTAAAAGGCTACATAACTGACTCCCCGGTCCTTCTAATGCTGTTTATATTTTTTTTCTTGTTCTATTAGTTTACCTGCAGAATTCATAAAAGAGACTCAAGAACGCATTTGACCTAAAAAGACAAAAGTTGTTAATGGGACAGTATATATATAAGAGGTCGTCCTGGCCCACCAGGTGCAAATGATAGCGACACATTTAACATAATACATTTCAATAAAAACCGGCAATGAAACTTTCTTAGAACAGTGTAAACAATCACAGAAGGCTTTTTATATATCTAAACAAGGGCCACAGCAAAATTAATACACAGTGAACATTAACAGAAATCATGGTTGCCAAGCGCATTTATGAAGTTAAATACACAAGCATCAACTTCCTTTATGTTAATGATGTGCATTTATTATTGTTACCTTAATCCTCAAATTTATGCACTGTTTCCGTCCATGCGGATTTTAGAGCACCAGAGGAAAACATGTTAATAGCTACGCGCGATTTTTCACATATTTTATTCTCCAAAAATTAGCACACCACTGAAATTTGTTGATATTTAATTCAATTATCAAACACACCTTCATTCTTTAAAGGATGTTCTGAGTAGGATCGAAACACTGATGTCAAAGATTTATCGTTCGTAAGTATTTGTCTACATTTCGTTATTAACGGGCGGTACATGAGTCCCTCCGTGTAGGCTACATAAGAACAATTGACTTTAATAACACAAGCAAAAGAGTTTTCTCATCACGATATTTTGCCACATTAGAGAAGCTAATTCACAGCACGATTTATTTAACCGACTGAGTCTGTAAAATTACGATCTATTATTACATGACCAAAAAAAAGCTAAGGGTCACTCGCATACGCATTGATCTAGAACCGTTACTAAAGGTAAACGGTGACCATTCTTTATATTAATTTACCGTTAAGCTGGACAGTGCGATATAACGCACTCACCACTGAAATTGTATTGCATTGACATTACTGAGTTGTGATCCAGCAAACTGCACTTCTAGATTCAATCAATAGACTGACTGTGTTTGTTCTTACTAGTAAATAACTTGGTAGCCCTGCCTATCCCAACTGAACTAGCGTAGTTCGTCAACCGATCTTCCAAAAACGACGTTCTGTAACGGGTATGCAGTATAAATGCTAAATAATTCGAGCAAAGATAATTATATGAGTTGGTTCAGGTACTAAGTATTTCAATTTATGAATCGAAAATATAAACATCAAATTTTGTGATAGCAAATTTCGATGTCAGTTATGGAAATAGTTACGCACAAATGACATGGTAATCGATAGCATCTGGTATCCCAACTTTTGTACTCCTCAATCTTAGCACCTTTTTAAACCTTGAAACATGATTTCCTGTTTTCTGATGGGTAAAATGGTTAATGATGATACTGCCTCAGTCTAAGGACATGAATCGTCTTTACATTCTGGTATCTAGTACACCAGAGTTTTCCGCCGTGCAACTTAATCCCGGTTTCCCATTAAACGGGTCCTTTTCGCAGGATGGGAAAAAATGTACGCGTTGTGTACAGGGTGACTGAGTAGTCCGTATTGGGCCCGGGCTAAAATCTTTATTCCGGTTGAGCCTTTCCATAACTACTAACACCTTGTGTATTTTAAAGTCTCGATCGATTGTATAAAACATATTGAGCTTCAAATTATTCTGTGCTGTGGTGAGGGCCGTTAGAGATAGACAATTGTATAATGGCTACCCAAGATGTTGCGGAAATACTAGATAAATGCTCGAGTAGTGGGCAAACTTTAACCATGGCGCGTTGCAACCTCCAGCAATAGATATGCATAGGGACTCCTTTAAAGATACGTGCATGTTGAATCTCATGCTTTGCTTATTCGACATTCGATATTCGTCGCAGTTCACTTTCCAAATATATCTAGCCAAGACGAAAGATACCGATATCTTTTTGGCTATATTCTCGTGCCTTACCATTCTGCAGATGTGATTGAACTACAACCAATTACAGCTTGGCTTTGGTCATATATTACATGCAACTAAGGTCGAGCAATTGAAACTGCTTTATATCAGGGAAGAAAAATTGTGGCAATCTATATCAAGACATCGAATAAGTAGATAAAGCTAGTAACTCCCTATGTTCCATGGATCTTATACGTACCCGAACAAAATGAACATGCTATGAACGATGTTAATTACCTGACGATTATGGCAGCCATATCGATTGCCTTTGGTTTGATAGAACGATGGAAAATATTGAGCCGTTAAAAGTTAAAGACCGAAAGATTAATCACGCTGGTAAACTTAACGTTATTAAGGAAGAAGGCTCACTTAGATGTTTTTGAGGAAGCACCCATAAGAATTCACCAACTCAACCTACCGGGGACGAAGGATTGAACCCATCATTCTTGGATGATGTTGCAGCAACCAGTTAGATGCCGAAAGGGTTTGTTTTCACTTCTAATATAAATGAGTCAAAATGAACCACAAATTCGAAGCTGCTTCCGTGGTCCTCGGAAAGCTGCCTGTGGCCTTGTTCAGCTTTTAGGTTGGCTAGAGCGGAAGTGTTCAGTTTATATATAGACTCACTTCTGTGCAAACGTGGGAAAACTAAGTGAAACTTACTAATGAACGGCAGCTACTTTTTTGAAAGCTGTAAAGTGTTAAAGGAAGTTTAGTTTCAGGAAATCGCAAAAGACGCTTAATAGCAGAAATTAGGTCGACTTACAAAGGTTTGAACAGATTCGTTGCACTGTCAATGGGCACAAATACAGCGCTAAATGCTGTATCCATTGAATTCATAGGTCTATTAATAACAATATCGTGCGGTCAACTAGTACTAGTTTAACGAATAGAATTAATGAAAGTGGGTCTCAAGCTCGTAAGGTGAGTTCCTCACTTTCTGCCTGAGAGAATCTTTAACGTAAAATTTAATAGGACTTCTTTGTTCGGATACGCTGCTTTCTGGCCACAGGCCACTGTATTTATTATGTTTCTTGATCAACCAAAGCTTATTTTAAACAACGATTCCTTATATAACATCTAGACAGATGTAGAAAATTGAAGAAGCGTAGGTACTAAGAACATAAGTCTCAACCAACATTATGTATGAAGACCTAGGATCTTGCTTTAAGACTTTATGAGGCATATTTTTTTTCTTTATTTGATGCCATTTACCATACATTCACATTAATAGTGCACGTGCACATAATCAAATAATTATAAACTCAACAAGCAACTTGCAGAATGCTCAGAGAATGATATTGCAGGTCTAACATTGCACACATTTCACATGCACCTTTCGCATTATCAGCACCGGCAACCTCCTTCGGACTGCGATAATCAAATGTCCTGCAGACAATATGATGAAATCCACCAGCCACGTGTGCGGTCACGCCATGCCAGTTCACTCTTTCACTGCCTTTTCAAACAGGATTAGCAATCGGGGGTGCATAAATTAGGTCTATTCACGGATACATTGTTTAAAGATTTCTATTTCACTTCAGATTAGTTATCAGGTCAGCTTTTCAATAAATGGTGATATCTCACAGAGTAGGGGGGCAATGCGGTTTATTGCAATATACGGATTTTAAAGCAAGCGAAAACACATTCTACGTTCGTTCAGACGGTAATACGAAAATCATTTTTTCGTGTGCCTCGCGAAAGCATAAGTTCCGCGCCTTTTGATCTTGATGCACGGAGACTTCAGATTTACTGTTTCTCCTTTGGGTATAACTACATGCGTCGTGCATATACAGAGACTAAATAGCGGGGTTTAGACGAACCGTTCCGAAACGAGAAATTATTATTATTACAGTTTACCAAAATTCAGTTTCAGTATCCTGCCTAGTTCCTTTAATAGTAGTAGTAGTTCATGTAATGAACAGTCAGTATACTCCGCTTCTTTCCGGTATAAAAACTACAAAAATTCAAGTTTATGGAAAGCAGTAAACACGTTTTCTAGCGAAAACCTCAAAACCCGAACTCAAGGTATACTGACTTTTACACGGCCAAGCTTTTGTCCTTGATTCACCGTGAGATCTAGCGATATTGACTACAGCCCATACGACACACAGGGCATACTTTTCATGTTAAAAAAGCTAGCGCTGTTTTTCGTAAGAGCTCACGTTGATTCTCGATCGCTGTGAAGTCCAATACTGCCTTTCGCGTGCTTTGGCTAATGGACCTTCCAAATAATGGTCCACTCAATGTTTCTTAGGCAGAAAAGTATTTTCGTATAGGATTATGTTGTCACCAAGCCATCGTTAGCTGTCCACCGTCCCGGAGGTCCGATCGTTGAAGGAAGCAGAAAAGATTCAACGATCGGAAGGGGTTGCTGGACCCCTACCGGGCGCGTCCCCAGGTGGCGGATAGGGGAAGGTCTTTCAGATATGATAGGTACCGGGAAAGTACACCCGGCGCGGACCAAAACCAGCCCCCAGGGAAATTTCGTTTCTCATACACTTGCTGCGAAATAGAAACGGTGGGCCCTTGAGGACTCTAGCGGCGGAGGAAAATCAACTTAGAAGGTTTCAACGGCGCGAAGAGTAGGGGAGCAATGACAGAAAGCGCTGGGCTCGGGAAGGCCGGAAAAAAATAAGACAAGTCGCTGGACTGGGACAAACGTGAGGGTACCGCTCTAAAACCGTGGGGCACTGATTAACTGGAAGGTAGTACAGGGGCCTGGGCGTCTAGTCAACACCACCTGGCTGCCCCATCGACTGACCGAAAATCCCGTTATTGTTTCAATGCCGGGTGACGACCCGAAGCGGCCCTGCAGCAATATTCGGGGGGCATTGCGTATGAAACTCTGTCCTTCGATAGATGTCAGAAAGCTAATGGTTCGAGCAACCGACGCTGTTTGCGACCCACAAACAGATCATGATGTATAGAAATCAAGAAATGGAAAACAAGATAAAGATAAATGCCGGTATTACAGTGCCACCCCTTGCAGAAAAGAAAAAACATATGTGGAGAGAAGACACGGAAGAAATAGAGAAGAAGAGGGGAAAGACCCATATGAAAAACCTTATCTGCACGAAGGGATGCCTAAAGGGTCAAGACAAGTATATGACAAGGACGTTGTAGGGAAACAAACTGGATAAATCCCAGAGAGCCGCCCAGGGGAGACCCAACAGCAGACCTGCAGGATTGGACACTAGGAAGAGATGCAACTAAATCATGAGGGGATAACCCCGACTAAAACACAAGAGCAGGCGCTATCAAGGTAAAGTCTCGCTAAATAATATGGAGGATATAAGCCCATCAGACAAGAGACGAAAATAAACTAAAGAGGAAGTATTGATAGAGTCCAAAAGTGAGGACGAGGCCATAGATATAGTCAAAAAACTTTCTGGAATCCTAGAAATCCTGTGTAGGAAACACAAACGCACACCTAGTGACATCAAGGAAAATGCTAGACAACTGGCTAGAGCAACTAGGACCTTGATAAGAACAGAGGGACTAAGAAAGAAGAACTCGAACGAAGAAATAGTCTGATACGATATCGCAGGAATTAGATCCACAGAAAACACAAGATGGACAGAAAAGGACAGAGGACGAGAAAATACACAAGGAAAATAGAGAAGGCATCCTGTGTAATAGATGCAAAAAGAAGGTTGAAAAGGAACGCCTACAAGAGATCGAAGGTACAAGGATAGAAGCAGAAATAGAAGCGGAACTAACCGCAGTTAAAACGGAAGAAGACTTTGAGCGCGTAGCAAGGAAGAAATGGCCCCAGAAAGTGTTTAAACGTGTTAACATAATAAAGGAAAACATACTGGCAATCAAAGATACAAGGGCGTTGATAATTGAGAAAGGTCTCGAGAAGGATCAAAACTTACTTAAACAACTTAATACTCAAATAAATGGAGCTAAGGAAGTAGGAAAATTGACTGCGGGTAGTGTCGTATAAATCACGAGCAGCAGCCCCTTTTATCTTATGACAGGGGACGCAGAAGGGGAGGAAATACCAGAAAATGCAAACAGGAAAATAATAGTGGGAGTAATAAATAAAGAAGAGACAGAAGAGGACCTCACAAAAATGATCAAAAAAGTAGTCAAAACTCTTAAAGATGAAAGAGGGCAAAAAACACCAGTAATCAAGGTGACCGATCAAGCAGATACCGAGAACACCAGCAAACTACTTGAAGTATATGGTAGATATTTTGGGTGCGATATTAATATATGCAGAGAACAAAAGGAGAGTTCACAAAAACAGAACACGGAAAAGGAAGAAATCGAAAAACCGATAACAAGAGGGAAACAATATGAAGAGATCACAACAATAAGGATAAAGGCGGGAGAAGACAGATCCTACAGTGAGATGTTGGCGGGAGTGCGCACGAAACTAGGACCCACAAAAGTAGACGGAAAAATTGGAATCTTCCAAGGTGCAGGAAAAGACGTGCTGCTACGGGTACAGGGAAAAATAAAAGACGAGGCCACAAAAATTGCCAGCATTCTCAAAAAAGATGAAGGCATGAAACTGAATATAAGCATAAAGACAAATCAGCATACTTTGGCCATATGGGATGTAGATTCTTTGGTTACGGGAAGAAAGATAGCGAACGACATCAAAATTGCGCTGAGACTGCCAGCAAGCACGGAAATAACAGCCGGGGACCCTCGTCAGTTACGAGGCAGTTGGTATTCATTGATACATATACCAACAGGTCTGGGAAAGAGCATAGAAGAAAGAAGAATAGTGCAGATGGGGCCCTACAGATGCAAGATAAGGGAATGGATCAGGATACCAAATTGTTTCAGATGCCAGAAAGTAGGACATAAAGTTCATTAATGTACGGAAAGGCCTAAAGCAAAAGGAATAAGCTGCTTCCACTGCGGAACCACGCGACAGCCTGCAAATAGCTGTGAAAGATCGACTCCCTTTTTTTACGAGTGCGAAATGGACGGTCACAGAGCCACACCAATTCGGCGCCCTAGATACCGAACACTAGTGGACCGGGTCAAAACCAAACGAAAGTATGAGAGTAGGATAACAACAGAGCCTTCCTCCCTCTCCTCTTCCGGAGATGGAGCGGCAGAGTCAAGAGAGAACAACGAGAAGGTAGTGAAGGAAAAAGACGAAGAAACATAGGAAAGTGAAAAGAGAGTAAAAAGACCAACGATAGATGAGGAAAATTATATAACACCGTCCGCAAAAAAAGACCGTTAAACGGACCGTTGAAGAGCCAAGGAAACAGAAGCAGACAGCGGAGAGAGGAAGGGAAGACAATCATCAAAATAGAGTTCAGGCTCCCACAGATTAACCTAAATCGCTTGTCTACCGCCCATGACTTACTGGAAATGACGATCCAGAAATACGACATACATCTTTATTTACTATCAGAACCGAACTACAAAAGAATAGCTAACGCTAAGGGAATTGTGGTTACAGACGACAAAAAGGACACGACCATATATTGGAGTGGCATAGGAAACACGGTATTACAAAGAAAGGGAGCAGGAAACGGATTTACATGGGTGGAGATTGAAAAGGTGGCAGAATTTTACTCGTGCTATTTCTCGCCCAATAGACCAACAGAGGAATTTGAAAAATTCCTGGAGGAGCTGGGACAAAGCGTACAACAACATGATACAAGGAAAAAGATCATTATCACGGGGGACTTTAACTCAAAGAACGTAATATGGGGTAGCAGAAGCAATGATCGGAGACGAACAGTGAATCAAGAGTGGATGGCAGCAGAGGGGCTGGTGGCGCTTAATGACGCCAAGACTCCTACTTACGAACACAGGGGCTACCCATCCTTCATAGAAATCACACTGGTAAACAATGAGGCAGCAGCCTCCACAGCAGGGTGGAGAGTTATGGACAAAGAGGAAAGCGGTAGTGACCACCACTACATATTCTTCCACGTCGAACAAACAAGCCCACCGGAGGGCATACAGAGAAAGACATGAAGATAGCAAGCAAGGAAGCTAGACTTCTCAATCCTTCAAAGGGAAATAGACAGAAGGTGTGAATAAATCACGGCACTCGAAACGAGAACCGGAGGGATACAAATAGACGCGCAGCAACTCAGTCCGCTTATGATCGACGCATGCACAAAAGCTGATCGACAACCGTCCAGCGGTCGACACCATCACCGCCCAAAACACTGGTGGAATAAGGAAATCGCAGAGCTTAGGGAAATGTGTGTGAGGAAAAGATGCACATACATAAGAACAAGAAGCTTGCAGAGACGTACGAACAATCTACAACCAGAAACAGAGCAGAGAACGATGCAACAACTCCGTGAATACCAGGAAGCCCGAAACAAGTTAAGACAAAGTATACGACGTAGTAAGGAAGGATCCTGGCAGAAACTCATCAAAGCAGTCGATCGAGACGTGTTCGGATTTCCCTACCAAATTATAATAGATAAAATAAAAAAAAATCGCCACCGATCCCCCCCGATGTAGAGGTGAAAGCGGTAAGAAGCCTGTTCCCAACGCAACCGTGGAGGGGCGACACAACGTTCAAGGTTGATGAAAGAGACATCCCAGAAGTAACAATGGAAGAAATAACAGAAGCAGGAAACAAAATAGCAGCGGGGAAAGCACCGGGACCGGATGGCGTCCCGCCAGAAGTAGTCAGAATGCTAATCAAAAGATGGCCAACGATATTTCAAAAATTGGCAAACGACATACTATGGAGAGGGTTATTCTCGGATATATGGAAGGAAGCAAACCTGGTACTGATTCCAAAACCCGGGAATAAGACAAGACCTACGGCGTTTCGACACTAACAGCTGTGGACAGGGTCCTCGGGATAGCGCGAGAGGAGATGAGCAGCAAGCTGAAACTTCGTGCTGCTAATCCTTCTGGATATTAGAAATGCCCTTAATAACATGAACTAGGGAAATTGATGGAAGCACTGGAAGAAAAGGACATTTCTACGTATTTACGCAAGATCATCAGTTCATACTTAGAAAACAGAAAACTGATAGCGGATGGGACAAGATGCGCGGTCACAGCTGGGGTCCCGCAGGGATCGGTCCTCGGTCCAATACTCTGGAACCTAGCCTACGACGGCGTACTGCAAGTGACGGGTCTACCGGAGGGTGTAGAAACCATAGCATATGCAGATGACCTGGCTCTTGTAATCAGAGCCCGGACGGAGGTGAAACTAGAGAATAAGGCTAACCCTCCAGCTTATAGAACGATGGATGGAAGAACATTACTTAGGGCTAGCCGCGGAAAAGATAGAAGCAATATATCTAGCTGGAAGAAAAAAGACCAAAGGTGTAGAAATATTTTTGGGATATACTCAAATCAGCATCCAGAGAAAGGCGAAATATCTCGCTGCGATCACGACGCTGCTCGTTGCTGTTCACGCACCGTTTATCTTTTTCTGTCCCGCATAGCAGCTTTGGTAATCTGAGCTATGGATTTGCGGAATCAATCGTTTGTTTAGTTTAACCTCCTGGTTGTATTATGCGAATGATTTTCCTTCTTTCACTATTCTTTTGTTGTTCTGAACAGATTAATTGTCGCTGCGATGCAACTGCTGCCGCGCCTTGCGCTCAATGCGCGCTACTCATTCGAGGCTTTGGTCTGCAGCTCATTCTTGTACTCGCGTCTTGTTTTATTAGTTTTTCTTAGAGCGCTATTGCTAATATTATTATCGTCACTTTTAAGTAAAAAAACCCAATACATATC
This sequence comes from Varroa destructor, assembly GCF_002443255.2. Taxonomy (NCBI): domain Eukaryota; kingdom Metazoa; phylum Arthropoda; class Arachnida; order Mesostigmata; family Varroidae; genus Varroa; species Varroa destructor. Next base: position 4,033,358 of record NW_019211458.1, read on the forward strand.
GAGCAGTCCTTGCAGTAACTTCCAATGTAGTTGTACTTCGACAGATCTTTGATTAGTAATGCAAACTGAGTTTCAAAGACGAAAGCCATATTGTCTTAAAAGATGTTTTAAACTCTGCTTTGCCATTTTGCATTTCAAATGCCACAACAGAATCCGCGTTTGGAACGTCTTCTGTGCTTGAATAACTTCCGCACTTTCCGTGGAGCCGACAGCGATAGAAAAAGTAATAGCAATAGCGGTTGTATATAAAGCTAAATGACTCATGTATTGCCAGGTGTAGTACATGATGTGCAATCTGAACTACTAACCTATTTAGTTGTTTTTTGTATGTGGGAGTTCTGTTTTAAAACTTGGTCAGAAGTTAGGTCCAAACTTTAACAACGTTTTTCCATGCGGGAAAATTCAGTTTTAAACCTTGGCCAAGAGTTAGGTGTATAGGTCACAACAACCTTATAATATGTGGGAATTCCACCCTAAAACTTCGTGAGGAGTGAGGTCTATGAGGTCTAACAACATTCTTATATGTAAAAATTCTCTCCTGCAATTTGGGCCGTCTTTCTTGCATATCATGCTAAATTTTTGATAGAAACCTAGACCTACTTGAGAAAATACAGAGGGAATTTGAACGAGAGGTCGAATTCAAATACTGTCTTAAAAGTGACTAATTACAATGTTTCTTTGTAGTAAATAAATAGTGATACAAATCAAAACATGTATTTAATACGATATCAAAACCTCGTAGCGAATGAGAAACAAGCAAATACGGCAATAAATAGAAAGATAGTCAGCTTTTCGAAAACAATAAGGTCTAATCTTAGCATGAAATAAAATATATACCAATTGCTGTTGAGTTTCAGACAAAAAGCTTGAAAACGGTCATCTCAACACAGTCAATGAACTACGAAGCGCTCAGATTCAATGCATCTACTCGACATTCGAATACTGATTTAAATTAGCTTAGTTGCGTGTCTAATGGTTATAGCCGCATTACTGCTCTTTGACTTGACGGTCAGTAAGGCACGCGGCATTTGGTTGGATGTACGTTCTACCATGTCCTTTCAGCATGCTTATCGTTACTATAATATTTATTCTGCCATTCCTGTAAAGCTGACAACGTCCCGTTGGATTTGTGATTCGCTAGATCAAATTAGCACGATCTACCGTTTTTTTATAATAAATCTTAATTGAACATTAACTTAAGCATCAAATACCATGTTTTTCGTCCGGCTGCTTTCGTTATATTTATTCATGCTTCAAATAATCTTCAAAATCCTGCAGTATCATGAAGACGCGGGTGAAGTATAGCTGTAATATTTTTATAGTCACTCTTACGGATCGTTTATTTAAAGCATCAGGTCGTCTGCTAATTACAACCTTGGTCCTGAATCTTGCCATAAAACCGAAGGTCTTAGGCACGAACAACTTGGCGGAAATTGCTCTTAAATGTTAAGTCACAACTGACGGCCGTAACCAGCAAGTCTTTGTCTATAAATAGAAGACCAAACCACCCACTACTCGCTGATTTTTTACTCTGTTCGAGTGCTATGTTAGTGTGCGATTGGATACAAATACACTAAATAAAACTTACCCTGGTAAAAAGTAACTGAGCCTGAATCACAAAAAAGTATTAATTTGGGGAGAATTGTCATACGTCATATGGAGTGAAGCTGTCACAGTCGTGATAACTGAGCTCAGTGTTTTATGAAGTTGAACAATCCAGTCCATCCATACCTTTAAGCACTGAGTGGAACATCCCGAACTACAATAGAATTACGTCATAGCCACATTAATTTCAGATATTTTGCTGCAAAGCGACAGAAATGTCTGTTGAATCGTCTTACTGACTATCAAACGGGCCTTCAAGAACGAAAAATCCCGTAAGAATAAGCATTGAGTCCATTAAGCAACGACATTGACATAGCCAAATCCACAAAATGCCTTTGTGATTTGATGTGTAGCTTGCTTTTAGAGATTTGATATTTGGAGATCCTTTGCAATATCCCAATAGGCAATACTCTCCTAAGCTGTGCCCCATGTGTATTATAATAATACGAGGTAAAGTGCACACCACACTCACAGAACTAATTCAAAATAAGGTTTTAAAAGCTGTACCAGGGATTTCACTTTTTTAAGATGCAGACCGCTTGTATTTAAAGCTTAGATGTCGTTCTCCGAAAAAATCTGACTTTTTTTCAGCAATTCGGTTTGTGCTGTGATAGAACAAGAATTGTTACAAATGTAATGATTTCATGTAGTGGATAATGAATAGGAATGCTGTGCTATAAAATATCACGCTTAGATTAAATTTAAAATGAACATTGGTAACAGAGCTTTATTTCATCCTTGCACTTAACACACACTTTCAAACTTTTTGATTATCGATTTTCCGCTCTGTTGTCTGAGAAGAAGGTTTCCAGTAGTATTTTAAATGGAAAAAAATTCTTCGCAGGCTTCGGTTTTGCTTGTAATTGTAATAGTTGCGACATCGCTTTGTTTTGCGCAGCTTTCGGCGCACGGGCATTAGCCATACGGAACCCCTGTGCTAGGTAGGCTGAACGCGATATGTCTTGTGTTAGAACCGTATGAGGGACGCTAATTTGAAAGGGTGCTTTATTTAATTATCGAACAGTAAACAATTATCTTACCTGCGGGTAACTCGGAGGTTGGATCCGAGGGTCTCTATAACACTATGTCAGCAGGTAGAACCCTAATACGCTCAGTAGGAGGAAAACAACAAAGGTAGGTTTACAAAAAGTTGCGCAAATTTGACTTTCTAAGCCTCTCGGCCAAATCTCTTTATAGAACCAGTGGATTAAATGCAGTGCTCATTGCACCATTATGACTCCAAAGGCTCGCGTAATTGCAAAGAGCATTCCACCATTTTGTCAATAATTTGTGTCGAACACCGTTCGGATATATATATATATGCATAAAAAAACAATTCACTTTGTTCTATAATTGAAGGGGCTGGTCGAAACTAAACTAATAACTACTCACAGAAAACACTGTTTCTCATTGTCTTACAACATATCCCTCGGCGCCGCAAGACTAGTCACAGTGGCTGGCCTTACATAGAATTATCACCGGTGACGAAAAGTAATGTCCCGGGTCGATAAAAGCAGAGAGGGATGGGCAGCTCCGGAAAATATGCCTAATGATATGCACTTGCTGAGAATGGAAGGCCTTATGTACTGGCAAATGCCTGTAAAAAAATAAGACAGTGAATAAGAATTTGTATATCGTTCAGACAAATTGAGCGAACGAAGCTATGTGACAAAAGGGTTCAACGAACGAAACGAAGGTATATCCTGTAAGACAGTGCCTGGCCGTACATGGAAAATATCGTCAAACCTGTGAAGTTTATCAATAAGCCAGACTTTAGAGGGGGTACCAGAGAGCAGCCTACTGCATTTACATTTTCTTATGCGGTATCTACTACTATCTTCTGCCAGTGCATCCATCGTGGCTTGTAAAAGCGCACATAATGAGCGAGAAAAACCGTGGATTGTCAAACGAATGAGAACGTAATGAGTTGGTAATATCTTTCATCAAGTAATAAGTCTGGCCATAAAATCATTTTCAAAAAACTGGGACAAAACTGAGTTCAAATTCTTTATGGAAACCGCTTGCATATTCTTTATCTTTGGCGGTCGGTTTGAAGTGTCGGTATCGCGTTATTCACGAAGGCTGATTAAATACTATACGAACCCGTTATGTTAGGATCGTACAAATAAGCATTATCCTAATTTACCGCTTATTTGTATTTTTAACCATTTTAGTTTGGTATTGAACTACACTTGTAAATCTAATTATAATAATGTCATAGTGTCTCGGTACTTGTTAAAAATAGTCCCTATTTTTCGCGTGTTTACGTCCGGTGTCGTCGGTAGACATTCGATCAGAAGGAACGAAACGTGTCTATGCCTGGATTTGAACCTCAACGTGTCCCTAGGATTAGCATGCTAATGTGTCACCTACTAAGCTATCACCGGAACAACACCCTACGGGCATGCGTCGCACTAATAGTGGTGATCATCATAGCTGACGTAAAGTGAAGGATCTATGCTGATGTTAATATGGTTGATAGTTATCGAATCAGTAAAAAGAGTAGCGATATGGGAATGTTAATCGGGTTAGTGAAACTAAATGAACCAAGTTCAAATGGACAATATTTAACGGAACGCTTTGATTCTTTACAACATAAGTGGCATGACACTCAGTCATTAGCAGTCTTGTCAATAATCACTTCATTGTTGCGCACATTTCTGTGTCTGAGCCGGAAGTTCTGAGGAGCTCCAAGTTAAGGGTCGGTGAAAAAAATTGCTAAACAAAAACTACACACACCAAATTATAGCGTCACTACTTGTGTTTCCTTTCAAGACAACAAAGAAATAAAAGATTCGAACAAGAGTCGCGATCATCAGACATAATTTGACCGCAGTTCGTTTCTTTTCCGTTTGCAAAGATGGCGCTTCTCCGGGAAGCCCCTACTTTGGCTTGATTTACTCCGGCCATGTTGGGCTCACGTTGCGCTGGGTCATAAAGGGCCTTTGAAGTCAGAAATGTAGCTGAAGAATATGTTTAATGCACACTTACCAACTATAAAGGATCACAGAGTTTAGCATGGGCCATGAAAAAATATTTTCGGAAACGTTTTGAACTTAACCGAAAAGCGCCTTGAGTTAGCTGCAAATGGCGGAATAAGTGATAAGCACAATAATTGTGCACCTTCATGCATAGAATGAGCTTAGGGAGTCTCTAAACTTCACCGTACTCATCCTAACCGATTCTCACCTTTCGTCAGCTGAAATAAATTGATTTGTTCGGACCAACCTTACTTGCTCCACCTTGCAATACACCTAATTTAAAGAACCGGCTGTAGGGTTGATGCGGGGCTTAACTCACATTGGTTTTCACCTAAACAAAGCTTAGAACCCCGTCGTTAGCACTCTATTTTTGTCCTAGATACAAATAAGCTATTGTTCAGTCGTCTTTGTTATACTCGAATAGGAATTATGTCATTTCCTGTCAGTGGTGATGATAGGTGGATCTGAAGCCCCATGGTGGTTGACTCCACCAGTGGAGAATTCTTTGCGGCAAGTGATGTCGCAGTGATTTAAGCTGTAACTCAGAACAAATACTTCCAACGGAAGACTGTTTGACGGCGAATGCCATATGTCATTTTGCTCTTACTTTCCTGAGGTCTACCACTTCACAAAGAACTTTAATGCCTGCAAACTTAAATAGTACTGAAATACTATTTTGCAATAAGTAAAAAATATAGGGCTATTTGAATACAATAATAACAAATAGTCGAGCAATACCTTGAAAGAAACTCACATTTCGTAAGAAAATTGTCTACAGGATATACAGACGCTCAAACCAGTCAAGAGAAATTTTCCGCAAAATATTTAGTCAATTAACCCTTATCAAACCAAGAAACAAATCTGCGAAAACCTTTTAGTTCTATGTCCAGTCTGTTCAAAGAGACGTACAGCGTTTTTGACTCAAATTACGAGGTGTTAATGTATTAAACCTGCACCGACGTAAGATACGAGCTCGAGCTTTACGAGTTACGGTTATTGTCTAGTGGTATGACAATTGGCATATAATGTGCTTTATTACTATAAGCGAAAAAAATAAGCTTATTTCCGTATGCAAACCACAGCCGAATATAATGGAAACCGACATCAAGCATATAAAGGCACACTATTATACTTTTTAGACAAATTTTATCTCAAGTTCAAAAGGTCAGATGCTCGAAACTCAATAAAAATTATTTTAGCAATAAAATGAAAAGGCTCCCTAACAGGAGAAATGTGAAGCTTAATATAGTGAAAAGCATTCTGTAAATATGCGGAATCTTCTGCATACTACTAAAAATTTGTACACCCTTGAATTAAGCCTGGTTCAAATCTGTACAAATTATGAGCTTATATTTTCTTATTCTTAATTTTTTAAGTCCGCAAGCATTAAATGTGTGCCAAACTTATTTTCCTATATAATGCCGGATGCTAGATTTTTCCACAAATGTATTACTGAAGGGTAACTCACCATAAATCAGGTGTTTTAAACAGTTTTAAAAACTCTTAACATTTTAAAATAAAAGTATCAAAGACTTGTTGGTATTACATATTGAAGTTCCGTTCATTCACTTACTTCTCTTTGAACATCGACACGATCTTCTTTCCTTTGTGTTTTGATGAATTTCGCTGCCAAGTTTTTTCCTGTAGTTTTTTCTACACATAAGTGTACGACGCCGAACTTGCCTCTGAAAAAGGAACAGCAATAGTAAGCGAGTATCTGTATGGTTATTATCCTTTTGCAAATTTTGCAAAACGTTTGATTTTTTTTGGATGGTTACCTTGCCTCTGACTCAAGCTCTGACTTGCCGGATAAACGTCGGAAGTTGCCGGAAAACGTTGGATCTGACGAATCTAGTCGTTACCATTCACCATGAAAAGCATTGCAATAATATTACTAAATACCAACACCGTAAAGGTGCCATCTATCTAATATATGAATCATTGTTTAGTCGACGTCGTACATTACAGCTCTATTATTACTCATGGGGTAAATGGAAACCCCCTTTGAAATAATTCTTTGGTTTTCAAGTATGCTGTACAAGTGTAAGTAGTTTAACAATGTTTATCGCCATTTTTTGGTTGACATTGTATTTTAATTTGATTATCTGATAGGCAAGTTTAAAAATACCAGCAACACACGTGATTGGGAAGTTTTTTTCAATACACTTCTAGAGAAGCACAAGTTATCGAACTTACCGACCGAAAACCTGAGCCAGGCACTAAATAAAACATGAAGGACTCCGAATAGCTTGAATTCAAAAACCTTGGCAGTGGAGTCTTCCGCTGGTGATATAAATAAGACGCTTCGATGGTTACTAGTATATATATATATACTCAAAGCTTCTATTAAGCCAAAAAAATTATATAGGCTGCAATTGTACTAGCAATCTGCATTAGAGGTTGTGTATTTTGTGTATGCAAAACAACTAACATTATTAACTCTGACTTCGCGCCTTCTATAGAAAATATGCCCTATGAGTTTTGTACATAATTTTGACATTCTGTTGACTTTTTGTCAGTGACTCAGTGTCAAAAAAAACAATGACAAAAAGTTCTTAATGGTATTTCAATTGGCTAAATGACCTCAATCTTTTTTCTTCTAAATAGATCGTCAAACTTAACGAGCTTACAGGTAGCTGAACGTAAACAAAGGCTAGTATAAATTGCAGCCACAAAAATAGTAAAACAATTATGTCAAACCTATGTGTAGATTAAATTAATCTAGTAGTGTACTCGCTAGAATCCAGTTCCTATGTTACCATGACTCCAAGGTGTTCGAAGTTTACAATAGTAATAAAGTGTTAGAGCGGTGGAATAGACTTCTTATTGAGCATATGTATATGCAGGTTATTTTATTATATAACTGGCCTATTGCTTGTTGTGAGACACAAACATTAGTCTGTTATTTACAATATGCTGAACAACTTATGAGACGTTTATCAATACTTCTGGAGCTACAGTTTCTATATATGATTGTCTGCATAAGATATTGTTTTTGGTATCATAATTTTAGTGTCTACGTATATTAAATATACGAAGAAGCAGAACCCAGGCATTTATCTATATTTATTCACGGTGTAATTAAGTCCTGATCCGCCAATTTGTCTGACCCAAGTCAACTCGTTGGATGAAATGAAAGAGCACAATTTTTTTTATGAAATACTACGTATTTATGCCTGGGAAGATTTTTTTTATATATTATATATTAGAGGCTGGCCATTGCTTTCCGCTATTAATACGAAGGCGCTGGGTATTAAATGGAATTATTATATAGATATTACGCAGCATATACAGCTGTGCCCATGTTGTAACACTGAACAGTTTTCTGACCCATTTGGAGTTGCTTACTTTGTGCTGCGTTCAAAATTGGGCTCAAAGTGGAATTTAAAATTATCTAATTACTAAATTTTTTATGTGCGGTGTGTAGCAACCTGCGCTACTGTGCCGAAACGGTCCCGGTTAAAAATTGCAGCCATTAGGGAGGATAAAGTAAACTACAGACAGGAAGTATAGGAAGCACGTGATCGAGAAGGTCCGTACAACTCACTCGACCAACAGACGAGTTTATTGATCGACGTGGATGAAAGGTGAGACAAACCGCAAAACACAAACATAGATTATTTCAATAAGAGGCAAGGAACTCCCACCCAGCGCGAGACACTTCGTGAGCAACCTGAGAACAATAGATAAATGAGTAGATCGCAGATCAGTTCGAAGTCACACCAATCATACTACAGTTTGCGACACCTGTTACCATTGCCGTTGACCGCTGGCATTATAAACTACGCACAAACGAAAACAAACTACTAATCTAACGATACGATGCATGTTGCCATCGCGGAACTAATCCTCTTCAAGCAAACAACTTTTCGATTGTACCTGATTGACATCACTGCGAAGTTGAAAAAACTACACTTAAGACGAATGGGATTCTCTGAAAGCGACAACATACAAGCGACTCGCTGACGCGTTCAACCAATGAGGACGACATAGCAAGTCTTGGCCTATACATATTAGATGATTCTGCGGGACGAATCCCGCAAGGTCGTCTAGTACGTAACTTAAAGCCTACAAAAATTCCGCGTCACTGCTCTTCACGATGACGTGAAACGCGCAGAAGCCTGAAATAGTAACTATTTTAAGTGAACAATAACAGCGTGAGAATCTACTGGATTTAGCTGACAATTTCCCTGTTAAAGAAAAACCTATTCCTGCGATGCCGGACTAACACCAGGCGGTTAAACTCTTATACCAAATGCACACACATCAAAGCGGCGTTACTCCGAGATGAAGTTTTGTTAGCCACAAAATGGACTAACAGCATGCGAATTATGGAATTACGTCACAGTGGACTGTTCCATATAATATAAAACGTGTGAAGCCATTCGACTGCCACTAGCAATAATAGAAATGTTATTACCGCTTAGGTTAATGCAGTACATCACGAAATACGTGACTAAAGAAAACGATAAAGTTGAAATCTATAGGATAGGTCGAAGATCGAACAATACCTTATGGGCAATATATAAGGCTTCGCCAAAGGTAGCAAAATATTGAATTTACAGAGCTACAAGCACCATTCGCCTGTCAAGCAACTTCATGTTTACTTAATGCAAAAGCCAGGAGCCTTTTTAAGGGAAAAACAATCCCTATACGCAAACGACAAGCACAATAAACGAACAAAGATAGGAGCATTCCTAACTCTTCGCAGTTCAGTTGATCCAGCTGAAATATAGCTGCAAGCGCAGGCACAAAGATTCTTCACCTGGACAAACAGTAAGTAAACAAAATTTACTAAGGTGTGAGAATTCTGGATTCCGATTAAACTAACGTTCTAAGGCAGTTCTACATAGCTAATTGTCGCTAAACACTAAATTTCTTTCGGCTTTAACTTTATCAAGTTCGCAATTGAAGTAATTGACGCATTGAAAACAAAAGCAGGAACTAATTTTGTTACATTCGGTAAGACCTGCATCTACAGAAAGGGCTCCATCTCAACAATAAACATTGCTAGCAAACAATGCAAAATGCCGAACGGACACAAATGGCGAAAGCAGAGCTCTGTTTCTGATCATCTTGATGAGTGGGAAAACTTATCGAGCCGCTACACATGCGGACCCTCTACAACAATGCAATCATCGATTATTACTATAAGGATAAGAAACAACGTGACTCTTCTAACCGTCGATGTCCACCACAACCAAACCTTCAAATACCCTAAGAGCAAGCTAAAGGTAAAGTTCTATGAACTAGTATTTTAAGATGCCTACTCTACAATATCGTCATGGCAATAAAGTAAATGTCAAAATTCTACCAGAACTTCCATCAAAAGGTTCTCTGGAGAGGTACGCTACGCGTTCAGTCAGATACCGAATAACGCAAACACAAAACTTCGTAAATAATCAATGAACGACGTTCTCAATTACTCTTGAAGAAACAGCTTTCAATTAGGAATTTCTACTTTGCTTTCAGTGGCGTACGAAGCTCCGGAAATTTACCCCTTCACGATAACAGCTACACGAGAAATATCGCGAATAGAAAAGCTTTGCAATGGAATACACATCTTAAGAGAACAGACAAATCTTGTTTGAGTGTTGTTTGTTGACAACTTGTTTGTGAACACATACGGTAATCTATTGTTACATGTGCAGCGGGCAAGGCGCAGGGAATAACTGGCAGTGTATGCTTGATATATAATTTCCGTAAACCCAGGTGGACGATTTACATGGCAAACTTAACGATTAGTAAAAAAGTCAGCGACGAGGTTTTCTTAGTCTACTCATCTATCCATACTGCTGAAAGTGCTGGGAAGCAGCTTTATCCTGCACAAAACACCCCATTGAAGTGACCTGATTTAGGATTGAAGACCTACATAAAAGACTGGATAACTATTGGGCTAATGTTTCTCTCCCGTGCGTAATGTTAATCCAGTGGAATATGTGCATACAACCACAGCTTACCGATGACAACGAAGCTGAGCAAAATACGTTCTTGTTGTTCTCAATTTTTTTTATGTAAACACAAGCTGTGTGACCAATTTATACGCGAGACGTCGACAAATGAACGATCTGCATGCACGAGTTGTGTCACGTGGAACTTGTGTTACGTACATAAGTCTACTTAATTTGTACTACGAAAAATTGCAACCTGCAACCAGTACTGCAACCTGAAGCCCAAAAAGTTATCGACTTTTTTTTTTACCATTTCAGTAAAGATATAAGACAAATCAAATACTATAACCGGCCAATGAGATATCTGTAGCGTGGCTGCACAATTTTTGCAACATTTCCACCATAACGGCACGTGGCAGATTAATTGAAATGGGAAGACGAAGTATATGCAACAGGGTGTCAGTCGTTTACTAAGGGGACACCTGGAATAAAAGCTTCGTTCGATTTAGGTATGGTCTCAGACCTCTGTGGCTGTTTTAACTTTGTTCTAGAAGTTATTAGGTTTTGTGTCTATCAAGAGTGTTGCTGGTCAACATTTCAGGGACAATAATTCGCAAATGGAGTAGGTAGTGTAGAATAATATATGGACTCCATACTCAGTGAGAAAAGCTTGTGCTACACATAACCAAACGAATTATATCTTATCCCGTAGCAATTTGTTTGTTATGCTACCCTGTTTCAGCATTGACATTTTGTTTAAACAACTCCTCTTTCCTATTTTCCTACGATAAAAAGCTTCTTTATAACAATTTTTTAATTATAACAAGTGACGTTAATGTCTTGTATGGGTCCTTATGCTTAAAAAAATCAGGTTGATTTCTAAATTTTCAAAGTATAACCACATCACTTGTAAAACTGACCAAGTTGAAAGTAAATTGTTATCCCGTTGTAATTATCCTATCTCATCAAACACGTTATTCTGCAGTTATTTCATAGATTTGCTCTAATATGTTTATCAGCTTTAGATTCGTGTCGCTCATGATACGTTGGTTTTTGATACATTTCTACAAGGTATTATAGGGATTTTTTTAATGTTGGCTGATTTATTCGGTTTCTAGTACTCACATGAACTGTATTGACCTTTGGCCGAACTCTAAGGGATGAACGTGAAATCGACCTTCAGCTGACCCTTGACGACCTACGTTGAGAAGTAAAGTCGGCAAACCTATTCTGTTACATCACCCTATTGTTACTTAAACAAAAGCGAAAAACCGATATATCGAAAAGGGGTTTTTTCACTTGAAAATATCAGTTTTAGATCAGAGCCCTTAAGGCATTTTCGAGCTAAAAACGAAAGCTACATATATTAAGATGTGTATTTCGATTCAACTGAACAACGTTGTTTTTTTTATCTCTAGATTTAGTTCGAGTGCCTATTAACCGCTTCCTCCTTGCACTTCGCACTTGCCACTAACCTGTTGCTATTTTGCAATTATTTTATGATCATATATTAAAAATTGCGTATTACATAAAACTTTAACATTCCATTGGTATTGAGGAATTCTGTCATTCCCGTGCATTTAATCCATCTAACCTAAATCTAGTTTTATAAACTCTTGTGGGCACTGAATTTATGAGTAACACTTAATGCATTCCATTAATTTTTTTCATTCATAAATTCAGCCTTTAACCCTACATATCTGAGTCTAGGATGGCGTATTAATAATATATAGTTAAAAATTGATGTTTCAATTCATTGACGCTGATCACCGTTTACACCGTTTATGTTGGTTTTCATAGAAAAGCATGAAAGTAGGTGAAGATGAAGACTTTGACAATCTTGGGCTATCAAAGGAAGTTGTACAGCAAATCATATATATAAATCAGTAACGAAAAATTAGTGATATTTAAAGAGAAAATTTTAAGAATATTTTTTTATTAGCTCATTAGACGTTCGATGAAAAGCTAAGCGCATAGCGGTCCCAAACACGGCCAAGACAGAAATCAGGATGATTGGCGTTGATTATGAGCAGAAAATTCAAGCGGGCAAAAGTATGCTTTTCTGCAATTACGTCATCCTCAGAAGCTAATAGTATAACACCAAGACCTCCTCACGGTTCCCGCGATAGCTTAGTGTTAGCGCTTTATGGCTCTTAATAGAAACATTTTAATCTGGGAGTCTTAATCCTTTAGTGAGTATCTGAGGAATAGGAAGAACGATAGACAGTAATCCTTATTCGGCTCTTTCAGCTTGCTTACATTGAGTCGCCTGCGCTGACAGATCCCTACGGTAATATGCAAACAGCAATACCGAAATCTGAGGCAGAAAAGAAAGCAGAAAATCAGCTATATTAAGAGAAACGAGGTCGCTATTAATGAATGAAAACCAATTAGTAGGCTCTTGTTGATGCTTGCCGTAGGAAGCGTGGTAACGGGTCACCGTTGAATTAGCGACATTCTTTTATAATGTTTCCGAAGGCAGCAATAAATGACTTTAATCGTATTGTGTTCTTTTGGTTATATACGAATCATTTTCGCATTATTAAGCATGACGCAAAGGTTACCGAGTTGCTAGGAGCTGGGACAGCAACACTGCTTTCAAAAAATTTCATGAGAGGCCCATATAAAGCCTAAATTATAGAGTCCCTTATTGAAGACCATTTTGATTAATACTCTTCGTTTACGACTGTACTAAATTACTTGTATATGAATCCTCAAATTTTGGCGAATCTTGGGACTACTGATGACCTGCACTCATGTGCCACGTTACATAGAATAAGTTGTGATAGAATGGTTTTATAAGCTATGTAGTGATGATCTCTAACCTAAACATAAATGAACAACGGATGTCGAGCGTGTGCCCAAACGTGTATTCCGTGTGAAACTTCTTAAGTTGCGTATATCGACATCTTAGACGGTCCCACCGATTCGCCATTTACCAGGCAAAGGGAATTTCCAATAGGACCCTGGAAATCTCAATAGGAAAGCTTCGCGTTATTGAACAAGTTAAAACATTAATCCGACAGGAACGATAATAAGTTCAGGGTGCTTGAGAGTGTATCGGACATGTGGACAATTGGTTGTAAGGTATTGCGTACACTAAATGTATTTCCATAAACCGAGTGAGGCATATACTTCTAAATATTATAATTTGGAAATAATGTGCAAAGAGTGTAAAGAGTCCGAAGTAATAAGATCTTCACTAACACCTTAAAGCACTTTGAATGCTATTATTGTTGCATGAGTACCGTGCTAAGATGATACTAAACTGTAAATATTTCAATGCATTCACGATTAAAAAGAGTTCCAGTAGACCGCTGATACTGCAAAAGCTACTCTCCGTTCTAACTTGTTTGAAACATCGTACGAGGCAAAATTGCACGAAACATCCTTAGCACGCAGTTGATTAATGACTTCAATCTTTATGAATGTGTAATTTATGAATAATCGTGAAGACGTAAGAAAAACGTCCAAATGTCTTTCTACGCTTTTTTCACGGAATGTGTAGTTAGTTTAAGGTAATCCTCCAGATCAACGAGCTGAACGATTACTTTAAACGTTTCTCACCTGGAGGGAAAATGCCTGAAATGTACAAATTTGTCTGTCTACAAAAGCAGTAGCTGTCCTAGTCATATAAATAAGTACTCCGCATCGTTAAATTTAATTAGTTGTGAGGTTTTGGAGCGGAGTGTGAATTATCGCGACGATATCTATCTATCTTTTTTTTCTTTTTTTATAGTTTAATAGGTAATTTCACTACCAAAGTATTTTGATTCTATCAAGAAGATAATATATGCATCGGAAAGACCAGCTAGTATTAATTCCTTGCTCCATCTTGCGAGTTCCGTGGGCATAAAAACCGAACCAATGCTGCATGAACTATTATCCTCTGTCCATACAACAAAAAAAAACTGCAGAGGTTTATTTAAAAAAACATGGACAAAGACCATATGTTTTTAAATAAACCTCTGCAATAAAAGTCAAGGCCTTCGCTTATGGAAACACTGGGTTATAACAGGCTGTCTCCAACTATATTCGGCAATCTTCTTTTTGTAAACGAGATAAATTAATTGGGACCCCACCAATTGAGGTGTAGATAATAGCGATGTTTTACAGCAAACAATGATTTTTCGTTGCTTAGTATAAATGACAGGTTAAAGCGCTGCCCTGAAGTATTTCACGAAATTAATTAAAAATAAAGAAGTTCTGTGTGATCACGCAAATGATTGTGATGCAGTTGAAATTGTTGACAGAAATTAAATGTATTACAGGGTCCGAAAAGTAATGAGAATTTGTATCCTTTTACTTTTTACTGAGCGTATTAATCAATATCAATAATGCCTTAGTTGTTTAGGTGCCAGCTATCCCCTCCAATATCATTCCCGTCAAATTCGACGCACGTGCGCCACCGTTTTTCCAATCGGTAAAATAGTTTGGAATCCGATCATAGCACTAGAACTTAGGCCTACCCTTATTTAATTGGATGTCCTTGATCTTGCAAGAAGCTTTTCCATTTACTGAGTTTTTACTGCAAAAGGCACTTAAGTAGTGATATGCGAGGCGGTACATGATCATAGTGAAAAAGTTTTGAAAAAGACTTTTTCTCGAGCTTAGGCTCGTTTTAGAAAACCTCACTATGCAAATCTCCTAAACCTTCTTGCTAATACGCCTTAATGACTGTAGAGCGCTGCAGCATAAATTCATAATGCGCAACTTCCCAATAGACGAAAAAGAAAAAGCTTGCTTCTCAATCTAGATTTTGTAGCCTTTTTTCGGCTCTACTAAGATAGCTGTTAACGGGCTTGTGCTTGCTCAAAATCCAAAATGTTCAGCGCGATGTTTTCTATAGCGTTTTGCTGAATTTTTCTCTATCTGGGAAGATCGTTGTTGAGTGTTAAACGTTGAATGCATATTTTATTACGCCCAGAAATTTTATACATTTAAGCTTATCCTAACTAAATATTTTAAGATCGATATAAGATGACATAAAACAAGGAATTGATTTGCAGAAAAAGGACTTGGAGAGCCCAAGAACTTGTAACTATCTGTAATGCTTCACAGACACGAGCAATGAAAATCGATTGTACGTTCGAACATTTGTAAGTCTTGAAACATGAACCTATTCTTAAATTAGGTACGCTTCGCATCTTTTCAAGTCATATTTTACACGTTAAAACATAGAGATGTGTTGACCAAGACAGCGTCATCAGTTAGATCGCGATCTCCTTAATTATGCGTAAGATACGAAGAAAGCGTAATGCGTAAAGATAAAGGGTAAGAGATATTTATGTGGTTTTATGAAGCCTACTTTAAACTTTATCACAACTGTGTATATAATTCAAAAGATTTTTATCTGATGTGCGGAAGATAATTATATTAACCTGCAACTACAGTACAAGGACTACTTTGGATATACATGAAGCGTACGTGTTGATGTTGTATTGCCGGAGCTGAAAACTGGTACAATGAAAATATTTTATCAACATGATGGTTAAACGGTGTACTTTGATTTATTGGTAATGATGAAGTTACGATACTCATAAACGGTGACAAATAATTTAAAAATACATGTTAACCTTAAACGTGCTTAAAAACTATAATTGAAAATTACCTTACCTCCCAAGCTCTTCGTTGAGTTTGTAGAGCGCTTTAAGGTCTTCGCCTTTCTTGATAGTAACATGTCTTCTCTCAAAATGAGCCTCGTTTCTCTCCTCCTCATCAACCTCCGAAACGAACACGGACATTCTTAATAACACCTTGACTGAGCTTTGCAAAATACCAATCTTCCTTTCTTGGTTCGGTACTTAAGTAGTTTATCTCCCGCGACTCTGAAGAACAGCGTTGAATTATTGTTGACACAGGCTAGCTATAAAACTGCATGGACACAATGCGAAAGGTTGAAGAAAATCGTTGAATCGGTAATGCTCTATGAGAAACTAAACTTGACTACCTATTTACAAATCAGATCCATTGTTAGCCACTCGAGCAACAGGAAATTCAGCTGTTCGCGAACACCATGCGGTTCAGATATTTGGGACGATACACTCTACTAAGGATAGATCGGGAGACGGTGGAGGAAAAACTTTCTGGTTGAAAAGGTTTCACTTATATCGTTTGCTCTTCAGCTGAGGGGAATCAGGTGCTCCTTAGTAAAGAACCGCAATGTTTTTATAGCTTTTTCAGCTATTCGGCAGGTCAATCCACTGTAAGAGATTCAAGGCATATGCTGCCACCTGTCTGACCGAAAACAACTTATAGCTTTCGGCCAACACGGTTAACTTGCATGTAATCGATATGAAACCGGTGGCTACAAGCAGCATCAGGTGCGTGGTATACTACTAGCATTTTAGGCAAATCAAAGCACAAGCTAGGCGTATTTCCTACTGGCCTTTTTGCTAGTTCATTCTGCATTGGTTGCACTACAGCAGTTGCAGTCGACAGCGACTAAAGTGCGAAGGCGCGCATTCTCCTGATGGGTTTATAACCCACCTCACCAACTCAACCCTGTTTAGCACAACAGTCCATTCGTTCGGTTGTTTGTTCATGGCGCTTCTTGAGGCAGTGTATCGTTGTCCCATGGCAGTCTAGCAGATAGCGGCTGCTCGCACACCAGTAGTAGCATCGGCACCAATGTAGGTTTTAAGGAGAAAAGCTGATGCTGCGCTCGCAGCTAAAGGCTTGTTATTATTGGCTTAGTGCTACAGGCTAAAACATTGCTGCCGCTAGCAGAGTTCCACTTACCAAAAGGTCTGCAAATGGATGGCCGAACTGTGTGTTCAGGCGTGCTCACCTTCCGTGAATTCTGCTGATTCTGGTTGAAATACACATTAGTTAATCAGTAGCTACTAAACTCTATTTCTTTTGCGGGTGCGCAGAGAGCTGTTATTGAGTTTCAGTTGTAGAGACCCAGCTGGATAGGCTACGCAGTTTCGTTGAGCAAACAGCAGCCACTGCCTGGGAAAGCTGACTATTTTTCTCTTTCTTATTCTTTACCGTTCTCTTTTCCTTGTACGATCTGTGCTCTCTCTCTCTCTCTGTTCATAAATGCCGCTTGAAAGCAAAGTCCTAACCCCGAACGACTAGATAAAGCCGCTCATAGTGCTGTAGATTCTAGAGCCGGATCATTCCTACCAAAGGAGGGCTCGCAAGATCTGATAGAGCTCGTCGGTTACCAACTAGTGCCGATAAGAAAGGCGGCGGAGTGTAGGTGAAATAGCGGAACTGAACAACGCGAGATAAATGATAGGAAGGAGGCAGCCCTACACTAGCTACATTGCGCCAACTCAGAGGCACCGAGCTTAAAACGATATATATATACATGTATATGTATATATAGGGTAGATACATTCTCCTTTTTTATATTGATATAGAAAAGGAGAATGTTTTGTCTATTTGCGATGCGACAGTAATTGTTACAGGGAACAGATTCTGTTGTTACCGTTAGCAATATCTAGTTTCTTAGCTGCCAATTTTAAGACTCAAGACATACATCTTTAATCGCACTCCTTGTGTGTCACGGAGGGCGGTTGATTGCGTAGGGTGGTGAAGCCTATAGAAAGACAAGATATAGCATTGTTACACAAGTTGCGGTTGCATTTATAGATCCCAGCGGCTTTTTAAATGGCTTGACTACTATTGCTTTTAACGGGCTTTCACGTTCTTTCACCGTTCAAAGATAGTCACAGAATGCACTTCTATACTCCGGAGGCCAGATCATAATTGCCAGTTGTCTAATCTGTTAGCTTGCTGCCACCGTTACTTGCAAGGTTATAATATATATAGTGTATTGAAGTGATTTTCTTTTTTATGGGAAGCCTGTAAAATTATTACGTGGCGCTGCTCGTGAACTACAAAAGACTTCGCCCCTATTTTTTGTAAAAAAGGGACGTGGAACGGAAGCGTATTTGCGTAACTGTTGACTTTAAAATGTATATACCACGAAGGTAAAAGAAAGAAGAGTGCAGAGAATTGCGGTCATTATGAAGTTCTGAACCGTTATGCCAAGCAATGTAGCAGAATACCGCTACCGAAGATAATCGAAATAAATAAACTGATTTCAGGGATGATCTAAGTCACGTCGTGGCTAAGATAAAAAGGTGAGTCATTTCCGTAATAGCTGTACAATTCACATATATATTTATGCCTTCGATTTGACAATAACTTTCGAGGCAAATATTTGAGGCGCGTCCGCTATATAAGCGTATGGTCGATCGGTCTTAATTATTGATCTATAGTTCTCACAAGTTTTACCGCTAAACTTTTCGAACGGTATATTGAGAGTAAACTTTCAGCCTACGTGGACAATAATGCTTTCGGCCCGTAGAATAAACTCGTAGTTACATAATAAGGCTCATTCGCTGTAGAGTCGAAAATGGTATCGTCTTGCTGGCATCTTCTTCTTCTTCGATTTGCTGCAACGTAGTATACTGTTAACACTACAACAGTGAACGCTAACATCGCGATAATAATGAAAGTTCTAGACTATAAAGGATTCAACATGTGCATGATGTGCAGGGTTTGCCGTCATTGTAGACTTCTTTAAAGATGAAGCACCATATTTCCTTTGCATCTAAGGTTAAGTTGCATTTCATGACATACAATTACCTGTCGACATGGCTAATTTGCACACAATACAAAAGTAACATACTTGCAAAGATTTTCCAGGAAAATATTACACAATACAATTGTTAATTTCAGAAGACTTCGTTCGGTGTCATTAGGGAATACCGTCCCTCTAAGGAGACGGACAGTCCTTCAATGATTATCCGAAGTTTTATTTATGTTTCAATCTAACTGACGTGCGTTGTCAATTTCTTGAACTCTTTTTTTGGTGGACACAATATTAAACACCGCACACTAATCATCAATCGTTTAGCGGGATACCTGTAACGGGACACCGGAGTTGGTGTTGCAGAATACCATAAGAAATGCCACAAATTGGAGTAGACCTGTAGATAAACTATAACCTTTGTCAGGTCGTTTTTAACGTAGACCCAAGTCGTGTCCATCAGAACAGGCCGATACAATAACTGTAAAATGCTACTGAGTTAAATGAGCTGGAGCACTTCTAACAAGGTAATAGTTGATGTGCATATGGTTTAGATTCAACCAGGTGTAATATCAAAGAATCAAATTAGCTAACTCAACGGCAAAGCTAGTGTGGAACGAGATTCGCGGGCCTTTTCAGTCTATACTACTAAAAAATAAATTCTGTGCTTAAGTGTTCGCTTATCCTCTTTTTATTGAGTATAGATTTATCCTGCAAAGTAGTGTTATTTTAGGAAGGTTCGTTGTTTTCTACAATATGCTTGACAATGATTGAAAACTGCTTGAAGGTTTATACGCAAAGTCGTTTGTTTTAACAAGCTCTACAAAATAAGCGCAAAATTGGGTTTGGAGAATAGTTTTCAATAGTTCATATTTTCAGTATATAGTCTAAAAATGGTGATTTTTGCCGCGACGGTCTATAATTAATTAAATATCAACTACTTTAGTTTACTTTTCAACTGTGCGAACACTTTTGGCTGAGAAAAGTTACTTTATCTTATATGGGGACGTAGTGCTTATCTGTTTAATTTGCAAAATGGTTGATGAAATACGGCCATATATGGTTCATATTTCTCGATTGGATTGATACATTTTTAAGGATCATTTCCGTTTTCTATGCAGTGTAACGCTAATTAGGGCAAGTTGACGATTTGCTTGGCAGCCGTCGAAAAATTGCGAAAGCTGTGTATCGGAAAGCTGATCGTTTTTTCAAAATTTGCGAAATAAGCTATAAATTTAATGCGGAAGTCTTGGAATAAATAAATTTATTTTACAGCATATTGACGTTACATCAGCACTTAATGGAAGTAACCGTAAGAAGCTATGGGGTCTGCGTAAGGTAAGATTTCAGAGCCGCGTTGCGTGCATGGCTGGCGATTTCCTTTACATTTACAAATGAAGTAAAATTTGCTTGGGTTTATATTGAAATTTTGAATTCGAGTTCACTTATTCCTGCAAAATCGGAACAGGCATGTCAAATGGCTGCACGTGTTACCGACACAAAATCAGAAGCTGACCCAATGAATAACGTACAATTACTGCAACCGAATAATTAACTTTTAAATTAGCATAACAGAAATACATAGTTCGAATATGCCGATGTAATACCTGCAGAATAATAATAGGATTGTCATAACATTCTAAAGGAAATGAAATGAATGCTGCTAATCAATTTATAGAACTGGAGAAATATAATTTATGTAACAATATAGCCGTGGTGTAATAACGGAACTCGTAGTAGAATTGCAGCTGGAGAACCGTAAAGACGTAGCTCTGAGATCCAACTTTAGTTTATGCTAGACCAGATGTGACGCCGCTTCAGTTAGTTCATATCAGAATGGACTGATGCGTTAGCATAAAATATTGACGGGTTAGGTGCGTAGAAGCTACTGCAACGGGAGAACTGCTGATTTGTACTCGACTAAATTTACGTTAGACTAGGTATCATATCAACGAATGAGATTAGTTGAATTAACCAATAACAAACGAACGCAGGGCAAAACCTTTGAGTTTGTCTAGTATCTAAGAAGCCTTATGTTTCCCAATAGAGGATATTAGTTTAGCTGATCATAAAGCAAAACTAGCAACTTCTTTCTCATTCTCCACATTTGAAAACAACACCGCGCAATAGTGGCCGCATTAAACGGTTATCAGCATTAGCCATGTTCATATATCATCAATAAATGTATATTTTTGTAAAAATGATGTGGCATAAACATGTATTTAAGTTATTTTATAGAAGAAGCTGCTAGGGAATAGCTGGTCACCATTCGGCGTCATTTTTATTATAAATATCCTAGCATTTTACTTTTAGATGGATGAAATACATTTTTTTTAGCGAAATAGACATTTCTTTTTTTTTTATAGCGTTTTAGCGCTTTACTAAAATTTTATGTTTTTTCAACCCAGATTAACCCCGGAAAGTACCTGGATTTTTCAGGGTCAAAAAGTTGCGTGGTAGGAGGAAATGCGTTTAAGATACCTTCTCTTCCTCATTTCGAAGAATTTGTTTTTCATTTAGAGCGTAATGTTAATCTCGGCAAGTTCGTTATTTTTTGCAATTACCGTTGAGAAAGGCTGATATTGAAAGGGTGTTTGTTTTTAAGCTTTACAAAAAGGTAACATGTGATTTTTGTTTATTTATACTCTTATTTTTCAGCAACCAAATCGTAGTTTTTGCCAAGATAGTTCGTAGTTGACGAAATATGAAGCGTTGCAGTAATTTTTTTAAACTGTGCGAATATTTTATTGAAGGGTAACTTTTTTTTCTTATAGAAGTGCGTAATGCTAGTGTGATTAATTTGCAAATTTGGTAATTTAAATTTGAACCATATATATATATATATATATATATATATATATATATATAGGGCATTCGGCGATTGAATAAGTATTTTTTACAAAGAGAAATTGTTCCATAAAGAATAATGTTCATTTAAGAAAATTTACCCGTTTTGATGATCTGCTTGAAACCACTAAAGATTTGTAGAACGTACATATTAGAAAGACGTTTGTTTTTTGAATTCTGAAGTATGGGTGTTAGGAGTAACTTTTAATATTTCACTTGTTTTCTATTTAACTGTAAAATAGTAGCTTTATTCAGATGGGTCATAACTTATGCTTTACGACCCATCGCAGCTCATATCATTTAATTGTGCGGATATTTTTTTCGACTAGTTTCTTTCGTTTATTAAAGGGTGTGATGTTAATTTGGTTCTTATTATAATAAAACTTATTACAACTGAGATTACAGCTGGCAGTGTCTGTATATCTGTCCAACAATGGGGTGCATTTTTTATTTTCGTCATTTCGTCGTTCTTTTTTTCAATACATGTCCATAAGTACGTCGTAATGGCTACATTTTGGTAGGATTTTCATTACAAATTTTTTCCCCCGATAAATTGGCAGCCAAAAGCTAGCATGGAGGTCAATATAGGGGTCTTTCTTCTTATACGCCGAAGGTTTTTAATGAGCTAAATTAAAATGCTAAACATGTTCTTATACCCCAAACGCCAGCTTTCAATTGAAAAATTCTGATATGATATCTGGATAAACATTTAACATGGTTTCGTAAGTAAGCGAGATTTTTCGTTGCCAGTTAGTAGATTTTGATGAGGCGAGTAAAAGTTCTGTACATATGCCTATACCAAAAGTGGGTCTTTTAGATTGAAAATAGAAAAACACCTGACATCTGCCTTGTGGCACTGAAATGAAAATTTGTTTCGAGAGAATTTTTTCAAGAGAAGAAACGGTGTTTTTGCGAATTCTTGATAGTTCCAGCTCCTGATATGACGCAATGGAAAACCATTTTTTTCTAAAAAAAAATGGGGGATTTTATGACAGAAATACCAAAACATTAAGAGCATTTTTTTTTATTCAAGATACTATCTCTGTGCCGTTAATTGTTCTCTTAACAAGCTTTCTTTCAAGCTAACGAGGGATACATCTTTCCCTAGTTCTAAAAGATGTTTCTACATGAAAAAATACGCAAGTGTGTCATTGGGACTAAAGTCTTAGAAAAAAACAAACTTCTATATAGGGAGGTATTTCTTACTACTAATCGAAACCTCTCGATGAGTCGAATCGGAATTTTATATATGACCATACACCTAAATTTCAGTTTTCGGGTCAAAAGTGCCGTTTCAAAAATGAGAACTTAATTAAGTGGTCCTTTTCTTGACGTCAATCGATATTTCTTGGTGAGCCGATAGAAATGCAATACATGTTCCTATACGTGAAATAGGTGTTTTTAAGTTAAAATGGTTTTATTAAAAAAGTTTTATGTTAAAATAAATATTAATTCACCTATGTAGCAAAAAATTCCCTAACTCCTTTTCTGAGAGAAATGCTTAACATTTGATGATGTTAAAACTTGAAAAAGTTACAGAAAGAGAATAAATATGTCAACGAGGGTATATCAAATATTTGTGTCTTCAATATAATACATGTAATAATCCATTAACGAAAACAAATAAGATAAAAAAACTTAAACCTTATTGAGGTCTCAAAAAAATCAATACATCAATCGAAGCAAAGTCAGTCGGTTAACACTAAAACAGCCCTGTGATCAGATTGTAGAGATATATCAAAAATCAACATATTATGAGCTAGACAAACCTAAACTTAGCTGAGCCCTTACCATATACTAAAACAGACCGGTGAGAAAAATAACAGGTAAGGTGAGAAAGAATCATTGCAACGAGATTACTGTTAACGCGTACTAAATCTGTTGTTTTAGATTAGGTGAATTAACGACAAACAAGGCACAAAGTGAAGCTGTGGATCCGTCTAACATATTATTAACTTTGTGTATGTGTGTGTGCTTAAATCAGGCTCTTAGAGTGGTCAGATTGGCTAATTTTTTTTTCGCTAAGTGGAGCCGATTGGCTAAGTAAATGCACTGACGTGGAGTTTCTTCTCATTGAACGTAGAGTTAATATTTTTTTGGCTTGACAACAACTGAGAATTTCTAAAAAGATTGTTGCAAAGATGTTTATTTCTCAAACTTTACAAAATATGGCGAGATCTCCTATATTACAATATCTTTCGTTTCAGCAATTAAATCGTAATTTTTACCCATATGGTTCATAATTTTTACAACAGTATGAACTGTCACAGTTTATATTGTTTGATTTCGCAAATATTTCTCTTCAAACGGATCGTCTTCCTTATATGGGAAGCATGATGCTCTTCTAATTAATCTAGAAAATTATTAATGATTTATGAACCTTCTTAGTATATATGATTAATCTCCTTCAAATAGATGAGCACTTTTTTCTGGAAGCCACGAAGTATCGGGATTATGAAAGCATTCTGTTGGCACAGCGGGACTAATTGTAGCAGGGCATGAAGTCGGAACTAAACAAGTTCTTAAATTGCACGGCTGAAGATGAATTTTCCATGCTTATGTTTGTACTGGAAATATCAAAGAAAGCTGAGTTTTTCTCTGAAGCAGGATATATGCAATATGTTAGTGAATGAATTGAAAAAAGTAAAGAGGTTACTGGGGCATTCTAATGAAGAAGTGGAGCTATTCTAGTAGGCCAACCGACCACTTCTGGAACAAAACGACAGAATATGGTGTTCCAACAGGAAAACTGCAACGGGATAACAACGGGTGAGTTGTAAAGCAATAATTTATATTAGGCTGGATGTAACATGCACAAAATGTTTCAGCGGGTTAATGAGATAACTGCAAGGTAACAATAAAACTTTCTAAACATTTCGATACGAGGAGAATCGGAACTAAATGGCGTTGGTCTGTATAAGGATATGTTAAGTGATAACGCGAAATAAATCATATTAGCGGGGGCTACCTATATTGCTATTTACTCAAGTTTGCATAAAGTTGGGTACACATAAAGAATTTGAATTAATTAAATCAATACTAAAATGAGAAGGGGAGGCCCATTTAATATATAACTCAAAGTCTATATCTATCTGGGTGTGTCTACCATAGGTTCGTTAAATTGGTTTGATTTTCCTTGGGTTTTATCCTAAAGTCAGCTGTGCATAAGATGAAAGTAATGCTGCTTCGTTGAAGAATTGTTTCTTGTTTTCATAACCTTAGACAAATGGGTCATTTTTACGATTGGCTCAACCATCGTAAGAAATTGGTGAAAACGTTATATTAGATAATTGTTTATTTTACTAGATATACAAAGTAGGCGCATAAATGGATTCGAGTAATTTTTTATGTTTTATATTTTTACTACTGAGCAATAAAATGTGTGATTTTTTACCTAAATGGTTTATATCTAAATAAATATGAGTGATTACAATTTGCTTTTTCGGGAAGGTACTCCTTTTTCCGTAAGACGTGTAATAGTAACCTTGTTAATTTGCGAAATGGCTGATTGGATATCAACCATATGTGATGGTTGTTATCCAGTAATGATAAATAGTTTTTGTAGAATCAAATGAAAGCAAGCTCAGTAGTTTCTTTAGGTAGCACGTAGCGCACTAACGTATTAACTGCGAGTAGATCACTAGATTTTTCCACTCAGAAAGCGGAATCACCAGAGTAATCAATATTTAGCGGAAAATAACTATACAAAGCCAACGGGGTCACCGATATCAAGTAAAAACATGATCTCTCTAACGGTAAAGCGAGATAATGGAATTAAAATACAGTTAGGTCTCATGGAATATATATACAACATTTTGATGATTCTAGAGTTTCATTCTGGTAGGAGTTACGCGTTAAGTACAACTTTTTTTTACGGAACATAATGCTAATTTAGTTAGACTATTTTTTCATAAAGATTTTTTCAATGGTTCTTGAAAATTTTTAAAAGATTATTCGCAGAAATTATGTGAATATTAAAAGATTGGGTGCAACACTAAGTTTGAAACGAACTGTTCGATTTTGCACTGTTTTTACCTGTAAAACCACTGTGATTTCTACCAAATTAGCTGGAAATAGACTTGGTACATATCGTCAACGTATAGAATCAAAACTTATGAAGAAATTGTTGTGTGCCTGTAAAAAAAACACGTGTAAAGACTTTTTGCAATAGAAAGTGATTTCTGAAGTAAATTCATGTATCGACTGAATCAAAGAGACAAAATTGTTGCTGCAGGATAGCTATCGCGGCATAACAAAGTTATGCTCCTGGATCTCTCTTAAGACAATCGCAACCGTTAAGGCGTAGGTCTGCATTCAAACTAATTTATTGTAGATGAGACGCAACGTGAATCAAATTTGTCCCTTGTAGAACAGGCTCATGGAATAACTTGGATTAAGTTGGACAGGGTTATTGCAACAGGAAAATTGTTGATATACACCATAACCTACATCAGAGGGTAATATCAACAAATCAAATTAGTTTAATTGATAACAAAGTTGATGCAGAATAGAAATCTGCGGTGCAGTCCAGCACGTGCTATTATATTCCGTTGGATGGTTTTTGCGTCATCAAACATACGAATTTATTAAATCCATATTTTCGACGTTCAATATTTTGCTAAGTGTCTTAAAAATGTGATCGTAAAATGTAAACGTTTGTGCATTTTCTGGGAATCTCATTCTCTTCAGCCATATACTCTACAGTTAGTTTTCAAACGAAGTAGAAACATGGTGTACCAAAAATAGCCTTAGAGAACGTAGCGGGAGAGAAGAGTTTGTTCTGGGGCTTATTATTGCTTCACGCTTTGCTAATCTAGCGATCAGTATACTCAATTATATTTTACCGTTATTATTAATTATGAATATTATTTTATTTATTATTATTAATAATATATTATTTTATCGTTATGCCGTTAGTGTGTTTCGGTTCACTAATAAATTATATACATTTAAATGAACGTTTAACGACGAACACTACAAGAACAAGAATAGGGTTTACAATAGAATATGTTTTGTGCGGGTTATCGTCTTGTGTTCCTGAGCTCGTCTTAAATAATGCATCAACAAATTATATTCCATCGGTTACCCAAAAATAACTGATACAACATTTATCTCTTAGAGAAAGTAGACAACAAAAACTAAAGGAAAGATGTTTAGTATTTAAAACGTATGCAAAATTTAAAAGACGTAAATGAATAATATGGATTCCTCTGTCATTACTTGATGAAATGAGATATGTTATTTCGGTTACACTTATGGTCAACATTTTATTGCTTTAAGGAAAATGTTTTATGTTCTTTTCCTTTTTCTTTTTGTTTCTTTTTATGTTCTTTTTTTAAAGAGTTTACTTATCATCATCTTCGATATTGGCCATCATTTCCATACGCAAACCCATAGTAATCTTTGCCCATTCGTTTATTACGAATAA
This sequence comes from Varroa destructor, assembly GCF_002443255.2. Lineage (NCBI taxonomy): Eukaryota > Metazoa > Arthropoda > Arachnida > Mesostigmata > Varroidae > Varroa > Varroa destructor. Next base: position 4,060,658 of record NW_019211458.1, read on the forward strand.
GGTAGTGGCCAAAAACGCCTATCCCGACAGGAATTATGCCTAATGCGAAAAGATGACTGTCGCTCCCTTTGTATTTTCCTACCACGCCCCAGACTGCAGCCGTTGGCATCACGGCGCCCGTAATTGCCAAAACCAATAACACCTGTAACAATAAAACGAAACAACATTTGAAAGAACTGATATATCTGAAATAAGTTAATAATTTCCGGCATAGAAAAAAATTATTTCAGATGGTTAGAACGTAGGGGCATTTAACATTGCAGGGCTTTGCCGCTTAATTTAAGCTCTAGAGTAAAATTTTTGCTTCTTTTCGATTTTCAAAATGGAATACACGTAGAATTAATCTAATATACATAATAAAGTGCATGCTAAAAAGGTGCAAGCAAAAAAAAAGAAAAAGCTAAATTCCAGCATACAGCATGATTATACATCCATAGTGTCTCCACTGTATAGTGCATCCTGCAAGCGTAATTATTTCAATTCAATTTTCCAAGTTACATACAACTTTTTACAAAAAAACTAACAACAAATATGTGTAAATATATCCGTAATACACAATTATTGTAAAGCAAGGATCACATGTGTCAATTAAGTGCCCTTTCTCGATAAACCACTCAATTCTCTCAGTGCCTTTAACCTTTATGATGTCAAGGTTGCGCACCTAGGCTTCCTGGTTCTGCTAGAGGTCATTACTTTAGATCCCATCATTCAACCTGTGTGCATAAAGTGGGCTTTGTAGCTTCCTAAGGCAGGCCGAAGAAGTACAGAGCGTCCAAACACACGTCCAATTCGTTGAAATAATAACTATTGATTCCTCAAAAAACTCACAGCTTGGTAGGCACCTGAAAAACTATATTTTTTGTCTAGTTTCGTTTTCTTCTTCTATACTCTTTTTCCAACTATTCAAAGCGGTGGAATTGCCGGTAAAATATATTGCCCTGTTCAGGTAACAAATATTAGTGCAATATATTTATAGATCCTAAGTGAGACCGATATAACTAAACGATGTGATATAAAAACGTTGGCCCCGATTTCTACTCCGGATCTTTTAAAACGCTTATTACCTGACTAGGTTTTTTAGGAGAACTTCTGTCCTCTTTCGTAGACATAACGCACTAGAGATGAAAAAAGTTGTTTAAGCTTAATCTGCGTTGCCACTGGCGAAAAACTGTCTTAACTGGCTTCAACTTACTAGCTTAACGCGGAAGGAGGAAAACTACCACATATGTTGGTTCATTTGAATTACAGTCGTTTGAGAATTTAGGTGCATGTTGGTGCAAAGCGGTCTAAACCTGCATCGCCTAAAGCTGGTTTTAAGACAAACTGTTCAAATCAAATATTGTTCTGTGAAGTTTATTCAAATCATATTGCGCGACCTCAGACTATGCATAAAACATAAAAACCTAATTGTTTTTTTAATAGAAAATTCAAGCTTACTCCAATAAAGTGCGTGGCTAACGAAAAATGCAAATGTAAACTATGCTTCACTTCATGCGAAAAATATAGTTTTTGTTTTTTTGTATATGATATAATTGTTATCTCTTTTTATACTGACAAATCCAAATACGAATAGATAGATTCAATAGCAAGTCAACAAGCTAGTTGTGAAAGAAATCACTGGCACGTTTATTTATAACCCTAATCAAGTTAGTACCTGTGGAACGGGGCGGGCGCAGCATAACTTCAGCAGGGTAAGGAAATAACTGCAGTGGGTTAGTAGGCAAAGTAACCTGTGTTTTGAAATCTGAATTTTGAAACAAGATAACTGCAATAGAAGTTCACGTTAGGTAATGTTTAATATAAAAGCCAGTACTATAAAACGGCTGTCGCAACAAAAGTCCGACGATTACTTAAATTTAATACGGTTCGAAAGCAGCTGCGGTCTAATTAATGCTTAAATTTACGAAACGCAGAACATACGTTTTATTGTAATCGTTTTCTACAATGAAAAAATTACTGGTAATTTTAATATTAACATGATATTTTGACGCGTACACTTAAAAACAGTATACTAAAAGAAGGAGTTATATTTATTCTCACCTACTATCTTCTTAGACCCTAGAAGGTGCCGATCAAGCAATTTATACCTCGTCTTGATTTATCAAGATACTGATAAATAACGTACCCTGGTTGTTTTAAGAAGTGGTATAGTATTGGTTTGGGCCAATAGTGCAACGATGTTACGTTTTTGGCATCTAATTAAAAATTCCGCTTAAGTTTCTATTCGATTTGGAAAATCACTTTTGCGGTCAAGGTTTCTCAAAAATAAAATTCTACAAAAAATTTAAATTCATCTTTCTCAAACATTTAAAACAACAACAGATCTATATAACAACGTTGAATAGGTGCTAGCGGTCTTCGTCCACCGATTAAAGAAGCATACATTATTTGAGTACAAATGGTAATGAATGGTTACAGCATACATGAGTCAACCCGCTAACTCATTCAAAGATTATACATTGTTGTACCTTGATACGTAATATCTAATTTCAGCAATATGACGCGATCGGTTCGTAAAACCCTTAGTACGCACGAAACATGTGGTCAAAGTCTTAAACAGCAAAACCCGTCACAACATGTTAGTGATTGCCGTTGGATCTTTTCCACGCAATCCTGTTTATATAGATCCTGTCTTGGTGGTATTAGGGTCAGCTTCAATGATCTTTCTCCACCTTCGGCCATTATGGACATTGTTTTCGTCTAATTTGAATCAAACCTGTTCATCCTCGATTAGCGGTAGAGTGTACACAAAAAACATACAAATTTCTTTCGTTTACTGAAGTGAAAACTCATCATATCGTCTGAGAAAAATCTTTCGGGCAGGTTGAAGATTTTGAATCCTTCATTGGAGAGATACATCCAGGTGATCGCGATTCTATACTCCATTGTAGAGGCAATCTTTATGTTAAACAGCTACATAGCAGTGTACGACTTATCATGTTATTGATGCTATGAAAATATAATATAGAAAATAGCGAAATAGAGAATACTGACCTGTCCTTCGAAAATTCGGCACGGAGTCTAGACTAAAAAATTATGGTACTAGTGAGTGCACTAGAGATGGAACTTACCATATAGCAGTTGTACACTTCCATTATATTCTTCTTCAACGAAAGGATTGCGTCTCAACAAACGGGGTCCGAATTGGCAGACATGGATCTGCACTAACCGACAAAGACGGCGTCGCATGACAGATTGACCAAATATATTTCAGCGGCATTTTCGCCCTTGACCCTCGCTCCGTCTTGCCAACTTCCATCGCTGCAATTTGTATTATTTCGCCTCTTCTCATTCACAAACAGTACTGATAATTCGCAAACATTACGAACATTCTTGGATGCGCTTTCCGCTGCGAGATTTTAATAACATAAGTAACAATTACTATAATAAATTGTCAGGTAATAACATATAATATCAAAAACATATTTAGCAACCGCATTATCTAAAAGCACTTGTGTCTACTGAGTGTGGTTGGTATAAGCATGTTCACTTAATTATGAAAGAAAACTTACGAAACAGTCAACAGCCGAAGTAGTACGAAAATAAGTAATCCGAAATCGTAAAAAGAGTGACAGGCGACAAATTCATAGCGAAACTAAACCTCATAGTATTATTCAAACCATGTGTGCCATAATAGATTGTCATTGTGATATAAGGCCTCTCAATTTTAATCCAGTTAATATCGACAAGGTAACTGCTATTACCTATGACTCCATTCCAAAAGATAACTTATTTGAAAACAGTTGTTTTGAACTTACTTGAATTTTACCTATTTGTGATGTTGGCTTAGTGCTAGATCTAATACTGATACAAATTCTAGGTTAATGCAGCATTCTCTATAACACTCCTTAGTGAAGCAAATCATAGCTGTTTATTCTGACATCTTCAGAGGGTCTCCTGTATTTCTGGTGCAACCGCCTCAGAAACTGTAAAATCAGTTGTGAGCCAGTAGTTGCTTACCTCAATATAATAATTGGAGTGAATGTTTTTTTTCTGTAGCTATGCTTGTATGAGCGATGTTGCTCAGGAAGATTGTAAAGTGCTATACTTGCTGACTGAAAAGTCTGCAAAATCAAAGTTCTGTCGTAATTAAAAACGAAATTGATTCTGATCTTTCTAGGTCCAACATTTAAACCCACAAAATGATGACAGCTAAAATTAGGGTATTAATACAAACTAGACTGGATTTCTAAGATGTCCGTTCACTTTTCCATTATGCTAACAATCGTTCAAACGACGCGTCTTCGTCGATTTTGGAATCATCCAGTTACACTGCTCTTTGCAACATAAATTAAGAGAATCTATTTACTGAACTTGTCTTTGTACCGGCCACCTGCTTCTCCTTCGCTAGTCCCTTTTACGTTCATAAATGAGTTTCACAATCGTTTCTATCATTTTCCCGCATTACAGGTCTGAATTTTAATTAAAATTAAATGTAATAAAAAAAAATAACAAAGCGAAGAAAAACTATATCTTCGAAAAGATAGGCCCATTTTCCCAAAATAACTTTTGAATCATATTGTGCCTTATTTACTCCGGTGAAGTTTGTCATGTCTATTGCACAAAGAAGTTGTCACAATGAATGTTGTAAATTTCAAGCCTTTATGGCAACGTTCGAGCACTTGCAGCATTTATAAAATATTTTAGCGATTTGTACTTTTCCCATTAAACAATTTTCTTGTCAATCCAGAATGATAAAGCTAAACTATAACCTAAAAACAGCTATCAATATATATTTTTCAGTTATCGATTATCATTTGACTTCACCAAATTGATTTTAGTCAACAGCGTTTTTCTTTGTTTATCATAAAAAATCTTAATGTTATATTCATTTTTACAAATCAAATGTCTTCTGCATTCCATCTAAAAAAATATATGGAGTTACTTCAAAACGTTCAAAAGGATTTTCTTTGATGGCTCTGGCATTGTACAACAGAAAGAGCTAAATTTCCTTGCCTTCTATTGTTTCACCTACTGCAGTAGCAGTGTGAGTGAATCCAAACAGCACATCCTATATAACGCAAGAAATAACGTATTTACCTGTTATACTTAGAGACATGCGGTGGTCTAACTTCGAGTATAGACATGAATACCTTTCGTTTTTTGCTGGGCAGTAATCCTTCGTACTGAACCTGTAAGTAGTGTTTACACATAAAGAATGTCCAAATTGTTGTACGAACATAGCTCCCCTGTCGATCTCATACATAATGCCGTAGACAAATAATTCTGGTCGTACATTGTAAATTTCCACTACCGTACCCTTTGACATAATAAACGTAGATTTGATATAAATTAAATTATTATTTTCCAAAAGGCTCCACAAGGGCATAAATCGAAAAATTTGTTTCTCGCACAATGAACCTTGTTTTAGCAATGACGATGATATGACAGAGAGCAGTAAGCGTTATTGCCAAACAAGTTTTCTCGTCAGAGTCTTGAATGTGTCATATTGGACCTAATTTATACGTATTGAGTAGAAGCTTCCTGACAACATCGTGGGAATAACAATAATAATACCATACCAATTTGGCTGCGTCTCACTAAAAGGCAAGAGTTTATTCTATGAAATGTGTTATTGTTTTCGAATCTAACCTACATCGACTAATACATGCATTACTTTTATCGGCTCTTACAGTAGGATCCATATCCTAGGTTCGATTAATTTTTTTGATGATGATTTTTTTGCAGGCACATGTCGTTCGATCCATATATGGCAGAAAATATCCACGATATAGTGTAATCTATGCTAATATAGCGAGGTGATACAGTGGTGCTGACAGATGGTAAAACTGAATCAAGTCAAGGGTCTTTAAACTATGTCAACCCTTAATAAAGAACTTAGTCGGTTCAGAACCTTCCACGCCGCTCCTGCTTGTCTCTTGTTAGAAACGATAAAATAATGTTATGCAATCTTTAATGTTATGCATCATTAAAAGAACCCGGATTTTATCTGCATGACCCGTCACCAGTTCTCTCCAATATATATAAAGACAACAGCATCTTACCGGATACATTGGTGCTGAGAAATCGCAGTGTTCAATGCACTTACTATTTATATATGTATGCAGGGTATAGCAAAATACATCCGATCCTCTACTAGAATATTCGGATCGGATTTATGCTGGCTCATTTGAATCTGTTCAGATTATGATCTCATAAATGGCATTCCTATATTTCTCTTAATTACTTTAAAGCCGCCATTTCCTTGAACCATTTCTCATTTATGACCCATTAAAATCGCTTTAATTTTCGATAAAGAGGTATTTAAACCAAAACACACACAATAATTGAGACTAGACAACAACCGATATCGAAAACAACAGGCTTCATATAAGCTTGTCTCCTGAAACGATGAAGGTTTGGAGCGCCTATAATCTTCGCATCTGTGTTGTCCCGGTAGGTTGAATACAAAAATGTACTCATTATGTCGCTAACACTTAATTTAACACAGGAGAATAATTCTGAATCTCTATTTAGACTACAACCGTGAGTTAACAGCGTAAAGTTAGTATTGAACGACAGTAACCCAAAAGAGAATCAGTGATAGTTGTTTAGGTGGTTTTCTTACCTGCTACATTAGCTACAATAAAGCGTTTTTAATTTAGTTGTATACATATATCCCATTGAAGTCTGGGTAAAATACGCAGCACTCACCAAAAATCCAGTGAATTTGAAATTTATGTTTACAAGAAGCCAAAAAATTAAAAAGACCAAAAATGTAGCCCAACAATATAGTTTACTCATACCCCTAAATCATCCATTTTTACTCTTATCGAGCCTCGAGTGTTGTGTAGACGCTTCAATTTTACTGGCTTTAATGGTTAGTCCAAGGCATTTCCCGATGCTTCTTGTTATAGCCGTAATCAGGCCCATTGATAACTATTTTTTTCTCGAATCAGTTCTATATAGTCTGTATCGGTGTCGCTGTTGATAACAGAGTTGTCGTTTTTAGTTGTATGTTACGGCCTAGACTTTTTGTATAGCATATTGTATCGCGAGTGTCCGAGCTGCCAGCCGCTGAGAGACACGATACCTTTTCGAGCTCCTGGTAGTGGCACTGTTTTATGTGCCTCTTTTGGCGCGCCGCCGTTTACAATCGTATTGCTACCAGCCCCAGTCAGCTTTGATAGGCCTTTTCACGCATTAACGGCCATAGCAAACTGCGGACGTCTATTTGCTGGCCAATGTCCATTACCCGATCCAGCTTTATCAGCAGACTGTAGACGCAAACTACACATACATGCAGTTTATCGTTAGCTTTATATCTTGAACGGGCTCAGTGAGTAGGCTTTGTGTATACAAATTTGTGCACTAGGAATCTATATTGATGTCTGAGTGTACAGGATATTTAATCTTTTACGTCATCCAGTTTCACGCGCATTAATAGATTTTTATAAAACAATCATTTTATACAGATTCATTACGCTCCTGAATACATCATTGCTACCAGTTTGCTTCGACAAACAATTATAAGCTTCGCTTTCTCCCTATCAAACTTTAGTACTATGCTACAAATCCTATAGTTAATATGGAAGCGTTGCGCCAGTTATCAATAGGAATAGAAGACTTTTCGCAATACCGTCTGTTTGATTTGTTTCGTCAACTCAAAGCTTCGTATCGTTGGCAACTCTCATTTGCTGTTAAACTTTTCGAGATTGGCAGAAGCATCTGCAATTGGTCAGGCCATTTAATTTATGCCTACTAAACCGATTATTTACGTTGCATTTCATACTCGCCGAAGTTATCGAATCACGATATTAAAAGGATATGGCTCATGGTACATGCACTGCCGACTAAACTCTGCTGTCAGTTTGCCTTTCTTGTTGCTAGAGCTTCTTCCGCCGCATTTTGGGCATCGTCGTGAGCCTTACTGCTTTCCTCTACTTTTTACCTAAACGATCCGTTGCTCTACATATTTCTGTGTTTTGTGCTCAGGCCTTATCACAATTATTTTCTACTGATATGTACTTCATATACCGAAACACGAGCACTCGAGATAATATAATCCCACTCGCTGAAATCGTTACGAACGAACAAACTGCCGGTGTAGATACCAGAATACATGCAGCTTTTACTGATACCATTTGTTTAATACCCATTGTTCTACACCAAGAGAGAATTTTTTTTACGGAATCAAAAGCTAGATTTTTTTACGATCTGTTACTACTACAGTCCTACACGGTGGCTAGCAGATCGTCAAAGCCGCACTACATTGATATGCTCACTTAGCACCATCCTACTTGCTACAGAAATCATGGCTGAACGCTGAAATAATTTTTTTTGTTAGTAGTAATTAATGGAAGTGATTAATTAGAACTCGTTTTCCACCCGGCTCAAAGATATGCGCTTCCCTACATTTTTATTATTGTTTTGAGACTATATATAGGCCTTCCGTAGGCCACCGTGTTATTCGGCATGACGTTTGGCTGACTTGTGGTAAATGAACTTTGTAAGAATTTGCTAGTAAGCATGCACCTAAGCAATATGGAGCCGCCTCCTAACAAACAGTAGTTAGATAATTGCAAGTCTTAACAATATGCCTCATCGGGGTTGCCTTTTGTGTGTCGTCAACAATAAGCGAATGAAACTTTTTTACTGTTTGATTTTACTTACGTGAGTTGATTAGGAATAGACCAGGTCCTACATATGTGAAAATATATATATTGTTGCATATGTAGTGTTTACTCACCAGTTGTTGTTAGTGATCAATCATCACATCGAGAATTTCCCCTTAATCTTGTAAAACCTAACAAAGTGTTACAGATATTCTATTATCACCGCACTGTGAAAAACTACGTTTACATTTGAAAAGACATGATCTTCATATTATTATGATGTCTTGATGCACTTCTGTCGTATGAAGCACATGAAAATCGAATTATTTTTATACCCGGAAGCTTACGCTGCACTTTTCACTTTTCCTCTGCCCGGTACAAGGATATAATTATTAAGTGGAGTATACATGGAAATGTGGTATGCATTAATATAGTACCCTACTTTTACAATCGCTTATCAAACTTGTGGCCCTAGTGTTAATCTTTAACGAAGGTAACATTCGATTCTCCCCTGCTACACTTGACATAAAAGGACGTAGTAGGGCTATATGTGTGTACAGATTACACTTATGTATAAGTTCTGTATATATATTATAAATACGGTGACGATGCACTTATACTGGTGAAAATTCTATTTATTCAAGAATCGCCTCTCCATAATACAGTAATAGCTACATAGTGTAAAAGTTGACGCTACCCACGATACACCTAGACGTACGGCGCAGAGCCGTCTACACTGTTTGCTGATTTTACCAATGCTCTAGGCACGCTGTGCTTCCTTAACAATGATCATGATTATCCCAAACATCGTCGAATTCTCGTGGTAATTCTGTGACGTCTGCTCTATTCATTGGAAGAGGAATTTTTGTCACCATTTCGTAGAAACATTGCGGCTGTGTTCCGTCGAACAAGGTTCGTAGAACCTTTGAGGATTCCTGCGAGCCCATGAACACGGCTGAGAGCTATATAGGGTTAATCGTGATTAAAAAAAGTTTTTCCAAGGGAGGTGAGAATCCATCTTTGGCCTATTTTTTGTAAATGGTTATCGTAAAGCAAAGTTGTATAGAAAATTGGCCGCTGCTAAGCGGTATATCAGCATTTTAAGAAAAAATGAAAGTAACTTGTGGGACCAGTATGATTTCATGTTCGAATCCGCGCGTAAAATTAATGGCAATGAGATGTCGATACAAGCCGCGCACGGCTATCCTAATGCTGTTGCATAGTTTCGCCGGGTGTGTGGCGAGAATTGAGGTACCTAAATGCTGTTGAAAAATTCAGTTGTGAATTGAATCATATCTAAAATCTGAGGTCATTTTAGACCTGACTAAATGCGCGGCGCACCGTCGCCTGCCGAGGTAAAAGATCGATGCAAAAATTGTTTATGTTTTCGATTATTGAATACGGACATGTAAAAGATTGAGGAAGTATACCTTGGTCTTTCGAACGGAAGAGGTATGTGAATCTTGTCGATTATAGCATTATACTTTTGCTTTGTATAACAATATTGGAAAGCAGAATAATAATAGCATTAACAGTTTCCGAACATTTGTTTTCATTAATGTCTAATGTATGTCGGCGGTTAACTTATGTTTCGTGAAATGTCTCCACATATGGAGGTGCTTGATGCACCCATTTTCAACATCTACATCGGTGCTGCGTCTGACAATAGAAATCGGCAAAGGTTATCGCAATGTATTGATAAGATTCCATTAAATGGTTTCTCGGTTATGCATATGTTACGTGGGGATCGGTTAATGGTCTCCAGGATTCGTGTTTAATCATGGGGCACTCGTTGCATATTGCAAGTGCAATTAGCCAAAGGAACTGTTTCACCTGTCTTTGGGTCCTTGTTACTACTATTTAGGATGTTGTAGGTAACCTAAATGGGAATCCTGAAGCGCGAGCGCACAGAATTGCTGTCAGGCATCAAGGTTACAGCGATACTTGAAAAAGCTGCAGCAAGCATCATTTTCCCGTCAGCGCTCATTTTTGCGAGGAGTAGATTAATGAGGAAAATTTTCCTTATGCCTTCACATGCGTCGACGAAAACAATGTTGCTTAGACTTAGCTCTAAAGAGGCGCAGACATCACTGTAAGTTACACTCTGGGCGTCGTTTAAAAGTCATCTCTGTGAGTATAATTTCGCGCTGCTCAACGAGGTTGTATTAGAAATACTTGGTAATTTCGGTGCTCCCTTTGACCTCTGGACGTTATTGAGAAGCGAGGTCAGAGTCGTGTAAAGCTTACCCTAAAATTTGATCGTGGGCGTCAGCGATTTGGAGCGACATAGTATGTCAGCTAGTCTTAGTTAACATATGCTATTACCCGATCCCAATGTTCATTGTTGAGGAAACGCCCCTTCTGTGGATTCCTTTGGTAGTATGGCAACATAACTTACGCCGGTTGCTTTCAATACGTCAAAGAATGTGAGCCCACGGACGTGATGGAGCAGAAAACGCAACGGTTAAAGATTTCGGCCCAGATGCGGCCCAGAACATTCGCCTAATGACAAGCGCACTTTCATGTTCACCTGTCATTTGTCCACGAATAGAACCTAAGTATCTTACCGTAGTATAGTGTTTTAGTGATATCATCTTTTTGTCGAGCGCCAGGGATAAAGTGAGCTTTGTAGACTTCTCACAAATCTCAGTGACATCTGGTGCTGACATTTTGTGGAACGTTTACTGCTTTCAAAAATAAATGAAACTGAAATGAAGCCACTCAACAGGAAAGTTCTGTTTGTCAGGTGAGAAGCACAGTATTGTGAAATAGTAAAGTTCAATGCATATATGCTTACGAGACTGTTCTGTCTGATTGCAATCTATTCGACGCAGAGCCTGGGGACTTGTTTGCTTGTCGAGCTAGGGTAAAATGTGGACATGTAGGTCTTTTTTTGGTATCCTATGCTTGTTAGATAAACAAAGGCATTGCCAAGTTTCTCCGTGTGATGGCGTTTGACGAATATTTTTTTTAACTAGAGCACTCTCTTTTCTTGTTATAAGTTTGATGCTTGTGGACGTAAAAAAAATTAAAAATTGTTAATTTTTGCACACCTTATAATTTAAACAAATATAAACTAGCCCTAGGACAAACGTCAGCAAGTACCTAATAATATGCAGAAAAAACTTCGGCATTTGAGTTTCGAGCATCTAATTTTCTGGAAGCCCTGGTTTCAGATAAATTCCGTCAGCCTTGAGATGAAAATCGGCAAAAAAGCATCCTTTATAGTTTACATGCTTGGTCTTAGTTTCGATTTTCTTTCGCTATGGTTTTCAGGCGGGATTTTTTTTGCATCAATATTGTTGCATTTTGCACCAATGGTCGTTCTACTACGCAGTAATTGTAAAAGCTAGGACTCATATCCTACTTTGGCACAGACTTAATAGATGAACATTGTATAATTTGGGTAAAAATTGATGTATGTTACTTACTGGTTTGTTACTGAAAGATAAATAATAATCTATAGAAAATTTCTCTCGACTGATTATAGGGTTTTTGTCTGCCGCAGACGGTTTTCTTACGAAATGCCACCACACTGCTCGATTATTTATGTTTCAGCGCACATGGTAGGCAGCTTGCCGACTAATACAGCCCATTTCATGTATGTGAATCCAGCTTGCACCGACAACACACGGCAACCCCATCGTCCCGTTGTTATTTTATTCACAAAATAGCTTTGAAGAAATGCAACAAACAGGGGAATTTAACGCGACTTTTGCAGGCATTGGACAGTTTCTTTGTCAGGTGGTAAACCTCAGGAAAATAAGAGCAAAACGACATATGGCATTCACCGTCAAACACCATGTTAGAGGAGTTTGCTTCTAGTTACAGCTCAAACTATTGCGACATCACTAGCTAAGAGAAAGTTATTCTCGACTGACGGGTTAGCCACCGTGGAGCCTAAGATCCGCCTATCATCAGCATTGACAGAACATGATATACTTCCTGTTCGAACCGAGGGCTTAAAAAGGCGTCTTTACGACGAGAGCTTTTGTATTCAAGGCCGAGGTGAAAGATAATCTAACGACGGAATTAGAAGCGTCGCTTGGGTAAAAACCAACGTGAAACGAGCCCCACATCAGCTGTACAGCCGATCCGTCAAATCAAATATACTGCACGGTAAACCAAGTAAGATTGGCACGAACAAGCCAATTTTTTTGAGGTAGCAAAAGGAAAGAATCGGTGAGGATGGTTACGTCGAGGTTTGGAGACATCCTAAGGAGGCCACTTAGTGAAAAATTTATGCTTGTTCGCTCCGAGAGCAATATAGATATGTTGTCCAAGAAACGAAGGGTTCTCAGAATAGTGCGAGCATGAAGATGCACAGTCAGTGTGCCTATTGCTTATTTAGCTATCAGAAGCTACCTTAAGGCACTTTTTGCGTAGATGAAAGTCGAAAACGTTTTCGAGAAAATATTTCCACGACTCTTGCTAGACTATCTAACTCTTTATAGTTGGTAAACGTATATCAAATATAATACTCTTCAGCTATATTCCTGGTTTCAAAAATCGTTTATGACCCAGCGCAACGTGAGCCCAACATGGCAGAATTAAATCAAGCCAGAGTGGAGGTTTCCTAGATGAGCGCTATTTTTACGTACAGTAGTATCGATCCAGAGACAACACTTTTCGTAAAAGGTGACAGATCTATATGGGGATTGTCATTGTGACTAATTTTTCGATGTTAAAAAGCGATAACAAGCCGTGCTTCTCTGTGAGTAGCTGTTAGTTTAGTTTCAAAAATTCCCCAAATTATAGAACAGAATGAATTAATTTTTTTTCCAATTTTATACATATGTATGTCTGGATGGTCTCGTTGAACAGAAACACTGACAAACTGGTAAGATGCTGTTTGCACAAGCCCTCACAATTATATTGACGCAATAAGCACTGCATTTCATCTACTGGGTCTGGAAAAAGATTTGGCCCAAAGATTAGGAAAATCAAATCTTCAGAGTCTTTTGTACACTGATCTTTCTTGTTTCACCCTTTCTGAGTGTTTTGGTGTTTTGCCTACTGGAATAATGTCGCAGGGACCCTCGGCCGGACCCAGCCTCTGACTTACCCGCAGGCAAGATAATAATTTGCTATTGGATTCGTATATAAAGCATCTTCTCAGATTAACTAATTTGTTTATTAAAGTTGTTATCGGTTGTTAATTAAACCTGTACAAGATTTTTGGCTTCGCGAACCAAGTAAACTGCTTTTACTTTAGCAGTGATAAGCGCCCAAAGTTGTTGTGTGTTATCACCCGGAATACCTTATTTTTGCGAAGTGTTTTATGGAATAACGTGTTTGTAATGGCGTGTTGGCCGTCGCGGTTTTTGCAGCGGTTTCTTGAAAAAAAAATAACAACTGTTTTGCTCATTGGAGTCTCTTAATATATGGTGTGGATAGTTTTCTGCACAGAAACCATATATATATATCTCAGCTTACCTAACATATGCCTTCCGGGTGATTAATCTCTATGTGCCGGGAGCTATTACATATATAACAACTCTTGTACGATCACAGCACGATCTAAAGTGCTGCAAAAAACAATCAGCAATATTTCTTCAGAAAAAAGACGTTACTTTTGGACATAATACTTCTTCCTATATGTCTGAAAGAACGACGTCTATGCTTAAAATATAAACGATGTGCATCTTGCAATGGAATGCCAAATGCAATCTTTAAGATAATTTTTACTTATTTCTATAAATGTGTGATATGTATTCTGTCTCGGATTACTCTGGCATTATGGTAGACTTTCAGATTTCAAATTACAAAAAACTAGTCTCAAGTATTTTGCGCATTTGGATGTGCTGAGTTGTATTCGACTTATGTCTATTACTATGGGATCTTTACTTTTTGAGGGACCACTTAGTAAATCACTGAAAACTATTTAATTTAATAAACATGTTAATTTAAATTAATTTAAAAAAAATTTTAATTAACTGATCAGATTTGATATCTTAAATAATGCTATGACATAATTCTTTGATTGTAGTTCGGGCCATTCTACTTGTTGCTTAAGAAACCAGATGGATCTGTTCGACTTCATGGAACACTCGGTTCAATGATCACGAATGTAACAGCTTCGCTCAACATGACGTATGACCTTCTAGTAAACAACCAAACTTCATATTTTTGTTTGACCATTCATGTTTATTAGAGCGAATTTTAGATTTATTTAAGTATATGTATTCAGTGTATTAACTTAAGATTGTTTAAGTAACATAGTGAAGTAAAAAGTAATATAGGTTGTTGATATAAAAATCCGAAGGAAAATCTTGATGATTCTTATTATCATTAGGATGATTATGCTCAACACGATAATTTTAATACATAGGTAGGCAAATAATGATTACGACACGGCGTGCACTGGCAACTGACTTACGCCAGGCGGTAGCTCTAGACCGAACACTGCGAATGAGACAAACCTTTTATCTTTTCTTTCAAGACACTAGTGCTCTTTGAGTCATTTACTTCCCTTGGTCAACGACTTTCTGGCTTAGCCTGTCCGGCAGATACACAAAATACATAAGCAGAGTCACCGACTATATTATGTAGATGTCACACGAATTTTATGGAAATAACATTTACGTCAGCTTTCGTATTTTTTACCTATTTCGGTAACGTTATTTTGACTGCCGGTTCATTCTGCATTTATTTTTTTCTTTCTCGCCTCGGTTGGAGTCCGCGATTGCGCTTTACTGTTCAACAGATTGTTTTTTGCGGTTCCTAGTAACTACTAGTGACTGCAGTTTGCTTTCCTTTCCTGAATACTGATACTATTGTTGATATTGTTTCTCTTTGTCTAAAACAAGGTCTATACCCTCATATGCAGTTGAGCTCTTAATAAATGCAGCACTGTTGACTATTGAACTGCCAGAGCTACTACCTTAGTTTCTTCCGTTTTTTTTCTACCACCTTCATTTTTTCCATAAACGACAAATTTTCTATCTGCTCGAATCACGGATAGGTCATTGATTTGGACCAGCATGCAGTTTAAAGATATCTTTCACAATCCGTGAACCTATTGCTGAAGGGGGAATACCTAAAAGGCGATTCATGTCATTTTTAATACCGCAGCTAGTAAGGCAGATTCAGGCATGCCTTATATCCGCATATAGGCTCAGGCTATCAATACAAACATACACACAACGTATTCATAGAAACTTATAGTCGAATTCACTGCAGGCTCTCATCATGTGTCTCTAACTAGTCTCAAAATGCCCAGCTCGAACTTCTTGTGGCGTTTCTCATTCCCTCAAGAAAAGTGTAATCATCGGGCATTTTATACATTTATGTGGTCTATATTCAAATCTGAGCATAGACACACTTTATTTTGTCTTGAAAGCTAGCCACCCAATGGAATACCTAATGGCAGTGCTGGCCGTAGCACTCTAAACATTTAGTTTCGTGGCATAGAAGGAAGGTAACATGTTTTTTTTTAAAAAGCTTAGAGATGGTGAGGATCATAGTGATCATCATCATCATCATCATCATCATAGTGAAAACCTGATCATTTTCGACTCTCTTGTCTTCTTAAGTGGTGGTCGCTAATGTGGACTTGTTGACTCAATGAAAGCGACTTTGACCTCACTGTCACCGGAAAATTTCAATAGCGGTAGTTAAATTGAAAATAAAGTTAACAGTATAGAAATGCCAGAAAGAAAAGGAAGTGCCCTGGACGATACAGCTCATTTTGGGCCGTCATGTCCTACTGTTAAGGTTTCGCACACTAAATTTCGTAAGCCTCGCTACGGTAAATATGTCTACAGAAGGTATTGGTGTTAAGTTTTTAGCACGATGAGAAAAAGAACCTTCCGATCACTTCAAACTTTAATAGCACATTATTATAAACAAAGTACTGAAACATGATTTAGTATGTAGGCTTCTAGAGAAGGATTATTATTAAGCGTTTACAAATTATTAAGAGATAAATCGCCGTTAAAGTTAAATTAATGGAATTCCCTCTATCGGAAGTTGCTTTTTCAACATAAAGTTATTTTTTTTTTAATATAGAGTGCGGAAGTTTGAAAAGAGTGACGTGTTATTTTGTTATATATCGCCGGTATTATCGACACTTAATTTTAGGAAATCAAGGATGTCATTTGATTTTGTTGGTCATTAAAAGGTACAAAACTACATGTTAGGAAAATAAAAGCATTTTATAAAACGTAACCTTTAATTAACCTCAGCAAATGCAATGATTCAATAATTTCACATGGCACACAAATTCCTAATTTTTTTAATATTGTGGCGTTTATTCGAAACTTGCTTCTATTCAGCTGCTATTATTTCAGCTGTTTCAACGAAACTGCTAGTATTCAATGTAAGCTAAATTTTGACTCTATTCGATTACCTATAACTGGCTCAAGCTTTACGCCCGAAATCGTTTTGTTAGGCTAGAGTAGAAAATTCCGTTTTTTCTTTTCAGTCATTTTATTTCGTTTCGACTTTGAGAAAGTACACACCTTTTAGCCGAAGTAACATCGTTTGCTTTTTATTACTTTTTCCTATCTTTTTGGTGGCTGATATGTACGGACTTCCACCTCTGTTCTATACTGTTCACCGTTCCAGATGTGTCGCTTTGGTTGTTGTTGTTGTTGGAGCGGTGTTCATGCTGCGCCCCGAGTGGAGTAGAGTTTCCTGTTACAGTGCCGTTGGTGTTCGTTGGGTTACTAAAATAGTTACGCGGTGCAGCGTTGTCATGAAACACTTCCATTGCCCTCTTTTTTACCCCAAGACGCTTTTCTGCTATTCTCATTACTCAGACGGATGCCTTGCTTTGCGTAACTGTCTTCCGTGTTTTTTTCCCTAAGCTTTAAAATGCTCATAGCGTAATACTTCTTTCTCAAGCTATCATATATAGAGGTGCAGCTTTTAAATATGTTTCTTAGTGTTCTCAAACTGGAGGGGTTTAACTAGCCCTTTTCACGTTTAGGGGCACCGAAAAAATGGTATCAAAATTACTTTCTTTCCTGTACAAGCAATGAACAACTTACTCGCAGACGGTTCTTTTTATTATTCCAACTGAGCCTATGGAAGTCCACTTCCCTTCCTTTTCAATATTTTTTAGTGCATGCAAACAATTTACAACAGTTATTTGGGTTACCCCTAGCTGGAAAAAGAGCTGTTAGGTCTAGTGCAGCGCATTTCTTTTTAGGAGTGCCTGCAGTTCGTCACAGTTCATTTTTTTGTGGCCGCCTGGAACGTGATTTGTTGTTCTTGTTCGAATCTCCGATTTTAAACCGATTCAATCTAAACTTACTGATAATGCTTACTGTACGTGCCCGGTGATCAAAACAATCATCCTAAGAAGTCTCAATGATACACGATTAGGCGATCCGTCGCTAGCTCCATCTGTTTTTACTCAACCTAATATCACTGCTTGAGGAAAGAATTCAACTACATAGGCATAAGTAATCTACAATCAAATGCTCTTAATCTTTGGGAATATGTGTTATGGAACCCAGCAAGAAATGACTGCTGTGACATCCTCTGGGATTAAAGTGTTCCTATACTATGCGTCTCTTACAAACTTATTTCCCTTCTTTGAACCCCATCGTTCAAAATGGTTCGGAAAAGTCTTTCAATCTTTTTGTTACAGACAGTATCAAAGCAATGATTTGAAGTAATAACGCTTTCTCTCTCCTACGTAGGTACAGCATTGTACCACCGCTGGACAAAGCCTACGGCATGGTTGAAGAGGAAACGGGCCGCCTAACAGGAATGTTAGCTACAGTGCTTGCGGGAAAAGCAGATGTAGCAGCAGGGCCATTTCCGGTTCACCCCAGAATGAATGACTTACTGCACGACATGGCACGGTCGTCTGACTCTTTCACTGCATTCGGTATCATTTCCGGGATGAAAAACGACTACGTGCAAGCACCCACTTCATTTACGGATGCGTTTGATAGCCTCGTTAGTATCAGAAAATTAAAATCCAACATCTGATGACATTATATATGATTAATAAATCTCTCATTCACTTAGATTAACAAAAACTAGATCTATATCACACATTAACGGTTACTCCGTTGCAATTACCCTGTCTCACCTCACCCGCTACCTTGTTGCAATTATCTCATCACTTTACTCAGTTGTTCGCCAGAGTGTTCGATCAAATCTGGATTTATGTTATTCATGACGCATTGGCCTTTGGTACATTTCTCTACGTCAATAAAAAGCTTTCTTAGAATTAGTTGACTCACTCTGTATTTGAAGAACGTACACGAATCAAATGGCCGATTTTGAATAGACGTTATGACTGATGTAGTCGACTAATTCTGTTTCTGCTTAAGGTTAATTCTGGTACTTTGTCATAAGGAACGTGTACACATACCACATTAAATGAAGGCTGATTGTTCCAGGAACGTCACCAAGCTTTAAAGGTTTTTCATGTTACGTTTTTCTACGTGAAGTAGTGGCGCATCTTAAGCTAAATGAACATACGATGAGTTTATGTGTTTATGTTTTTATATATAAGGATTAAATTTTTATTTTTTTTAAATTTTTTGTTAACAAATACTTGTACATATTGAGCACGAGCTCAAATATTTTATATGTTGGTTGGCATATTGATTTTGATTCTCAGAGGTCATTAAAACTGTTCGATCGTATATATACATATCAATTTTTTTTGCAATTTCGTTTTGAGAATGATTTGGTGGAAAAGTCAAAACGATGTTTTATTAACCCGGCGGACCCGCAATTAAATCACCTCTTTTTTAGCTGGAAAACTCGTCGGGACGATCCTCATAATCTGGCAGTTGGCTCTCATAATCTGGGCCACAATGGGCCAACGGTTGTCCGACCCCGTTAACTGATTGGGCGTTATGTATGCTTGCAGGGGTTCCCACTGGTCACATGTCGGGGTAAATAATAATGCGGGCGTTTGGAAGGTTCGCAGTTGACTTTTTGACTTTAGTTAGGTAACGAATTTATGGATTAACCCGTTTGAGTACCTCAAAAATTTTAACTATATTACGGAATTCGAGCCGATGCATACTTTGTAGGCGACGTTTCATGTAGTCCAGAAAATCCATAATATAGATTTGTAAAAATAGACAATGCGTAGGGGGCTGACGGTAGAGGACTCATTCTGTGGTACACTGCTTCTTAAATGATTAGCTTCGGGTTGTATGAACTTTGGGGAAGCGCGGGATTTTTCATTCACTCCAACTCAAGCAATCTAGCAAAGGGTATTGTAGTGATGTTTGTTTTATGTTTGTTTTTCGGAATGATTATCCAACAAACGCATTTTTTCTGTATAAGTAGTCTTGTTCCGCAAAAAATTGTATGTTGGACAATTTTATCTTGTTACGCATGTATCAGAAGTTGCCTGTTTCGCTTTCGGAGAGAAGTACGTTTGAGTGACAACGAGCCTCACACATAACGTTAAAATCGGTGGAGGTGCTTTTTGTCGGGTTGGCGGCCCGCTGTATTCCCCTTCGCTGTAGCGAAGTAACGATTATTGGGATTCTCTGGCCAAAGCACAACGATGGCGTGGAATTTGGAAGTAGTTAATACAGAGGAGCCAATGTTTAATTAGTTCAATTTGTTCACGCCGAATCGATTTGTGTGTCACAAAATCCGCCACCTAAGGCTTTCAATAAATGTATACTAAATACTAAAAGCCTTAGATATGTTATAACATGCGTACATTGGAATAATTTTTCGCAGTTGCGTTGACAAGGGGAAATTGATTCTCTCAGTTATTTAATAATGCAACCGTCTTCCCGATTTCGCAAATTTGATTAACAACATGTTTAATTCCATTTAAAAAAGTTGGAAAAATTAATGTCTCTTGAGGGCCTGGATCAAGCGATATGGTATATTTTTATTGTTGGGCTGAAAAGTTCCACATAAAAAAACACTAACCTCCTGTGTTCCTCTGTATTTCTTGTCTCAGTTTCTAAAGTTTGTTTGGTGGCTGCCTGAGGGCACAGCTTTTGTAGCGATTTTTTCTCCTATAGGAGCCGTTTTGATACGCGACGCAAACGACCACGAATTTTGATTCTGTTGCAATTTCTGCAGAACATATATATATATATATATATATATATCAGATCTCGATTCCAGAGTCCGTTTGTAACGTAAAATGTATCGACATGAGCGTAGCAGTATGGAAACTTTCCAGAATGATTCTATCAGTTATATTTCTATAGGCTAACATCGAACTCTTTATACTAATGCGCTATCGGCAATTAAACGCAAAAATAGAAAATCGCAAGCTGATCAATGATATTGTACGCGCACAAATTTTGTACAGGTGATTGAGAAACTAGTCTAATTATACGCAATAATCAAATGTGGCAGAAAAACAAACCTGACCCTAGTTGTTTTTGTGGAGCGATTTTGAGGGGTACACTAAGGGTAACGAACTCAATTTTATAAGGAATTTTTATTACTTTTAATTAATACGTCAAACCTAGACAGGAATACTCCTATCAATTTAAGAGGATCCGCTGTTTTTCCAAATGGGTGAAAACAATGGGGATCTACCTAGCACAACTTTATCCTTTATGGATGAGTTCGATGCGGCAGTCCTCCAAATACAGGGAAAACACACCACTCTGAATAGACAGAATTATTATTATTGCTACTGGAATAGCTAGAGGGCAGCATAATGACACAGTATATTAGAAAATATTTAATTTAGATTAGAAGGAAGAGTCTTGCAACTCGTGTATCGTACTATATCAAGTCACAGTATAAGAATAATACTCGCGAATACGAAGGTATTGGGTAGCATTGCTGGAAATTATGAATGAGTACTAATTAAAGATTTTAGGTACATCAAACAGTTCTGTAGCTAGAGTTTCATTCAGCGTAAGTGGTTGCGTACTGGAAATTTTGAAGTCTAGCTCAGTGGTTTCAAACAGCACGACGCATGTTCTGGGTCCGTTCATGGATTCATTCCAACGAAACCACGAAGTTAATGGGAGATTCCAACAGAACTGTTGGTGCAAATTTGAGCTAAAATTTAGGTTCGGCCTGGTGTAACATTTGATAATTCATTTTTTAATATTTATGGCAAATCAGGCCCGAAGCGTGGTAAGCAGGATCATCTCTCATATGTAATTAACTGTATTTATGTAATCTTCTGAGAGCGCTCGCTTTTAGCGGATTCTCCATAGCTAGAGTATTATTCTAACGCAATCTACATGTAATGTGGAGCGTGTCGATTGGATGAGTGTTTTTTGCCGGAAAAACCTCCCTCTCCCATAATGCATAATGCTAATTTACACAGGCTATCTCTATTTTGGCGACTTATAGGCCTAATGTTGTTAATATGCGACTAACATTTCTCTTGGTTTAGCATAACTAGATTTGAAACTGGCTTGTGAAATATATTCCGTGCATTAATCAATTACCCTTATATAAACACATGGGTAATGATTACAAGATTAGAGGTCCAGGTCCAGACTTCATCCGGCATAAAACAATCCATTAAAAAGCACAGCCTGAGTCGATCTCTTGCCCCTTAATTTCTTACTTGAGAAAGTTTGCAGGGATTGGGCACGTACTTTTGCCTTTAGAAGCCAGAATTTTCGCTTCTTATTTTTTTCCATTATTAATTTTCTATTTAGTCTCTTATGGACTGCTATATATATATATATATATATATATATATATACAACGAGAAAATTGTAAGGGGTCAGAGAGGCTCTATTTTGATGCTGAAATGGGTCTTTAAGCGCAAAAAATGCAAAACACCTGTGGCATATGTCTCTCCTATGTGGCAAAAGCTCCAAGAAAAGTTTGAACCGTCTTTCGAGCGATTTTC
Organism: Varroa destructor; assembly: GCF_002443255.2. Classification (NCBI taxonomy): domain Eukaryota; kingdom Metazoa; phylum Arthropoda; class Arachnida; order Mesostigmata; family Varroidae; genus Varroa; species Varroa destructor. Next base: position 4,082,993 of record NW_019211458.1, read on the forward strand.
TGATGAACGTCAATTGGATATAATAAAAAGGGTTTTTTTCCAAAACATCTTTCGAGAGGTTTTCTGAGGGAAATACTGAAATACCAAAATACCGAAAACATTTTCCCTACGTGAGTCACCGCTTCGTTAGCGCTTACTCGCAGATGTGACACTGAAATGAAAATGAATCCATTGGGGTCGTCTTCGACACTAATCAGAAAGATTCCGATAAGCTTAATTTAAATGTAATTCAATTTTCCTAAATTTCATTTTTGGGATCAAAAATGCCCTTGAGCGGAAGGGGTGGAAATTTATCACATCGTTTTATGTGGAAACGTTTTTCCTATCGCAAATCTATGGATCTCGATAAATTAAATTAAAATGCAGGACACATTCCTGTACCCGAAATCAGTATTTTTGGATTTTTATGGCGAAAACTCTATTGATTGTATCTACTTATGTAACAACTGGATGAAAACGCGTTTTGAGCTGCTTTTGTGGGGCTTTCCGAAAAAATTTTTACTAATGTCAACTGAAAGGTTGAGGCGGCTAATGCTAACTCGATTTTTGTAAAAAAAATCCAAATCATTATGAAAACAAAAAGGTGAGATATCAATATACGTGTTTTAAAAATATACGTAGATATTTATTATAAAAAAATATTTAAGCTCTTCTACCCCTGTTGACACGTCAGAGGCAGAATTAGTACGCCAATCAAAGCTTTAGATTGTTCTTCAATATATGGATAAAGTGGAACAGGGCAACTGCAACGGCATAACTGTTAATGAGCATTTAATCTACCGTTTTCGACGAACTACGAAACGAAAAAGAATAGTTAAATCAATTAAAGGCTGAAAGTGCGCGACACAGAGTTCGCTGGTTCGTTTATATATATATATATTTGCGAAGTTTGTTGGTCGGAGTCTAACAATATGCCGGCTAGCGATTAGCTAGGCTCTAACTACGTTCGAACTAGCGGCTATTTATTAAATTATGTGCCATACAATTTAGCTATCGCCACTAGCCATGCTGTATCCACGCAACATTTGCGGGTCCCCAGTGCGGTACGCTTGTCGTAACTGGTTGTGTTAATGTCCTCGTACACTCTTTGGCTACCAGCAGCTTCCTACAGCCTTCCAACGGTCTCTCTCGCACTTCCGTTCATCATCGAAGCACATTCTTGATACCTTCTTTTTAAGGGCTTTCCACAGTAGAATCTAACTACTTCGTATGGTACATAGTCGCTGCTCCTCGTATAGTACATGTTCTCTTTGCTCGTGAAGTCTGCCTTACAGACACTAGTTCTTTGCCGCCGATCTTCCCGTTCCATTTTTCACTTCAGTTCTTTTTTCGTTCTTTCTGGTTACCAGTTACCACGAGAATGGCCAGCCTCTTGCGATGTTCTAGACTCTAACTGTTCCTAACGAAAACTAGACGCCGATGGGTCCCACGTTGTCAGTCTCGTCCCTCATGTTCCACATTCGACCAGAAGCCTGGTTTCCGGGTTTCGTTTCATTGCCTCCGCAAAACTGGTCGAGCGTGAGCTTTGTCGCTGCCACCAATCTATGAAGAACCAGTCCATTGATCAAAGACTAACAATATATCCGCTAGAAACCGAGGTTTTACACGATTTCATTTCTTCGCCGTAACATTATATATATCTATATTCATCCTGACAATCCTAAAATGAGATCACCACAAATTTCTTAGATTACTACAGAGTATTCGTCTCATTGAACTCACATACTGTGCCTAGTTGAAAAAAAAAGTTAAATTAATTAAGCGAAACTGCACGACGCCAAAAGAAAATAACGTGTATACCACGGATGATGTTTTTGAATCCCATAGCAATGCATAGTGATGATTACTAAAATAACATTTTTTTGATTCAATTTCAATCAGTGTTTAAATCAGTTTAATTCAAATACACAGAATTACATGATAATGAAATTATTAAGAGTGCTAAATGACTCTTAAATTATTAGAAAGGGATGCCATATCCATGCTGTCCAAGGCAACCCCATTAAAGAAGGTAAAGAATAAGAATAAATGTTGTTAACGAAGAGGGTTAGGGTACTGTCTGCGAACTTCAGTATAAAATATAACCATACAACATTCAAAACAATAAGCTACGGAAACAGAGGAAATATTTCAAATTCAATTCGAGAAATTTTAAGTAATGTAGCTCGAAACTTGAATCTAACAGAACAAATTACCGACAAACATATAGCCTACACTTTTTGCCGCTACTATTACACGGCATATAACATGACCAGCGGCCTTCCAAAGCTTACATTCCGTCAAGTCTATGACTTAAAGATACTGTATCTCTTACGAATGATAAGTAATTTTCAATTGGATTTGGTGGAATTATTTCGCAATTATTCCATCCAACGACTTATTGATTAACATGTCGCTTATGACTTCATCCTTCCAAACATCCTCAAACTTTATCAAGTTATCAAAACAAAAGATCAGAGTCCACTTAGATAAAAAAAAAACTGTAATTCAAGGAAGGGATTTAATATTGTTTATACCAATATATTATTAAAGCAGCCTTTAGAGTCGACAACATAACTATCGGTTTGGTCTAGGCATGCATTGATAGCAGAAGACACGAGTCAGCGAATCTGTTTTCAATGAAACTGATTTCCGCGACTTGCGCAGGAAGATATGGATAGCCTATTCTTCTTCAATACGTTCACTAAAATGCCGCAAGGTGCACAACTTCCCGTGTTCGCCGAAGATACAATTACGCTATTTGTTAAAAGTTGAGCTTAATGTAGTTTCTGCAGACCCCTTGATCTGCAGCCATAAGCAGGGCGAATCATTTCGAAGATCGACAAAGACTGAGTAAGTTGAATGATACGAGTTTTTTGGCGTAATGCTCAGAACTAGGTTAACTTGTGAAGTCCATACTCTTCATGCCACGAGAATGCTGACTAATGTATATTACGGTTTTGCCCATACCTGCTTGTTACTCAGAATTTGGAATTGGGAACTTTTTGTCTGAAATTTCAATGCAGTATCAAGCCATTACACTGCTTACAAACATAAGTGATTCCTTCAGTATCAGATCTGGTCTTATTAGTAAAAAAAATTTTGGACAACTTAGATGTTCTTCTTAACAAAATCAAATTCGCTATTTTAGAAATTACGAATACTCTAATAGGCATCTGAAACTCATGGATCTAGCGCCCCTCCGCTTCCAGCAGGACCACTCGTGGGTTTCAGCAGCAATGATTATTGTTAAAACCTGCAATGACTAATCAAGCACGCAGCCCACGCAATAATTTTGAGGCCGTTTTTGTCGAATACATTGCTGTTGAAGACAAGGAATAAGAGTTTCCTTAATTATGTTAAAATAATTAGAGACTAATTGTATCCTCGAATACTACTTTGAACTCCTTTGTAAATACTAATATATTTTTTATTACCTAGCTTCTTATAATATTTTCCAATGCAAGTATGAATACTTGATATTACCGTTAGAATTTGAACGATTATACAAACTACACACACAAAAGAGCACACAGCATTTTCTACTGGGTACTGACTAATAACGAAAATTACCACTACTTTATGGAACAGTTATAACTACACTATAAACGAATAATTAGGGATGATACAAACATTTAACATTTGCGAATTGGTATCGATAGTGATGAATGCAAATAATGAGCAAAAACTAATGATTTTCTATAAACATTAAATTTACTGTATAAGGTTCAAGCTTCTAAAAGCAATTTCCCGTTTGTATCTCGTTACTAAAGACATCGACGTAGTGAAAAGTACTATTACATCTAATGCGGTGATTGTGCTGTATTGCTACTTATTACTGACTCGCCGGTCACACATTTTAAGTTATAGAAATGATCAGAAACTTCCTATAGAATCAGAAAAAAATTAGGTTGAAGGTAACATTTTAACTACTTACCTATTTTACACCTTCTGCTTCTATGGTTTTCCTATTTCAACAGAGTTGGGTACTTCTTTTTCTGTGCCTGCTAGCGATCGTTGGAATTCTTCTTGGGTACCGGCTTGTTACGGGGCAGGGTGGATCTAAAACCATTGCTGATACGCTTATCAAATGGCTTTTTAATGGATATGCTGTTCTCCTTCAAGAAGGTATGACTAAGTTACATATTATTAACATATTACTACTACAGAGCAAGATAATCTAACGTTTTGAGTCAACTCAGTTTATTTTTCTTTTTTCTATCAATAACTATTTTACTCTTCCATTCAAATACTAAGCCCACGAGTGTTTTGTTCGGCGTACTTTGAACACTAATTGGGCTAAAATAAAATTTTAATATGTGTCGGAGATACTCTCGTTCATTTTTCCCACACCTGTCTAGTGCTCTGGTAACTTTCAGGTAGCCATATATTTACCATTTACGTTCCCACATGTAATTTATACATCTATGGTTTCTTGAAATAAATCGCCCACTTTAGGATACAAAAGTTTCCAATCACGCTGACTTAAAACAAGTTTAAGCAAATGTTACTTATGTTCGGTTACCGTGCCAACGGTCTATGACTTTCGAGAAATGAAAAACTGGGAAGAGCGATCTGCATTATTTTACTAGTATCTCATAATGGCAGAGGTAGCTGATGTCCATTAGAAATACTACCGACTCCACACGACACTTCCACCGAACTCACCTAGTCTGTCTCCGACTGGCAGTAGCAATTAAGTTATGTCGTCTATGACGACCATATACTGCGGTGGGTTTCGTGTTGAATTAAATCTGCATTATGCACATTGAATACACCACACGCATTTCCAACTGGCCTAGAAATAATTCACGGGTCACCTATTTTTTCGCATATTCAGCATTAAAGTTAAAATTCTATATTACGTTATATGTGGAATGCCAGTTTTGGCCGACAGAGCCATTGGGCCCCACGCTGTTTTCTTAAAAAGCCCCGTCGATCGTGGCGATTCGTTCTTGCTCCTTAGGTTCGCTGGTCTTCACTATTCCAATCTCCATTCTAGATTCAAGTACTATGCTTTCGGTTAAGGTTCCCTTGCCAAATGTCATCACCAATTTTCGATGAATTTTCGCAGCTTTATGGCCTTCTAGGATCACCAGTTTTATTTCTAAACGTTTGTTCAGTTTTATTACTAAACGTTTATTTTCGAGATTACGAAATGTCTTTTTTGTACACTCACTTTTTCTAAACTAGGCTCAACCGGATTCCACAATAATTTTCTAAAAGGCTAGAGTATTTACTGGTCTAGTTTCGTCGGCTAGGACCGCGTGGTTTAAAAGTGATCGGATTTCAACGTTCACCAGATTTGCTTGTACCAGTCTAATATTATTATTTTTGGAATTTATTTGTAATAAGCAAACAGGTAAACATGTGTAAATATAAAGTGTTTAACGAAAATTGGCGCAACTTGCTCTATCCTTTTATTACTCCCAAATATGTGTAGCATTTCCTTGTATTTTCTGACTTATATTTTTAAGCAAATCATGTATTCTACATGTGTTTTGATTATTAGATAATCGTTGTAAACCTCTTACTTAATGAACTTAGTTTACATTGCGTATTTGTATCTAGAAATTATTCCTCAAAAATTGCTAAGTTTTAATAGGTGTATCTATAGGGACATGTACTATAGATTAAAAAATGGTTATTTATTCAATTTTCGTTTTATGTTTAAACTATTTAATAGCTACATCAGAGAAACCGTCAACGTTTTGGTTCGAGCGCGTTGTAACACTTCTTTGGTTAGTCAGCTGTATGCTCTTATCAAATTCTTTTGCGGGAACGATGCGTGCTAACCTGATCGTCATACAACCCACTTTTCGCTTTAAATCTCTTTATGATGTTCTTCAACATCCTGAAATGACTGTTGTATACCCAGCTAACACACCGGCGGAAAACATGATTAATGTAAGTATTTGGTATATGTTTAGGTTATTTTTGAAAGCCATAGCCATATTTGTATAATCGCGTAGAAAGTTAAAAAAAGTTTCATTTTGAGCTCTTTCGCACCGAAAAATTTTTCGGTGCGAAAGAGCTCAAAATGAAAATAAATCAACGTATTTGTTAGACCTTTAAAACATATTTGAAAGCAATATAGTAGAGTTAATCATTTGCAGCTTGACCTAACGATAGGTGATTTTTTTCTCTAACAAATTCTGATCTTCTAATAAGACAGAAGCTTAGGTGGATCTGACCTTCGTCTTAAAGTTGGGTTAAGCGAACTTAGGCGTTAAGAATTTCAGTTATATCAACATTTGCAAAAATGGACATAAGCGCTCGTGTACAAGAAGCTTGCTGTGAGAATCTGCCATCCGATTATACTTCATTGGGCGATCTAAAATTGGAAATACTCTCAGGTTAATTTGCACCGAGCACTTTGACAGTACAGTAAGAATAATACCATCATCAGCTTAATTTCAAATTTCGTAAGGGAACCTATCTCGATGATATCTGCAGAAGAAGTCATGCTGTTCACATGAAACAACGACGCGTTCTGGTACGCTTCATTGTATGCGTTGGAATGTAATTTTCAGTTATCTTTCAAAAGCTTACATACATGCGTACATAAATTGTAGATATTTACTGAACGCTAATCTTAACTTCAGATGTATTACATTTTACGATTTAGTTTATGGATCTCACCTATATCATAATATTTATCCAGTAAGATAACAATCAAGTAACTTAACGTGCGTAATTTGGATGTAGACTTCAAGCGACAGACATTGACGAATTTGTCATAGGAGTCTACGCCTTTGCAAAACAAGTTAATATTGAACTTGCAAGCAAAACAAAAATAATAAGTCAATCATACAACTTTTCTTTTAACCCTAAATGTACACAAAGGTCTGACTTTGAACATGCGGAGAAAGGGCGATGTCTCACTTAATTGGTGAATTGGTTTAAGACGCTTAATGGGTGTCAGCTTTACAAGGTTTAGGCAGTTGTTATCGCATATTAGAGCCGTCATTAGCTCACCTCTTGCTAAATGCATCGTAGTGGGATGCTGTACGTCGGCTGCAGAAACTTGTGTTACCCACCCCGTGTATATCCGACCGGATCTCGAGGCCAAGGAGAATATATACCTGCCTTTGGAATGGTAAATAGAACTGTAAAAGCAGTCCGCCTAAAAATAATTTCCTGGAGCTGTTTTGAGCCCTTATCGCGTTGGCTTAAACAGCTGGAAGAAAATAATTCGTTTATCAAGGGCATTCGATGAACGAACTGTTTTTTTTTGATTATATGTTGTCCATACTGATATGTGCGCCTGAAACTCTTAAAAAGCGTGTAGAAATACCCCCTTATAATTGGCATATCACGGGCTTCTAGTTTTCCTAGCTAGACTAGTTTTCATGGTATCACCGCACACTGAATTAAATACTAAAGGTCTGGATAGTCCTATTATTTTACCATTGAAGCCAAAAGATGGTGAAAGTGAGACTCCTTTTCAGTGCGTGGTAATAAGTTGACGATGCCCGACGGGCGGATATGAATCAGTTGCACGACAGTTTTCCGAGAATGCGGCTGAAGCAATTTTTAATGCTGGAAGCCTGCACCTTGCAATACTATCTATAATTATTAGTGCAATATTATCTGTAATTAATCAGTGTTGAATCGCATATAAAAACGAACCTAAACCTGTATAGATTTTTACCGTTGGCAATGTCGATGAAATTAGTAAGTGGTCGCGGGTGTTACTATATACGCCAGTTTTACAATTGCGCATTTTGCGATAAATCAAATATTTGAAGTTACAAAATGCAAAGTTAAGAAGGCTTCGGTATAAGAGGCGCAAATAATTTATTGCAGATGACAACACGTGCTTGGCAGTTGAAACCGTAGTTTTCAGCAAGCAAACATAAAAAGATCGTGATTTCTTTTCCTGATCTTCCCATGGGCTCCTCCCTCAAATGAAGCGCTCAAAACGCGGGTCCTCACTTTTGATCTAAGATTTTGCGTTTTTGGTGACCACACTAAACAGCTAATTACTTTGAAGTTAAAACAAAAAGGAATTCTTGGGTGATTTCCGTCGTGTAAGATAGATTGAATGTATAGCGGTCGTGGTGGCTTGTACGCTCAAACCTGATGTTTTAACAGACCAGCGATTACTATTTTAATGTGTATGAATAAAAATGGGCGTAAGCTTTCTGCATGAAAATTGCGTCTTCTACATAAACTTTAGAAAAGATGCATCACGATTTTGCGGTAGGTAAAATGGGAGACTATGAAGAGCTTTTAGAAAATTAAAAAAAGACGCGTAAACCAAACTAAAAAAAAAATTGACTCGAACTGGCTTGTGAAAAAAAACACTGAATTACAATAAAAGGAAGAGAATTCATATAGATTTCAACAAAACCAAAAACTGTTTTTTCGATTTTAGTTATTGCACAAATGTACAAATCTCCTATATGGGAGAGCGAGTTGCGCGCTTTGCGGACAGTAATCACGTGATCACCAAAATTTAGAGGACGAACATGCAGCCTGTAGAAACAGGTTTAGGCTTGATACAGTTGAAGTATTGAAATTAATTGTCTTCATGATTCTCATTATACTACAATTTTGGTAATACCGCCAGTCGAGGTAACAACCGTGCGATTTAAAAAAAGCTACAAAGATGTACAAAGAAAGCTTTTACAGGAATCTGTTCAGTATGTTACAATTATTCCGTTAGGATCGGAATTTGATAAACAAATCTGCACAATAATGTACAACACAATATATAATACTTATACAATAGAGAAAATTATGCTAAATATTCACATGAATGCCCTTCGCAATCATGAGGAAAGAATAACGCGTTTGGTACTTCGAACGGATGTAAGGCAAAAACACTGTTGAATAATTTATTCATTGAGAAATCTGTGTGCGTTACATAAGTGACTATGTGTGGAGTTGGAATTACCCTCGATTACATCTAAGAGTTTTACTAAATAATAACTTGCTGGTAGAAATAGCCAGCAGTATTTTTTTTGGTGCCGGTGATCTGCTGCTTGGCTGCACCGCACTTGCCGGAAAAAATTTGACATCAAGCTCGTCTACTTTTCCGGTTCTCTCGAAAAGCGTTTACGCTGAGCTAGACTACATACGTACAAGTTCCACTTTCCGAACTAAGAACGACTACTAGAAAGAGAACTGCAGACAAGTAACAAAAAACGATTGGGGTCACTATAAGCTTCTATGGTATACCCTCGATTTCTATTGTGGCACTCATACGAACGAGGCTTTCGTCATAGAAGGCCTGGCGCGAAGCACGGATCTCAAGAAAAATGCCTGGCCCATGCGCTGAATCTCATACTGAAGGATGATACGTGTCGTCAACCGCAGAAAATCGCGCATGGGGGCAAGTTTGCAATGTAGCTTACTGAAAGTAACGATTTTCTCGTATGTCGTGATCTGTTAGGTGCTATATCTCTAATATCGGTATAGACATAGAAGGTATACAGAGGTCAACCAATTTCGCTAAAAGGTATTTGCCCATTCCTTACAATATAGATTTTAAATAAAAAGGCCTAAACTGTGACCATCTTATACTGTGGAATAGCATGCCTGCTATGCTTACGGTACATTTCGTCGCGTCATCCGACTGGATCGTACTGCAGCCTAGCAGGCACGACCTGGCGTTCTATCTGACAGGTAAATAGACGTACATAAATGTTTTAAGCAATGCCTAACTACTCTAAAAAAGCGCACGAAGGGGTTTACCCAAAAGCAGCGGTTATCAAAATGGTTTTAAAACAGCTTAAACAACTAAAAGCGAACGTTCCCTATCAAAGGCTTTACCAAAGGTAGGCCGATCGCTACATTTTGCATCTGTTTTTCACGATAGATTTTTAGCATCTTTCAAAGACTTACTGTTTTTGCAGAAAGCTGGTCTGGAATTTGAGATTTATCAAAAACGCTCGTCGATTCTGAAACGTGCAAATGAGCAAACATCCATGTGTAGGACGAAGACTGTCCTAGGGTGCCCTCAACGAAGCATCCATAGGTACAAAAAATTATGAGGAACCAAAGGTGAAGATGGCGATGGCGGAGAGGTTATCTCAGGCAATAGTGCTTGTCGAACCTGATATTGCTGCAGTCAATAATAGCTTAAGTTCACTACAGGCAATGGTCCTAAAGGTTACCTTTGTGCTAACCGTGTCGAGTCCTAAATGTGCGAGAGTGTTCAGTATTGTTAGCAACTGTTCAACGAACCAAGAAGCTTAAAACGACAAATTTTCGATTTTCATACTTGAAGAGCAAGGGGATCAGGCTATTGTCCACGTAATTAACCATGTAAATTAAAGTTTTTATATAGTATGAATTTCAATTGTTGTTGCTCCAAGAGGGAACCGATAATGTAATTGACGATAAAGAAAGAAAAATACAAAATGCCAACAAAACAACGCTCGCGTCGGAAATTTGATTCTCGTTGAATGGGAAGACACCAGTTAGTTCACCAAAACTAGCTGGATAGCTAAATTCGGTTTCCTAAGAAGCAGCGTGTATGTACGTGTGCTTTCTGGCCAACGCAGAAGAAAAAAAAGATTAGGAAAGTAAACGAAATCCATGTTTGAATTTTAGCGGCAAATTTGCTGCAGCAAATCAAAAACTTCTTAAGGCTGCTTCCCGTTTTCCAGAACTTAAGTTCTTACACCGTTTGGAACGGGTTTTCTAGAACATATATCCAAAATAAAGTAGCGCAAAGTAAGAACCTTGAGAGAGGCATTAACTAACATCAATTTAAGTTCCGTTGACTCTTGCTGAAAGACAATTGTTATGTAGATGTTGTCCAATCTACTTCACCGATCTTTTACTCACATTGAAGGCGTCTGCAACGATGAGCATACTATGAATTACTACAGGAGGAATAAAATTGTCAGAAAAAAAAAGTACATCGCATACCTCAGTAAAGAGTTTTGATTTTATCGGGCACGCGTACTCTTCTTGTCTTCCTCTGAGAACGTTGATAAGGTACATAGTTTAAGATCACACATTTCTGTCGAAAAAACGAATTAGGAATTAAAATACACCTTACTTAACACACACCTGTATTAAAATTCACAGTTAAAGTAGTACATATTTTTAATTGCAACTAAAATTTTCAATTTCGTTTTCATATAGTATTTTATTATAAACCTGATCCACTTCGTCTTGTTAAGGCTGTCATGCTGTATTCTATATTAGTATCATATATTATCGCATCGATAAACCATCTATTCAAAAGTTTTAACTGTAAAAATATTTAATCACAGGTTTGAAAGGAAGATAAGCTTAAAAGACGACTATATAATCATTTTCTGTTTGTATTTTTCGAAAACAAATCGGAATCGAGTTCAACGGAAAAATATAATTTACACTTTTCTTCGATATCTTCGATGCAGCTAACAATAGTGAATTTTTCCAATAAAGCACTCCTATTGTATTCAGTTTTTTCTGCCGAGTATTTAATAAATGTCACCTAGAAAGCATTGTACAAAGCAAAAGCACCTACAAGTTACCCTTCTTTTTTACTTATATACTAATTTAAATTTAAAAGAGGCGCTCTTTTTAAGAATTTTGAGTCGTTAGAAACATTGAAACAAAACTGCTATATGCAAAAACGGCTGGAAAAAGGGTTTCAACCAAACAAACTTTTTTAGCCTTACGTAACATCGGCTTTACGGGTAGCGGCATAAACTCGCATAAGCAATATTTTCTCTTATTTTGAACTCCCCGTGTGTTTCTGTATACTGGATAAAAAGAGTTTAAATATATTAAACAAAAAAATAGAAATAAAATTGTTGAAGTGGCAAGGTTGACTCTGGCCGATAGAAGAATTAAAGCCGAATGATTTCACTTGGGATCGCTCTCTCTTAACTCAATTCTGTATTTTGTTTTTAAGAGAACTGCTTACGATCCTGTATACGGCAATCGTCTACGCGAGCATATGCGGACAAATTCTTACGCGACAACACTACCTGGTCTTCAAGAAGATTGGCTACGAGATAAACTTGCTTCTAGAAAAGCTATTGTATTTATGGAGCAGAAATACTTTACATCTCGATGCATAGCTCGTTGGTGTGTTAACAGTAACTATCTGTTTTTCGTCTCAAACCTTTTTGACATGTTCTTGGGTGTTTTTAGCTCAAAAGACCTACCATCAAGACTCAACAATGCCATCGACATGCAGTAAGACTTTTTTGCTTTTTAGGTAACTGAAGTTGCGTGCCTGTATCCAAGCCTTTAATACACTAAGTGATTCCAATGCTAGATTCATTTACAAAAGTAAGTCGATCTAGATACTTAGGCTAAAAATGCACTTAATTGTTTTTATTAGCATTGAATTCGTTGTCATTGGAAAACAGCGACAACTCGAAACTCTTACAAGATGAAAATTTAAAATAAGGTTACTCGGAATTGAAATATGGAAATTAATTAACTAATGGTGCACATATGATAGATTTTTTGCTTTATTTTACATTTCTAATGTACGTACTAGAATCTAATGCGTGGTGGGTTACTGCTTCTTTTGTGATTATTACTTAGAACGGAAGACACTTGTAATTAGCGTAGTTATTTTGTTCCTAATATTTTTATTTGCCCAAAAATCACAAGTATACTGCTAATTTGATCAGTTCAGAAATTCTTACCAGTAGTTTCACCGGAATATTCACATCAACGCGTTAGGTGCCGTCAGTCGCTATGGTGTAAGCGAGACGATAATGAAGACGAACCTGATTGAACGAGAATTCAGTGTAGACGTTTTTGTTTAAGTTCCAAAGGCAGATAGACGCCTTCTTTAGGGAGGCAAGCTTAGGTTTCAAATCTCTATTTTCTCTAAACCTACTGAAGAATCTACCTAACCATCCAATAAAGATGATTCGATGATGAATGGGTCGATTGGGTTCCGGGCCAAGCGAGTTCGAAAAGAATTTGATAACAGGCAAAGAGAGAGCGTAAGAAGAAGTGTACATAAAACGTTGAGCTAATAAAGAGACTGTTCCTCTTCTCATGTAACGAAGTAATGGGAGCAAAGGGAGAGGTTTCGAACGTTTCCAGACGTATCTTCACAGAACAGGAAAAGCAGCAGGTCACGTGCAGTACATATTTTACGATGTTTTTCGCATTCTGGGGCACCGGACCTGGAGAAAACGGCAGTAGTTAGAAAAGATGAAGACGATTGGGTCAACTAGATATTTCGAAGAGATTTAGACGGCTCTGTCACTAAAGAAGGATCGAATAAGGCACAGGCAAAAAAACGGCGCCTTCTAATCCTGCTCTAAATGAAAAATAGGAGTCGCAATAGTGTAGCGAATACCAATTATTCAACTACCCAAATAGAATGATGCAGGATATACACATTAGCCTCAAAAATTCCGCTAACAGTGGTAGAGCTGCTTCCAACTGTGGACCTCAGAGACGAAGATTTAAGAGCAGGTGCATTACGAAGAAGCAGGTGCATTACGAAGACCCATTCCCACAGTGGACCGCGTTCTCACGCTTATGAATTTGTTACTGCTTCACTACGCACACCTGGAAAGGTCTGATCGAAGCCTATTGTGTCGCGACTATTCGACAACCGTCCGAAAGTGCCCCAGTCTACGACCCGCCGCGATGTTAAGCTAATCCTGCTACATCGGCACTGAAGCCCCCAAAAAAGCACTGAAGTCTATCAGTGTCCGGACCACTGCACCCTTATCTTGCCCTGCGAACTGGCACAATCTGAATAAAACGGGTGCAATGGTCGATAGCAATACATAGAATGCCGTTCAGTGTCGCAGGCAAACCTCGCACTGGGCTACCACCTTTCGTATTGGTGTCCAAAGCCTAACGCCGATTAAAAGCAATCATTAACGTGTCGTATGGCTTCTGACTGCCGTTATGTGTTGTCACCAGCGTAAAATGGCTATTCTCACTTGGGGCAATGGGACGTAGACCGGCGTTTTTTTTCCTCCACATTGTAGGCCAATCTATCCTTGAAGCTATGTTAAAAAAATTTGACGATTCTGCGAAAGTTCCCCTGGGTAGCTTTAATTTTGTGCAATTCAAAGCCGATGCTATGCACCAGTGGGACAGTCGGCCACAATAAAGGGCCTTGAATATTTGCATATCCTTTACGAACGATAACTCCGTACAAAATATAAACTTCCTTTTTTAGATGGACGAGCTAAATCATACTGCTGTAGAATTAGAGAGGTTCATTTCGCCCTATTTTCTAAGTATTTCAGAATAATGCTATAACCCGAGTACTGCGAAGTACTCGGTTTTGAAAAAGGTGGCATTTAGTGTCAGTGTCAGTCAAATGACGTCTAGCAGATGCGACAATCCGCTTGCGTCTTCTACCGCGCTTGGTCTGATAAAACTGACTATAACCTCGTCATAACAGATAGGTAACAAAGGACGGGCTCAATTTTCGCCTGCAAAAAAAAACTGCAAAAAAAAACGAGTCCTGACGTATTCGGCTAGACGAGAGCAACCAGTCACCTCGGCAATCGGAGTATGGAGAGTTGCGGGTGCGTTTGTGAGAGCGAACGGCATGCCCATTGGCAAGCCTTTCAGTAATGGCTTTCACCCTACTGCAATAGGTGCAGATTTTCTTCTACCTGGTAAACGGACGAGCACCAGAGGCTAGACTAGAATTTGGAGATGCTCAGTATAATTTGAATCTCATCCTCTCTGGCCTGCCTATTGCCGATTGGAACCCTGTTATGATCAAGATACATATAGCTGAGTTGGCCCGGCCGCCTGCTTGGCTTTATTGGCCCACGAGAAGCGCCTTAAGGTTGTTCTGCCTTACTAGCAGCCGCGCGCTTAGCTTGAAAAAGCTATCGCCACTGAGGAATAGGAGGGACTCGGCTTGGTGTCTGTCCCATGAATCTGTGCACGCGTCTGTATTTACAACGCAACGCAAAGGAGACGCATATGCAATCTCCGGGGGGCGACTTCTTTCGACTAGTACAAATACGCCGGTGTTGCGCTAAGGCATGCTCCAATGCCCATAGAGTAGTGATCAAAAGTAGGGTCTTCCTCGACAATAACCTTTCTCGACAGTAACGGTTTGTCCAGGAGTTTGTCGACAATAAAGAGCATCTTTTGGGGTACGTTGTCGAAAATAGTGTCAACCACCCCAACACTATGGGCTGCGTTGGACGCGTCTCAACCAACCGCTGGAGGATCGGGTTTACGTACGACCCTGACTCGAATTATTTTACCGTAGGTTAATTTAATCTTGAGCACAATTGGTAACCGACAATTCCTTTTGTTCAGCTTATGTTTGGACGGAAGCAAGGCTTCGGGTGTTCCGCCCGTTCATGTCTTTACTCTCCACATGTAAGACACGTAAGACCAAAAAACCATGCTCTACTAAATAGTTCCATAATGGATTTATCATATTCTAACTGCACAGTAATACTATATTTGCGTTTAGGTAACCTTGCTGCATTGTTGATAAACTCCTGGGTAGTTTTGCGGCATTGTTTATAAATTCCCGAAGTCGCTTCCTATCGACAATCCTATGTTGACTTATTTTTCAGAATCCTCTGGCTTCAGGCTTACGCTGTTCCGTTCATGCGCGAAAACGAACTCCTAGCGGGCCATTTAGGCTGCATCGCTGGAACTGCAAAAAAGTCCGCCGATACAACAAAAGCCGCCGAACCAAACGATTTCTTTGCAATTTGGATGTCTTTGGGATTGGGCCTCGGAGGTAGCACTTTTGTATTTCTTGTAGAACTTTTATATTTTTGTTTAAAATAAAGTTCAACAAATCATTTTTAGGTAACAAAAAGGCTGAAGGTGTGCTCTTCGTGAGCAGTAAGTCGTAGCAGATTCTTCCATATATAAGCCTTAAAAACGCAATAAAACGCCTTATAAACCCGATATTTTTGAAAGATAAAAATATTATCATGCTTGTTGTTATTACACCGCTTTGAACAAGGTACTACAGCGGTTTTCGGCAGCCGCCAAAATCTGATACTGATTGTTTGTCAGAACGGCACCATGGTGGATGTGATGACAAGAGATATGCCACAATTTTTTTTATTTAAAAAGGAATATACACTCAGCGGGTGGTAATTTACAAGCAGGTGGTAATTTTTCTAGAGTTACCAAACACGTTTGCAGTGTAGACAACCGCAATAACCTTTGTATATATATATATATATTATTCGTATTTATTTTGAGTTCTAAAATTTCTAAAAAAGTTTTATTTTTCTTTGTTTTCTTGAAGGATGGTTTTTTGATGAAGATGATGATGACGATGGCACTTTTTGTCAGTTTTTACAGAAGTATCACGTCCCACCATGAAACTAGTTTCCGGCATAACACTTGGCATACTACGATTATAGTCACGATTTTACTTGTATTTCCTGGTTTTTAACATGGACACCTAGAGAACACTTGTAGGCAGTGGTTTTTCGTCGGTTACATTTGTTTATTGTTGTGAAGTCGAGTCGTTGTTCATACATTGACCGGTCCTGTGCAAGGGCTATGTTCTTAGTTCTGCCGACAAAACACGTGTCCCATAATAATTTGCCACGTTTGCGGTAGTACTGTTTTCCACAAGTACGAAGATATTTGCTACCTAACTATTAAGGAAACTAATTGTGCTCTGATTTACCTAGACAGTCGGGCGATTTTTGTTAAATGGAACAACAAAGTTCCTCGTTAGGATTAAAAACTCGGCATAAAACTTGACGTGTACCAGAACTAACGGTAGGTTGTAATTAATGAAAGAAACCTGTGTCTCTGTGTGACAATCATTCACCCGTCAGACCCTGCGCATTAAAGTCACGCTGTGTTAGAGTAACTCTACCGGAGTTTCTTTTTCTTTGTCAAAAAAAAATTAAAAAAATTTTTTTACAGTTTAGTGAATTCAGTTTTACTTTATGACGGGAGTATACAACAGATGGAGAGGATATATGTCAGTTCATTTACTCGATGAGGGAATGTTTTCATACAATCGAAACAGAAACGGGTACTGCTGTGTCTTGCCATTATGGGTTACCATTAATCTGCACAGCTATCTGTTACAGAACCTGCAAACAGCAAGAAGGATAATTAAACGAAGGCAACGAAGTGAATATTTTTATGCTCTTATTAGTTACTTTCAGAAGCGAGAGCACTAAGTAAATGTCTTCAGTAGCCGTCTGCAGTTGGGAATAGTTGGTACTCATCATAATTATAATCTAGTTTTGGCAAACAGTGTTCTTTTTTACGTACCTTGGATGATGCCTGCTGAATGCTTGATAGCATAAAGCTGCTGAGAGAACCACGTACTGCAAACGAGTTGATATTTTAGATCTAAAGATTGTAACAGGCAAGACAATGAATAGTAGAAAAATCAGTAGAGGGAGCTACATATCTCCATCGAGATTGGGTAGTCAGATAGATTATGATTCCGGTGAGCAACTCATCACATGTCAGAAATACCGTAGACAGAGGACAAGCATACCTTGTGGTACAATTTGTAGTTCTGCAAATTTTCACAAATAAGTAACATTTATTATTTGTCTACATTAGTTATTTATATTGAATTAGAACGTAGTTATGATACTTGTAGTACTCAGATGATGCTATATATCGTCATTTATATGTCAGACGGCACTTCCTATAAAGCTGATTCATCAGCTCGAATTATTCTTACGTAATTCTTGAATAACTCTAGAAACCACGCACCAAATTTTATTCGAAGCAATATGGCACAACTCGGACAGGTCACCTAAGGGTTAAGAAATGAAGGGTCCTTAGGTAATGTTGATTGTGCAGATTTCGTGAGGTCAAGGTAAAGTCAGTTGGCTGATGTCATCTTTCACTGGGCATATGCTCAGATATATGCTTGTCTATTTACGGAATCATCATTTATGTAATATTTTTGCAATTGCAAAATATTGTGTAATATTTCAGTCTTACCGGGTATAGTGTCCGTAGCTTGTTGATCAGGAAAATCTGTAATAGACGGATTATTACAGCTATAATTTTGTAATAATCTGACTATTTCTAACCGTATCCCATACCAGATTTCAGCTTGTGCCCCTTGATTGTCTTCAGCCAAGTCAGATATATGCTTGTCTTTTTGGTTCATCATTCTCAGTGTCAAAATGCTTAAAGAGTTCTCAGTGTCAAAATGCTTACCTTGCTGCGACAGTCGTGCGAAACGCCAGTCTTGAAGTAGACCTACATCAAAAAATAATCGAATTAATATCTAACGGTCAACAAACATGTGACAGTGCATTCTTCCAGGATGTCAAGCATACGCCTGTCCTTTAGCTTTCCTGGTCGCAGATACTGTGACCTACCGCAACCGCTAAGAAGTGTATTAGCTAAACATTAATGTAGCACCTGTCATCCCGCCTCGACGAACATATAACCCATAGAGGTTCTACACAGTGCAAAACTCCCGAAATAAATACAAATTCCATGTCTCAGTCATTTCTTCCTCGAGTTCTTAATGAAAAGAAACCTGAGGCTTTTAATAAAGAATTAATGTGCCTGTTCTGATTAGTTGAATAGCGTTCTACTCTGATCGCACCAACTTGCCCAGAAACAGGCGTACTCCGAAAAATTTTTTGTCGTCTTTTTTGAAAATTTGTCAAGTCCTTGTTATGCATAATCCCCTTTCTGGCCGTTGAACACAGCCAAGAGCTTACTCACTTGTCGTTGGCTTTCGCAAAGAAAAGCCGGCTAAACAAAGACGAGTGAAAAAAGTGACGGGTACAAATCTGCATCACACAGTTAGATAAGGCTTATGTGCGCAATTTAACGGGGCCAGCAAGATGTGAGACATGCTCCGCTGGTACGGTGAGTGCACGAATTTCGCTGTACCTGGCTTTTCCTGAATCCGTGATGACATTAAACATCAACGATTCCAAAGTTAACCAGGACTTTTATTGGACTACTGTCAATCAAGTAATAAGCATAAAGTGGTTGTTGACGCTCGGACAAGCCTTTAGACCAATACGGCCGTTCGGTTGAGTCCTCTGACGATTTCTGCAGTAGCTGGAAGGGTAATTATTGATCACAGCTCGCAGAAAACAGGCGTCTACAGTATTGCAACATTATGACACCTAGATTGTACAACAACCTCTAGGCTCTAATATATGTTGCTACTAAAAAAGACCGAGACACGTTGTCAAAACTAATCACGGTTGTATATACTATGATGCATTTCTCCGTACGCTTGTTTGTAGGCGGCAGTGACTGAAGACTTCGTTGAACCAGGGCAAATTCCATTGATCGACCTGTTACCTTCAAAGCAATACACGATAATTAGTTTACAATTTCTAATAACAAAAATTTTCAAACTAATTGTAAATTTCAGTAGATTAACGCAGAATGCGTAATCATGGAGCATCAGAGGTGTCCTAAGTTCTTTCATCACTATCGTAACGAAGAAAACCGACCGAAGGAATAAGTACTTACAGGCGCTGGACCGGGATTTGCATTGCGAACTGCAAGAAAGCAAATAATATTAAGTCTTACTTCCTTCCAATAACATTTGTCAATTTCGATATTAGTCAGGCATTCAAATGCACATTTAATCAAAACATTCAGTGGTCCTGAACAACTCATCATAATGAAATAACTTACGCGATTTATGTATTATAATAGAAAGCTTACCTGGAAGTGACAGAGGTACTTCCACGATGCAACGTACTTCCCCGAACTAGTGAAAATTCGAAAAGATATTTAATGAAATGATATCTCCTTATAAGAGGCTAGTAAATGCCTTTTAAATTAAAACCTTTTTAAAGAAATTTGTCAGGCAGAAATTATAGGGAACATCTTAATGAAATCATGTGGTAATCATTGAGCTGGGGTTGTCATCATAGCAGATCGAAACAGCTCATGTTTTTAGTTATGTCATAAATATATTTATGCAAACCTGAAAGATCGATTCCCCAGTTGAGTATTTTGAGATTTCGAGCATGGGATAATCTGTAAAGAGTCGAAGAGTCAAGACTAGTTTAATAACAGATTTTCTACCTTCGACCTGTCAAACGGATTTTATTCAGACCGCCTTAGTTCTAACACAGACACCCCCATCGTGTTGTCGGAAGTCGAGAATGTGGTCATCATATAACTATGGCGAGGTTGCAAGCGAACAGGGAAGTCACTTACCGAGTTTTGTATATTACGAGCAAAGAGCGGTGAGCTTTGGCTAAAAATGCAGATTCCACATGAACACAGCACCTGAAACAAAAACGCCTTATTACATAAGGCCAGCGAATATGCTTAATACATTCGCTCCTTTTGATCACATCAGCAGTAGCACTATTTTATCCACATTAATTTTTCAGACAGGGATAACTATGGTCATCACGAATTCAGCCGCTGCGACACGCAAATCGAATCGGGGTCCAGCATCATTTACCAATACTGTATAACCTAAAACGAAATGAATAAATAATATTATAAATAGATTTCATTAATATGAAAATATTTGAGGCAAGGGTTCAGAAGTATCGACAATCTACAGATCAGGTTCAGTCCGCCCGTCGATCAACTTCATCATGAATTTGTTTAGTGAAAAAGCGTAGTTACATATACACACCTTTTCCGAGAGACTTTTCCGCAGACAATATTACCAGTGCGATAATCTGAAACCATTTCGAAATAATAGAAAGTCACAAGATATGTGGCACATCTTTTTTTTAGACTTATTTCTATTAGTCAGATTGGTTGGATGGTGAGTAATGTCCACCACGATTTGGTATTGTCGGTTAAAGCAAATCATCTTAATAGAGGTGGTATCTAATATTGTAATCATGTAACGACTTACTTGGCACTCCTTACCGCGGATGGCTTAATTTAACGGTATTTGTACTGCCTAGAATACAACAGCACCTTATGTTTACTGCGCTTGTAATTTCACTGGCTTCTAACCCTTTTTTTAGATATTCAGAATAGCGTATATTAGGTCACCAGTGGACGGACAGGTTTAGTTTAACATCCGTCTCTGTATGCAATTTCTCGACTTCCTCATTTATGACTAAATAACGTTATTAAACGTTATATAGTTTAATAACTATATATTAGTTATAATTACTAATAATAAAATAAATAAAGTCTTTAATTACCTTAAAGCACCATGGTACGTCAGTTCTCAAATTCTGGATATCTGCAATGATGTTTTTAAAATTATTGTTAAATTTTATTGAAAATTACAATTTAGAGAAAACTTGCTGTTTTCAGATATAATGCTTTCATTCATTTGAAATCAGGAGAACGAAAGTAAGCAACAAATACATCATAACAGTATGTGAGATCAAAAATGTCTCGAACCTTCGGTACGGAATAAAAGCAATTAACTCCAATCCCGCGTTTTAGGGTGGATTATTATCACCCCATAAAACGCCCCACAAATAATTAATTTATTTGCAGGGAGCTGGTGGGGACAAAAATCCTCACATGTTCACATCCTTCCGTGTTTTGTTTCCTCACGAATCCACGACAAGATTTATTATCACAAACGTCATCGGGAGAACTAGGTGTTACTATATTCTAGTACTTTGTGGCGCTTGAACGAAGTTAATAACTTATTATTGGTTAGCGATTATTGATCCTGAGATGAATAGCAAAGCAGGGTTATCATTAAATTGTATTGTTCGGTAACATTATTAGTCCGTGACGCTCTTATGAGTCGCAGAACCGAATTTGCGATAAAATGAATAACATTTTAATGATAATTCGCTGTGATTTTTTTACGTTTGATGAGCAATAATACTTACTTTATGGTATTATAGTTTATATGCTCGTAACGTACATTGCGAAAGAGCAGACTTCCTGAAAAAAAAGATTTTAGTTAACCGAGTTCCCACTCTGCTAAGAGACCATGGAAGAAAGCATATATTAATCAGGTGGGTTGGTGTAACTCTTCAACGAGCAACAAGCTCAGTAGCAGAACTGAGTACTCATCATTCAACGTAAAGATATAATAAATCGAAAGCAAAACACACCTTGTGGATTGCTTGCTGACCAGGAAGTCACCAGGATTGAGATATTGTTGTGGATTGCTTGCTGGACGGGAATTTTCCGAGAGGTCGAGAACTTCAGTAAAGAAAGTACAAAGTTTAGCTCTTTGACTTTAGTTCTCTGAAGCAGCCGCAATTCACTGACTACAGTCAGGGGTTTCTTGGATTGAAATCACAAAATTTCAGACGAACGAGACATCGAATTTCATCCTTGGATAGCTAGTATATATAAGCTAATTTAGCAAACGCTCACCCTACGCTGTCTAATAGTCTTCCTCGGAAGCGGAACTGCGGCTTTCAGGTTCCCTGAAATGCATTTTCTTAGTATTAGTCGATATGTGACTCTGCGACAAATAGCTAGTATAAGAGCTCCGTTCTCAGTTTTCTACATGTATCAGCATGATTCTTCAGGCGAAAGATGGTGATAAGTAGGCTCATCATACGGAACGCAATAAATCCTACAATGTCATCGAAGTATAGAAGTCTATTGTATCTGAACAAGATGGTGATAAGTAGGTTCATCATACGGAACGCAATAAATCCTACATGTCATCTAAGTATAGAAGTCTATTGTACCTGAACCTGCCTCTTAAGGCACTTCAATTGCTTGCCTTTAAGCAGTTTACAGGTCAGTCATATTATACGGACTACTCTAGCACAAATGCGCCCTATAAGGCGTCACTAGTGACTCAGGCCCGATCATAAAATAATAAATAAAAAGAAAAAGTAACAAATACAAAACTAGTGTTTTGTAATTACTCACTACTGCGCTGACTGAAGTACACACCTGACCCAACGGTTACTGCCTATAACACACCGGCATAATCTGCCTGTTAAAACCACGTAGAGTCATAATTCATTTGGTAATACGCCTGTGTTGTCAAGTCAAATCAGCTGAAGCGCGGGTCGGTAATGAATCGTCATTGTCCTATCCTTGATTGATCAGACCAATCATCATATTAACTCTACTTAATGAAAACTGATAATTTTTTCAAGTACCTTTAATGTAGAGTGATCCAGATGGCCATGTACACCACACAAAGCATTGGAATGACAGGGTTTATCCTGAAATCTAAAGACTAAGAAATTAATTTCGTTACTCAAATGGATACGCGAACATAAATGTACAATTATCAATCAGACAAATGCCTTTCCCGCATCACACATACGTGAGAAGTGCACAACTTCAGCGAAAACCGCCTCTACTGCTTACACTCACTTGTAAGTCTCGTCATCGTGTCATCATAGTGTCTATCAATGTCTCAATGTAGTATACTAACTAATGTGCTGTGAAATCAGATAATCGTACCAGGTTCATCAATTGCTTGCATTATAGCGTTACGGGTAGAAAAGCCACCTGCAAGCAAACGTCCTAGTTTTTAATTAACAGCTGCATTTCGCTACAATAACAATGAGCATTTTCCAGTACACACATCAGGCAAATGCCTCGGACTTCACAGATCGCACTCCCAATAGTTTTTCAGTCATCATACAAACCGCTCGTACATAAAATACTCGACCCAGAATTTTCCGATAGCTTACATTTACATGCATTTCGCTAGCTCCTACGTTATACAGGACTGCAGCACCTAAAAAATTGAACGTATTATATTAGGTCCGACTTTACTCTTGAATTTTCACATTCTTACGCGTTCAGTATCAGGTAGGAGCGAAAGACATTTGATAAATTGTAATCACTTCCATCATTAACTCTTCCATATCATCATATACGATCCAATACTAAGTCATGTTTCTAAAACATTTAAGATAATGTACCATGTAATATTTATCCAAATCACTTACGTTTTTATGATCACTACAATCATTGAAGATTAGTACGGCCGCCATGATGGCCAAGTAGCTGTCCATGCGGCCACATACACACGGATCCTATGATCGCAAAATTTTTCCTGTTTAATTTCTAAAGGATGTTTGTTTGAGGTGCACTCGTTTGATACGATTGATGCAGAATAAATTATCAGAGATCTTGGTTGGTAATTGTGGTAAATCCTCACAAGAAATCGGTACCGTTTTGCTCATCACGCTTTACTTGAACCACGTGGTGCAATGACAATAAACGTAATCGTAAGCTAGAATTTAGTAATAACCATGACAAAACCTTTGCATTTACTGCACAACCTGATGTAGCTTGCGTGGTAACAAAGCCACATCAGTATGTGGTGAGCGGAAGCCTAAACTATATTCAAACTTACGATTCTGTAGTTCTATTCACTTACCAATTCTAACTCAAATCGTTGATTACATAATGTAACGATATCTTAATGACAGCTTACCGCAGACAAGAAATGGACGACAATAGGGAAACCACGTGAAAATGTGCAAACGATGCTTACATCTATTACATACGCATATTTTTACCAGTAGCCGCTTCCAAACTTAGTGTAGGCTTACCATGCGAGCAACGACGCTGCCCATCATCTCGCTAGAAAAGACCTTTTGCAATACGAGAGGGCCGCTCTTATAACGTGAATAACAGTGCTTACTCCTTCCCCACATGCCCTCTCCTCTTAAAAGATATTTGAATCTCAACTGGCGCAAAATTGATTCCAGCGCCACCTCTGACACCACACGTTTTCCGCTGAATATTTATGAATGAATTTTTGTTTTACTATACATTTTGAAATTTTGGAGTTTTTTTAGATATCTGCATGAACTATAATAGCACTTCTGCAAGAAAATAGAAATTAGGAGAACAAACATATTTTGTGACGCTTTTACTTATACAATTGACTTGAAAGACTACTCTCTTAATTAGAGAAATACCTCTAAAAATTGGCGCATGATACATCTTTTTAGCTGTACGAATGATTAGTATCAAAACGCAATCAAAACTGTCGACGCAAGCAGATAGCCACAGATTTTTATGAACCCATTTGTTTGTACCCGCGCTAGCATAAACTCATTTTGTTTTACTTGTGTTAAGGTAGAAAACATCGAGTAGTGGTTAGTGCAACACAAGTTGAGTAACACGATTTCCATGTTGATGGCACGGATGATGCTAATGGCCGGCTCGGTATTTGTAAACGATTGCACAACGTTGTTTTCAAACGTCGAAGATAAGAAAGAAGTTGTTGGCGTCGGTCTAGAGCCTATCAAATGAACCGTATGCTCTATAAAGAAAAGCAACCTTTTTTTTTGCAAGAAGCAAATACGTGCGCAATTGCCGTCACTTTTCCCCTCTCTAGGAAAAAGCTCTAGCGACCCACACTCTAAGGACTCGTTTTGGGTCAGGCAAATCTACTGGCCTAGACCTTTAGTAGTATATATTATGCCTAATACATATCATTATTTACGCGCCTGGTCAAGCGGTTTCGGTGTCTAGTTTCGATCATATCAAGTCTTAAAAACGGCCGATCTTTGGGCCTGTTACACAATTTTTCAACGTGTGTTCCCATGTCAACAAACAGAGAAATTTTTAGTTTCTAAAAAAGTACTAAAAAGGTAGGTAGAAGTTGTTCATAAGAGCTTTGTTATATTATATCTGTGAAACGGCTAAGGTCGCACTTTTTTACGAAATATTATAATTATATGATTTATTTGTGGTATAGGTTTACTACTTACACTATAGTCATCAAATTGCTTATTTTATATTTGACTTAGTTTCTTAGTATTCACACCATACTATTATATTAAAGTACAAGACAACGATAACTACTGAAATTTTTCTCTAGGGAACTAGACTCTCCTGTGTCGTTTTCTTCAACGTAACTTTAATTAAAATATTTCCTGTCCTAATGGCTCAAAGCAAATAAAAATTTATTAAAGAAGGGATGGCGAAATATTATTTCGAAAAATTCCTTAATTGAATTATTAAAAATACCTGAAATCGATTTAGACACAATACTGCGGTTCTTGACTAACATTTATAGTTCCATTTTTACTTATTTGATTTCACTTTGAGGAATAATTTAGTCCGCTAAAGTGATTATACTTCTCAATTACTTGAGGATCGAGAAAAAACAAGTTGCGCAAAAAAATTACGAAAAAAACATTTTTATGAAGTGCATCTAATTCAATGCGCAATGTTATATGAAAAGATCTGCAGTGCAAGTGCTATACTTTTTGCCTCCACCAATGAAGTTTACATATGATGTGGCGTGCTCACACAGCCACTGCCATCGTCACAGAACTATCTGAAAATATCGTTTTAGAATTCTCAAAGGAAACACAGAAGCAAACGGGAAAATACCCTCTACAACGACTCGATTTATGCATTAATAGCGTGATGGTTGAGTTCCAATTCAGACTCGCTGCCAAAAGTTTGCCGAGAACTGAATGAGAATGCCTTAAAAAATATGTCCAATCAAATAAAGTTAATTATTAAGTTGTTGCAGAAGTTCCAGTAGTTCTAGGAATTTACAATCATATATATATATATATGCGGAGAAGGCCAAAAAGAAAAAGGTCTGTAGTGGAGAGAAACATTCTTCACACCATTATTTTTCGATTAGGCCACAAGCAGGCTCAAGCTAAATAATATGACGCCAAATTAAAAGTTTTTAACTTTTCACAGTAGCCAGCTGCATCGAATAGAAGACCTTTAAAGCAGTGGTTTTTAGCACTGAAAAATAAAATCTTATTTTTTCACATGAATACTTTGATAAAAAAAAAAATAAAAAAAAACATAAGAATAAACAGTTCTTTGAAACTTTTCTGTTTCGTTCATCTAAAAGTAAATAAAATTTTTCCTATTGGCGTTATCTATTCCAACTTTAAAATAGTCGTTGCAGTGCAAGGTAATTTCAGTTTAGAATACCTGTGGCGATATATTTATTACGATAGGTACTTTAAAACACCTTTACGCCGCGATTGTATTTCTTAAATAACACGTGAATAAAGAACTCCTCTGAAATTGTGTCACTCGAGACGATCTTCTTTGATTTCCCTTTAAACAAAATTGGTCCAAAAATAATAAATTGAATTTCTAAAAAGAACGCGTTTAGCACTAAATTAGCACTAAAAAAATATTGACCATATCAACGGCATACTAAAAATACTGATATAACATTACGTTTTTGTGGATGCTGTGAATCTTATGATAGCACTCGAAACAAAAGTAACTGTATTCCGCTATAAGAATCCTCCAAGACGACCTAAGGCGATGCAGTAAGGAAATAAGACACCTTCTTTTTACTACTTAAAATGTATCGCACTGTACTACCGATACAGAAACTGAACGCAAAAATATGCACTAAAGGATGTTAATTTAAATATGTGCATACATTTTTCTGACTCATTAATGTTTAACAAGCATTGGTGGCTCAAGGGAGATTTGCACTATGCTGTTGAATTTCCCAGGTTTATGAATGTAAGCATTTCTGGCTGCATTTAATGATATGAGTCACATGTATAATAGCACACTTACTGATTTAAACTTCGATTACTCGACACGACGAGACAAGAAGAACAAGATTTGCTAAAGAAGATACACCAGATATTTTCCGTAAAATGGAGCACTGTCAGGAGGTGCAAATTGAGGTTAAGGATTTGCAAGTGTTATTAAACAGAAGACCACAGAAAAAAAAATGCCATCTGTTGATGTAACGTACTGCACATTAATAAACTTTGATGTACAGTAAAACTGGATAGTGATTTTATGAGAATATATACTGTACATGTGGCAAAGTAAATAATAAATACTTTTTGTACATAAAAGGGGGAGTAGCACGTACGAAGTTAGGTGTCACTTCAGAGAAGTTTACATCGCTTTTATAGATACGAATCGTACTTGTACAACAATAGACTGATTTCACTAATTTGAAGACG
Organism: Varroa destructor; assembly: GCF_002443255.2. Lineage (NCBI taxonomy): Eukaryota > Metazoa > Arthropoda > Arachnida > Mesostigmata > Varroidae > Varroa > Varroa destructor. The sequence continues at coordinate 4,110,688 of NW_019211458.1, forward strand.
ATATAGATAACTACTACGCAAAGTATGGCGTGGGCAGAGATTACGTTGCATAATTTCCTTACTTTTTTTAGGTCTAGAATAGTTTTATTTTCATAATATTGGTTAATTAACGCTAAAAGTATTTTAAATCACAGATATCATGTTCCCAAAAAATTACGTTTTAAGATTAAGAAGTCTGTATAGCTTTCTACTACCATGGAGCTGTGTTCCTATTGCCTAATATTATTTACACTTCTTGCACTGTTAGCATTTGCTTGCTGTAATATGGAAATAGCTTAGCTTCTACTAAACAAAATAAACCGTGTTTAACACTAAGCTGGAATATGGGCTTAATACCCACCAAATCTCATCCGCTTTTTTATTTGCAAACATTTTAAGTTTTCTTGACACATGGTAACGTGTTTTCATAGTGTGAAGACATGATACCTTGATTTCGCATCAGGGTCTTAAGTTGTACAGATATCTTTTATTATTACAGTAGTAACCAAAGCGACGTAAAGTGGTCTTTTCACCCAAATCACAACATCTCTGAACAATCATATTCCAACAACAATCATTTATTTTTATTTGGTAATGACAATGCTCATTCCTTAGTGGTCTAACTATATGCGACATTAGATACATGTTCCTAACGACTAGAAAAGCAGACAGCTTCCTCAGCTGTTCGTGTTTTATCAAGACTCATCTTTTAGTTTATTTGGCTCTCAAAGTACGTCTTCTTTTTTTTTATTTTTTTTAATGATTGATTACTGATTGGAAAGATTGGCACTGCGCTACGTATGAAACCAGCTGTAAAAACTATATTTTTAGATTTCTTTCGGGATCAGCTTCCGTCTCTTGTTCAAGATATATACACAATACTAATATGTAGTAATTGCATATCTGAAATATACTTTTTTTTTAATCAATTACAATATGCTTTATAATTCAGATCAATTAATCTGAAGACCATCATCTAACTTTATATCTCACTGTGAATTTCTCTCGTTCACACCGTTTGTGTAGGCATACTTATATCTACGACATGTACATCCAGCAGAATAGCATTAAACGGCGTACAAGTTCACATGTTTTCGCCTGTTGGTTACCCAAAATAGCGCTGCTGCAACGTTTTCTAAGATTCGCGGCGATCTAATACAGTTATTATACATGCTCTCAGACTTCGTTCCTTAGATATATTTATTCTTCTAAGATATCTCAAAATATGACATTTATAATATGTTGAGCACCCTGCAAACATCCAGCCATAAACAATAAAAACACATAAATGACCTTTTCCAATTTGGCGCCGTTTTTCTCCTTACCTGACCCAGAAATGCCCTTCATTTGCTATGTGTGCTTTATTAATTTAAGATAATGTTTTGGTTCTGCTGTGTAGGAAGCAATACTAGTGAGCACTTCTGGCAAAGACCAAACTTTCAGAATTACACACTTAGTAGTTACTCGGGTATAAGTTACGTACTTGTATAGCAGATTAAAAGGCTATACAGTATATAGCTGTTAAATGCCCGCTTCTTACAAAGAAGTCATTTAGTGTGAATATATTGTAATCGAATATTTTTTGTAGTATTTCATGTTGAATTTTCGAAGCGCGCGGTGTAATTTATCGCCACCTAAAAAAGCGTTTTCTAAAACCTGGGGTTACGAGACCTTGCTAACTTTAGTTCGACAAGGTTTAAGCACGGGGGTTAAAAAAATGCCGGAAATTGGAGAGAAACGTGATGCATCATCGCTAGGGGATACCACTATTACGGATGTGGCTGAACAAAAAAAACCTCGAACCAGCGCTGAAACTCGCCTACTCAATCAGGTACATCCAATGGGACTACTTAACCCACCCCTGCTTGTTTCAGTTTTTGCGTTATTAATCTAATATGAAAACTTATCTTACTCAACTTATAGGGTTACTTGGTCTTTGTACTACTAGTAAAAAGATCCTAAGCTGTTTATAAACATTTAATTGCGCGGCCGGTTAAATTTGTTGTCGCCTGAGCGCCGTGACTAAACCTTAGTACACTTCAACATGTGAAGTAAAGCACACAATTTCATAACTTAGAGTAAAAGAAGGAAAAAAGTATTTTTGTCTTTCAAGTGTTTCCTAACGCGTTGTACTACTTTTTCTTTGACACGGTAAAAGGATTGGTCTGTTAATATGGTCAGCTTTGCAAATAATTGATGCAAACATTGAAATGTTTTGCGTAATATTTTAGACTTGTTACATTTTATTTTGTTATAACTCATCGCGTGCCACAGACCGAAGCGGTTGCTGCGCCTGATGGATGCAAAACCTTGAAGACTTCAGAGACAGATAATTTAAAAAGCAGTTCGTCAAATGCGGATTTTGAACAAAAATGGAAACTCAAAAAGTTTGCCATGTGTCTCATGTACTGTGGGAAAGGGTACCTCGGCATGCAGAGGAATCCTGGCGCAAAAACGATTGAAGAGGATTTACTCAGGGCATGTCTTAATGCAGGATTAATTACGGAGGACTCGTACAACAATCCACAAAACATGATGTTCCAAAGGGCCGCTAGGACAGATAAGGGTAAGCCGCTTCGTCAAAGACGCACCAACCTATATTAGATATTAATACGTTATGCACAAATTCTAGACTAAACACAATGTGCATTACACTTAATGAAGGTGTGAAAATGAAGTTCAGCAGGGTCAGCGTTTGTGTAAAAGCTTTTGATATATTTAGTGGATCTGTAAACGGTGAACTTGCATAAAGCTTCTAATAAAGGAGAACATGTTTGGGTCCAGGCGTATCTTTTAACTGGAAGGTCTGGTGCAAGGCGACACGTTTTGTAATAATATTTATTTGAGATGACTGTGAAGAAACGTGATTCTTGGCGTAAAGAATTTCACAACTGTCGGTTCGGGACTATTTTTGGATGTTGGCACACCTGCTTCTAATTAAATTCCTTTAATCATATGTTACCGTTTTTTAGTGCTCGATACTAACTATGCTTTTCTCAACGAGAAGGGAATCCAAACCTATTTTATTTAATGTTTCTTTTGCTCAAATAAAAACCGGCGCTAATCGTTCGTATACAAGTGAATATTCTTTCAATTATTTAAGAACGTGTGGTATTACTAAACAGTGATTGGCTGCCTTTTTTTGAAGTATAGCTTTTTTGTGGCTGCTTTCGCCAGCTCTTTTTATGCTCAATTGAGAAGCAAAAATAACGTATCTAGAATTTTCGTCTGAATATATCGCTTACATTTTTTTTCATTTTCTCAGATTTCACATGCCAAAAACCTGCTGTAACAATTACCAAGAAAAATTCAGAATCTTCAGCAAAGTCTATCTTAGATACTTTTAGGAACTGCACTTTCGACGACCTCAAATGGCTGTATGGGATGCGAGTAATAAAACACAGTATGTTAGAAAATGTTTCATAAAAAATTTATTTTAAGATAGCTAAGCTAGGTTAACATGCATATTGTTATTAGACTGACGAGTGAGCTTAGCCTATTCTACCATTAATTCAGTTAACTAATCTGATTCGAGCAATTCACATCCAGCTCAACATGAGCTTACAGCTCGGAAACAGACTAGCTGTTCATGCGTTCCGATCATGTTCTATGTGATACGTTATTCCTTTACAGATACTTTATCGGTTTATTTCAGGACGAATTAGTTAATTATACAGACTCTAAAATATTATAGCTTGATTGAAAACCTACACTTTTCTGAGCTAGTTACTTGGTTACAATTTTTCTGAGAACTCCTGTTGCAAAATAGTGTTATCGCGAGCCAGTTTTACGGCTATAGTACACTTATCTTCCTGATTATGTTAATTCATTGCATCATTTCTGTCAAAGCTGTAATTCTATAACCGTGTTGTGGTAATTGCGTACCCTGCTGTGCTAATCTCGATAGCCTGCTGATGTAAAATTTAGCATAACTTGAATTGTGATATATACCAGCCGGTATTCTGTTGCACGGCCGCTTCATCGTACACCTTTGCACTTGTCTTCTTCTCTCATTAAAATGTTTACGAGAATTAAGAAGTTTACTTGATGTTGCATTCATTTGCAGGTTGTAGCTAGCTGGCCGTGATGATTCTCTTTTCCTGGTTCTTAATCAGTTAATATCTTAGCAGCATTTATGCCGCTATAGCTAAAGACAGATTGCCTACCCCATTTTAAAAAAATTCTAACAATCACGTTGTTGCGCTGTAGTTATCTGATCAGCCTGTTCTACTACAGAGTTGTCGAAAAATTACTGATAATTTTTTTTAGCTACAAACTGGGGTAATAATAACGAAAAAAACTTCAAAATATTATTGAAAGTATAAAAATATAGCAGAAGTAACATGTAAGTGGAAAACTTACATTACAATAATGGTATAAGCTATTGATGGAGGAGGTTGGAACCGAAAAAAATTCAAATAATATTTGGCTATAAGACAATCTCATTATAGAAATTTTTCAAGCAAATAGATAGGGCAATGAGGTACCATAGAACATCCCGCCCGTTCCTCAGACTTAAAACCAATGGTCTTTTCGTGGGAATATCTTAAAAGTAAAGTCTACGTGAGAAAGTCAAGGACTCTAAAAAATATAAACGCGGCAATTAAGCATTAAGTGAAATATTTGTTGAAGTTGCGTATCAACAGCAATTATCAACAGTGTGTTAATCGAAACGGTAATAATTGCGAACATCTGTGGTAGGAAGAAAAGTCAAATATAGAATTTGTGTAGATTCTTTTGAATCTATGAGCAATTGAAATGTTATTCAAATATAAATAAAAGCTAAAATTATCTTGATTTACACTGTGCATGCATTCTTTGGGACACCCGCTATCATTACATAATTTAGCAATTGTTCATCAGCGTTTACTAGAAGGATGGCTATAAGATTCCTTTTTGACGCATTTACCTATTCTTATTGTGTGAACAAGTCCTCGGAATCTCCTTTTTGGTACAGCATCGAAGACTTTGCTCCGCTAAAAGGTCAAGCCGGGTGAGTCTTGTTGGAGTTATATGGGCTTTCCCGGCATGCTAGTCATCTGCTATAGTAACCATTTGTTAATGCTAAAATTTGAATGGCTGCATATGCATTCTTACCAATGCAATGCACTCAAAGAGATGCGGACTAGCATCCTACACGGCTCCGTCTGGCAGAATATTCAGGCACATTTGCAATGTGCCATCACTAGCGTAGCTGATGGTGTAACAAAAAACCCTATGGGGATAATATTTCTACTAGTGATGACAATACCATTGTAGACTTACTAAACTTACCATTGTCACAATGGCTTGCACATGCTAAGATTGGCGTGCTTATGTAGTTTTTATATAAGCAGAGGCTGCGCTCTAGTAGCTCCAATGAATTGTACATCTTCTGCTATTCTCTTTTTCGTGTGCCCCGGGAGTTTAAAAAATAATATATAAAAACTTTGGCCAAGTAGCAATAATGTTTGACCTAAAACCTCTCATTAAACTAGCCGAATGCGCTCCTTTTTATCCATGCATCGCAAATTCGAATGTTGAAATCGCATCGAATCAAATCAAAAATCAGCTATTGGTGACTTGCAACATCAGAATAAATAATTTAATTCGTACGCATACCTGAAGATTTCGTTGGGCAATAGAATATACTGTTTACAACGAAAAACCAGTGCTGCAAAATTACTTTTAGTTTTAATAAGCACACAGCAGCACCGATTTAAATTCTTGATCATAAGAGTTAAAGTCTAGCTTATAAAAAAAACGTTGCACGCACAGTAGTAGCATTAACCATTGTTTTAGAATAAAACGAACTATACTGACGCTTGGTTCGAACTTAGACTGCCACGTGTTATTAAATTTAGTAAACAAATAGTTTAGTAGTATGATCTAGTTTATAAGATTTTAATGGTTACAGGTCTGAGGACTGAGTAGGATTGAACGTAGAATATATTGACAGTAATTGAAAAGCATCATCTGCGATCATTACTTAACATTTTCGTTAGCCGCAAAATTGAATTAGAACAAGTTGAAAAAGCAAGTATCAAATACACCAATAATGATCTAATATGTTACTCTCCCTGTAATGAACTAACAATAACGGTTTACGAATTAATACATGAAAATTTTTGCGTTTGCTATGCCAGGATCAAATGATATAATAAGCAGGTTAAATTTAAGCGAACATACAACTATAGCAAAAAGTTAAGGTATGTGTTCTCATGTTCCTTAATATAACCATACGAGACTGACTATGACTGTCTAAATTATTATTCTGCTTATACTTCAAATCGACTTGTTATGTATTTTTTCTTTCATTAGGTGTGTCGGCAGCTCGGCAAGTCGTTTCCTTGAAGCTACCAACAACAAAAGGCAGCCCAGAAGAAATGACAGGGGCCATCAACGCGAGACTTGTTGACCAGATTCGTGTGGTTGGACTCAAAAGAGTCACGAAGAATTTTAACTCGAAGAACAATGCCGATGCCCGGACATACAGTTACGTTATGCCCACCTTCGCATTTGCTCCGCCAGATGTAATTGCTAATGAAAAGTACAGGCTTACATCGGACAGAGTCGAAAAGGCTAATAGCTATTTGAAGGTAATCTGAAAAACAGGTACAGTGTTACAGTCTTTGACAAATGTTTTGATTAAGTTGTAAAGTTCTATTAAGCTTACGTAAATATAACATTATATACTTCTCAACAAACTACAGACACTACTTTTAGTAATAGAATCAACGCGAGTTTTTTTAATGTACTTTGTTTACATTATATATATATATATATATATATATATATATATATATATATATATATATATATGTTTAAAATGATTTAGGTTATATGTGACCTAAGGTAAAATATTAGGCACTTTCGTTTTTAGTTTTCTTTCTCAAGTGAAGTAAGCTACGTTGTTCTGAACAATTCTGAACACTTATAATTTTACAAGGCCTCTAATCCCACAAGGCATATAGGAATAAAGTGGATCTATATATAACAAAGCATATATATATTTATTACTGTTATGAAATGAATTTCAAGTCCAATATTCTAGTTTATACTAGATGTACCAGGGGGCTATGCTGACTAGTATTTTACTAAGAGTTTTACGGAAATGCACAAGTGTTAACTTCACTCGATGTATTTGAAACAGCGAATTTGTTTCTTTTGAGATGCCTAAGGGTGTAGCTGTCGAGAAGGAAGATGCTATTATTCTAGTTACACAGGAGAGGTCCACTGCTGCCTCAGGCACGCAAGGGAACTGGCTAAAGCAACAATTGACTGTAAATGTAAAAAAAACAGTGAAGGTAGTATAAGACCTATTTGCTAGAGGATACTGAGTGTGTAGTAAGTGCAGATTGATATCACAGTATAACGATAATCATGTATCTTCTAAGATCTTTTTCTAAGAATGTACTGAATCGATTTCATCCCAACAAAGTTGCGAACATCGTAATATGCAATTCTACATCCAAACTTGAAAAGCGATTTAATTGGGTAAAAAAAAGCAAATTTTATAATGTTTTCCTCTCAAAGGCTTTGCTTTTTAGTGTGGCTTTTGTATAACTTCCTGCCGTAGAAATCGATAAATGTTATAATCGAGTACTCTGTAAGCAAGTAATATTTTTAGTACATCAGTGACATATTAATATAAGATAAACGTTACTACTATGAATAAAGATAATGTAATATCTTTGTTAGTTTTGCATTTATTAATTAAAGTTTCAGTGCATGTTTTTTTTTAAGAAAATCAGCAGTTTTTCAAGTTGATGAAAAATTAAGTATATAAGAATAAGTAAAGATCAGATGGTGTTACAAATAAAATGTTTTTGTAAATTTTTGCGATATCAGTGCTTCAATGATGCAATCTTTTTACTTTTCCTAAATAAATAAAAAAGCACAAAACAACGAAACAGATAATATTATAATTAATAAACAATATTAGAATACTTAACAATATTGAATAGCAATTTGTGGCCCTCGTTTGCCCAGAGTTAACGATATTGCATACTGTAGCATCTGCCATGATACATTCATTTTGGTCTTAAGATTCGCCTCAGTGATACCCAGTCGGTGAAACTTTTTGTACTTATTTAAAAATTCCATTATTCTAACAGGGAGCCCTTTGCAGGGCTACGCTCTGCGTAATATAATGGCGCAGTGTAACGTAATGGTAACCCGTAAATCTGAAATCTGTAATCATATGGCCTAAATAGTTTTAGTAAATTCACTACCTGATATCGAGTATCGCTGTTTAGCTGTAAAACGGTCAGTTCTTTTCCAGTACAAAAGTTTTTTAATCGTAGTGCACCTATATATATATATATATATATATATATATATATAAGATGTAGCATCCAATTGGACCACCAATTTTTTACTATATAAAGTAACAAACTATATCGTACTGTGTACTCTACCAAGAGTACGCAGTTTATGATATAACACGAGAAACGATTAATATAATAATACGGGGCAGTAATAAGAGCGATCTAACGGTAAAGTCCATCGAAATTTCCAACATTCAACATATAAATAGTGTTTTCTCACGGTGGACGCTTTCTAGTTGAGAATTTACTCTATCCTAATGAATATCAGACAAACCTTTCAAAAGAAGGCCAACTACATACATGCATAAGTCTTACGCTTTGTGCTTGGCAGAGTTAATAAAAAAGTCGCCATAATTATTTCATGAGCCTTTTTGCGCGAAGACATGCTTTTATATAGTGCACAAAATATAAGCAAGCGGAAAGCAATGCTTCGTGATTCCTCTTATTCTTATATATGTTTCTTAGAGAGGGCTAATATTTACAACTAAATACCCCTCGCGACATATTCCAGCATTCGTTAACTGAAAGTAATGTCAAATTTTACCACTAGTACCAGGACAAGTAGTACTGTTAGCGATTCTGTTTTGGAATTATTTCATATGAAGCAATGAAACAAAGACAGGCTGTTAATACGTCACAACGTTAATAATTATCCAAAGGAAGTTTTTTTTTTTTTTAATATTTCATAGAAGAAAGCATTAGCCATGAAAAACAATTATTTGCGTTTATCGTTATGAACTGATATAACTGAATACAAAACAAAATAAGAATAAATTATTCTATATAAAGTGCAGATATGCAGTTCTTCATTTAATCGGAACTTGAAACAGGGTACGAAAGGTCCTTTAAAAGTCAGTTGTTCTACAGGTGAGCATGTCTAGTTGACTAACTTATATTTGCAGAGTTCCCATAGTACATAGTATAATGAAAGCTCTGTTACTAATGAAACACTATTAAAAGAAAATAATTTTACCTCTCAGGAAAGAATAACTAGATCAACATTACCGATTTTACAAACTTCTTTAATTTCCAATTTCAGTTATACTTGGGCAGTCACAACTTTCACAACTTTACGGCAGGGAAATTGTCTAATGATCCGTCTGCGATGAGGTATATTAAGGAGATTGAATGCAGTCAGCCCTTCCTCGTTGATAATTTCGAGTATGTGCAAATACGCGTCAAAGGTCAAAGCTTCATGCTTCACCAAATCCGTAAAATGATCGGGCTTGTCATTGCTATTATGCGCGGCAATACAGAAGATAGCATTATTAAGCGTGCCTGGGGTCCTGAAAAGGTGCGGAATCATAGTAGTTTACCTCACTACTTAATATTTAAAATTTTTTCTACTCCTCTAAGGTTCCCAAGTGTCTACACTTGAAAGTAAGAACATTAGAGACAACATAAACATTGTGCATAATGTATATAGGAATCTAATTGCACATTTTAATTAAATCTAAAGTAATGAAGGCAAGAATGTTAATTGAAGATAATTGTTGTGTTACGTGCATAGTTCCAGTAAAAAAAACCTTTAGTTAAACCAATACTTCGTGTACTTTCAGTATTGCATGCTCTGCTAGCTCGTCGCTGTAAATACGTGGTCGTATTGACACTAACATATTTAGAAAGACAGTGGTGACCGTATGCTTTAATGCAAACAGAACCACAACACAACTATAGCGAAGTAATGAAGTTCAACTTGCTGACCTGAATACTCTGATTTCGCTGATTATTTTTTTATGGCAGGATTACTTCGCGAATAGTACCAAAATAGCAGGACTTTTAAATTAGCTGTTTATTGGAATTTGTAAACTCTTACATAAGAGAACTTAAAACTATTGTAGCTTAGTAATACCGGGCCAATATTTTTGCAGATTGTTTTTGACGAATCTTTGGTTTTGGAGGCCAAATTTGTAGTTTAAATTAAAATAAGGAGATTTTCACTCTGCGCAAAAACTAACACCTGATAATCTTCTGATATGTGGTTTATTGCGCCGTTATTAAGAAACATATCTTTTGCTCACAGTGGCGAGCAAACGTCAATTTAAATTAGATTTGAAAACGATTATAAGGCTAATGCATACTACCGTACAATTAGATATAATATTTGTGTATGTGATATGCACACAGTTTATAGGCCGGTGGTTTCTATTGACTTATGATGGGGAATGGAATTGACTACCAAGCATCTTCACTAAATTACTCGAAACCTCGATTACCAATTTTGGGAATCTTTGACAACCATATCAAAAATAGCTTAAGGTGGTCTTTTTGGAACTCAAAAGGGCGACACTTTTAAATTCTGACGAAAACGGAAAGAAAATGCCGAAAATTCATTTTTTGAAACGTTCATCTCTGAAGCTTGTTCAACACGGAACATTTAATCTTCCCCTTAGTGCAGTTATATATATATATATATATGAAAAGTTCTTCGAATGGCTTCATATAACACTAATTACGGCATAAAACTTTAAGAAAGAAACATACTTTCTGATTCAGGGTATTTGGATAGTACCGATACGGTATGTGGCTTGATAAAATTTTCAACCTCGCAATCTTCGCTTCGAATTACATATAATGCAAAGGAACCAATGTGGCCTCGAGCTTTCAAATTTGTCAATAATATTCCTATAATACAATTAGCGCTTCAAACAAAAATACATCATCAACTCATGATCTTGACCATTGAATAAATGTTTTATTAATGTCACTCGGTGGGCTGAGTGAAATAACCTAGGTATCTTAGGCACACTTGCAAGGACCTTAGACGACTTGAGCTTCATGTATGTATCTGCATGAGACGTATATCACTGATCAAAAATTAAACTATTGCTGCTACACTTTGAGTAACACCATATTACAGCGAAATCTGTGACATGTTGATCAACTCATTTAAGCAAATTGAAATGTCGTTGTCCCTTGAAGCTAGCAACATTTAATGCCTGTTGTGTAAATTATTACTTACGCTACTGTTTGGCCCTGCAGGATTATGTCCCATAGCACATAGCTTTTCACATAGTTTCACATAGTTTCAATATTCATACTTAGTTTGCTCTGCATTTATCTCGTTCTTTATTAGAATACGTGTTAAATCATAATGTACATTTTGCCGAATTACTTCAGTTGATTATACATAGAACCTGTAAACGAATTGTTCGGTATATAAATATTGTTGAATAGTTCTTTGTATATCTCTGTTGTTGCTTTTAAGCTGGATATCCCAAAGGCGCCGGCACTGGGATTGATGCTTGAACAAGTACATTACGATCGATACAATAGTAACTATGGAGGGGATGGTATGCACGAGGAGTTAACATGGACAGAGCGTCAGCCGGACATCCATACTTTTAAGCACTCATATATTTATCCAAATATTTGGAGCACCGAAAAGAACGATGACAGGTTAGTATTTTAAAATTAGGACATCGGACTCGTCTTATTTAGGTTTATAGATGCAGCTATAATTATAATAAACCAAGATTTCAGAATGCGCCTATGAAATAATACAGGTTGGTGGTGTCCTCCAATGTTCTTTAAGGCCATATTAAATGACCTACTGTGATATCTGTGTGCATGGACCGCGCTCTGTTGATGTTTTTTATCCTGAGCAGAATGGTGCCAAACTATTCTACCAAGTCCGGCATCAATATTATGAGGTCCGATCATTTCACATTAAAATCAAAGGATGTGAATAATTATACAATTTCATCATTTTCTGGCTGCGGGTGTGGAACTGAAGATGTCCTCTAACCAAGATATTACGTGTGCTCCGGTATATATGGTATGCGGAGTTAGTGAAATTTTGATTGTTTGACATGCTGGACGAGTTTCCATCAGCGTGGCCTTTAAGTTAGAAACAAGATGACTGTCATCGCATAAATTTATTCATGCATAGAATTGTCATATCATGTCCACCTTGTTTGTTCCTATCATATATTATCTTGACTTGAAGAACGAAAGAACTTGACCTCTGCAGAAAGCTGAAGTTATTTCAAAAGAAAGTTTCAAACGTTTTTAAGCAAACATATATCTTACGTTCCCTATCTTTGTCTTGTGTGTTACAGTATGGGGTCATGGATGGCCTACTTGCCTTTACACTCGTATGATGTACGAGAGCACGAAGTTAAGGCATTATGTATGCACCAGATTCAAGAGGAAGACTTTGAAGCCGGTGATCCAGACGACGACAGTATAATAATAAACAAATGTCAAGAACCTCGACCGCCAAGATAAGAAAGAGGAAGTTATCCAATTAGATATCTCATAACTTTTATGTCCTAATTAGACAAGACATATTATACTTTGCTTCCACGAAGTGTTCGGTCAATAGCGTCATCTTATTCTTTTATCCTCTGCCTTCGTTGTTTGAAATAACTTTTATTTGGTACATCGGCTTGCTCCAATTTTATACTAGTTTTGAGAACAACAAGTATGAATGTTTCAGTTGTTGAACCTATGAGGTAGTCAATTTGGCAGTAGAATTAGTGAAATGGTTCTATGATGGTTATACAAATCCTTTGCATCATAGTAAGTGCTGAAAATAAATATTCAGTGAGACCATATAGTTGTTTTGATTTGCATATAATCGAAAGTGTTTTTAAAAACTATTGCTCGGATGATTAAAAGGTTTATACAATTAAGATGACGAAAAACGGAACTGGTTGCGGGGCTTGCGCCGCATTTACACAAGTGAGTGCAGTCCTAAATGAGACACACAGAAGCCGTTTTTAGTAAGGCACTACATATGCATACCCTTGATTCACTCATTATATGTGCTACTCTAATTAGGGTATGGGTAACACTGTTAAACCTATCGTAATGCTTCTTCCTGGATGAAGTCCCTTCTAAAAATGATCAAAATCTATTTTTTTATAGGCTTATCTGGGTAAACTCAATTTAATGCTAAAAATGTTAGAACTTCACTACAGACCTAAACTGTTACCGCTTTGGTCTCTATTACAGCTCTTACAAGTCGCCGAAATCTTTATTTATTAACATTCTTTATTAACAAAATGCTACCTAGTACTCCTTCTCAATACATAAGTCGTTTCCTCAGTGCTAATTATCTAACTGCTCCGTCTTATAGGCTGCAGTCACAATTTGGCCTGACCTGAAGATTCTTAGCACTCTGACCGACACTTCAACCTAATAATTGATTTCGTCACGACATTATGACCGTCGAAACTTTACTCCTCGTCAGAACTTCAACTCGATCGCCTCTAAAGCGACGTTTCCCGTCATTTATTACATTAAATCCCCCGAAATTTTATTTTATTATTAATGATTTTGCTTCGAACGGATCTGCCCCAAACCAATTATTTCTAATCAATACTATTTACTGCTTTTTGACAATCTTCGATATTTTATACGCTTGTTTAATGTGGTCGTAATTTAGCTATGAATACAATATAGCTCTATGCAAAAATTTTGCATAAAGTTTTGTTTTAGTCTATAATCTTGTTGTATTATATCCTAGTGCAAGCTTGTTTGCTCTGGCAGTTTTCTCTAGGATACTTAGCTATCTCCAGCGCATTTCATCTAATAGAAAACGTGATCTAAAATACACGCAAGTCATAATCAATATTAATCAAATTTCCATAATACGTAGAGAGCTCCATAAATTCACTTCCTAAATTTATGCTAAGGTATTTGGATGTAAAAACTTGTCGGTATGTTTAACTTAAAACAACGACAGAAAACAAAAATGTTCTGACAATTGGTTATAAGCGAGTCTACAGGAAGAAAAGGGTTAATAACATTTGTTTCTACTGTTGTAATCTGTTACAATAACCGACTGATAAGACAGCATATATATACAGGGATTTTAAGTCTAGATTTCCTTCGACTGGTCTTCAACAGTTTCATAAGCACATCATCTATAGGTTGAGCTAGTGAACGAGAGCTCGCTCCATTGAGGATATAAACAAGCTTGTAGCCGTGGCGGAAAGCAGTGCGCCGTCATCGGAATTTGAGTAGCTATTATCTAGTCTCTCCAGGTTAGACGAATTTCCACACAGATTAAAAACCGTTTTGAGAATTTACATTATTTAAGGTTTTTACGTGGTTTTCGAAAGATTCAAAGGATACTTCCAAGAGGTAAATCGAAAGCTTCTGAATAGACTTTAAATTTAAGAGACTCGGAAAATCGAAAATCGGTTTAAAGAGCTACTTTTGATAACTTCTGATTTTTGATACATAAAATTAGAGACCATTATTGAGAGAATTTTTGAGACCAATTGGACCGATCAGCGGAGCTCGAATGATCGAGATGGCTCTTTTGCTTCTATTGAAGTTTTTGGTTTCTTAAACAATTACTTTTTGAAGTTTAGTTTAGTGAAACACGATTACTATTGAAAAATTTTTGTAAAGCAAAAAAAAGGGATAGTTTAAACTTGACTAATGAAATGTTTAAGTAATGAATTGGAAAAGTAGTCAAGATAAACGAAGTTACCTTGGTGAAACACGACCGCCAGGAGCAACAAATGCAAAAAAGATCGTTGAAGTGTCTGTTTTTCTCTGCATACAGCCTTAGAAGCAACATATAATATTGTACTGTATGTACATTATAGTTTATTGTGAAACATGCTTTCTAACTTCTTAATTGAGTTTGTATTCAGACACGCACATGATATCCCGCTGTAAATAAATGAATGTTTAATGACTTATGGTCACCGAAAAAGCACTGTCTTCAAAGATCCAGCAAAGTTCAGGTGATTGTAAGGCAGTGTAGTTGTTTGCACGAGGTTTTTCACACCCACTTTTCAAACCAATCTGAGTGGATTCAAACTTGTGGATAAATTTGTACAGACTTCTTGAATTTTTGGAAGTTTTATAACCTTTGAAACGGTTGGGTATTTATAGGGCAAAATAGACTTAACTCCAAAATGCAGTATGACGTTATATGCTGCCTCGCTGTACCTTCTTACCGCACATAGCCCTTTGATCTCAATATCTCTTATAAAACTTAGCTTCATATGATACTCATGTGAAGTTCACGAAAGATTATCCCTACCGAACTTCTGGCTAGAAGCAAATTTAGTCCCGTACCTACTGCGTTATTATTATTTTACTACTATTGTACTGCTGGATTATATTATATTAATAATACTGCAATAATGGTTTGTTAATAATTAAGAAACTTACATCCTTTTAAGTAAATCCGTCTAAAAAAATATTATAATAACATAATAGTGGGAAACAGAAACAGTCAGGTTAATGACTTAAGCATTACTATTAAGCAAAATTTTTAGTACGTTAATTAAGTGAATCTTACACTATTGTTATTATTATTACTACTATTATTAAGGGTTATTATCATAGAGGCTCGTTGCTATTTGCTCATACCAGGTTCCATTATGTTGCAAGCGCGGCACATATATGTTATATTAAGGTAATTCCGAGGGACTACACACTGATGTTCGTTGAGTTATATTAATGTGTAAGGTTTGAAATGCAACGGTTTCATCCAGTAATCTAGGGCATCCGCTGCGTTACAAGAGGAGCGATAACATTACCATTGAACCTCAATTTCATACGTATCTCTTTCACCAGCAGCCCATTGAAGCCAAAGCTCGTTGCTATTGAGGAACTTGCCAAAAATGTAATAGCTAGTTGAAAATGAAACTAATATTATAAATCATAACGAGCTATATTGCGGCAGTCCAATCTACGGTCATCAAATACTTTTTCTTCTCGAAACCCATGCCTACTTCTTTACTTTAGGTTAATAGAACAGAATATTTCTAACTTCTTCTGCAACACTAGTTCAGACTAATTTCGGTTGGGTTTGCTTATAATAAAATCAAGAACGCTTGCATGATGTGGCTTAAATACGCCCAAGAACGTTCATGCACCTGCCTGTTTATAACCAAGTATATTTTTGATGATTGTTCAAATTTGGCGCTTCGACCATCTAAGTAAGAGAGTAGCGTCATAGATGACGTGAACCATGACGACGACTGTTTTTAGTCAAATTTTGGCGCGCATTTTAACAGATATCCATTACAGGCATTTGGCGTCGGTCAATTGTTGTTGAGCTTACTGTCTTGGATCTCTGTCTCGGTGTGACTATTTTCTAAGATGTACCAGAACGAGGTTAAAACCGCACCAAAGATTCGTTTTGCCAGGCTTACCGAGCATGCCATGGCTCCTACGCGGGGTTCTGCAAATGCCGCCGGATATGATCTGTACAGGTGCGTTATTTTGTTCTTCAATAGTGTTGTCGTTCTTAGGAAGATCGCAAAGATTGGGCCGATAAAACTCAAACTACGCGAAAACAAGGTAATTAATTTAATACGATAACGTACTGGATTCGAAAAAGAACAATGTTGTTTCCTTTCACAAGGGAAGTTCCCGTGACATCATAGAAGGGTTCGGTAAGTAAAAATTTGTCGAATTGACTATTGATATATATATATATATATATATGGAAGAGGTTCTCGAGGCGGTGAGAACGGAATTTTGGTATCTATTGCTATACATTTCACATATGGCACATATGTAAAGTCATAGTATTCGTTCTTGATGTTTCTAATTGTAGTGCTTATACGTATACTGTGCCTCCTCGGGGAAAGCAGTTGATCATGACGGACATTCAGATTGCGGTGCCAGAGGTAAAGTTTGTTTTTAAAATCGCAGCTTTTGTGGTTTACAACAGAGAATACATAAGGTGTAATCGCTGACATGGCATAGGATGGCGTCCGTATTTTGTAGGAGCATAGCTCATAGTTAGTCGCGCGTTTTCATCCACTTACTATACTACAAAGAATGTGCGTTAGTTCTTATATGGTATAAAGACATACACAGTCACAAAGACGACAGCTGATCTTCTGACTTTCTCCTGCAGCATGTTAAAAATTATAAGGCAAGACTAAATAAAGTTTCTTCGAGTAAATGTATTTTAGTTAGCATTCCAACTTTGTCATTTTGTTTTGTCATCGGTTTATAAAAAAATGTTTTCCATTAAATAGAAAAGCATATTAATGTAAAAAGTTTATTAAAAAAATTAGTTAATTTATTATTTTAAAGGGATGCTATGGACGCGTGGCGCCACGATCTGGTCTCGCGTTGAAGAACTTTATTGATGTTGGGGCGGGAGTCATCGATTACGACTACCGAGGTAAGCTCAATAGGTATTATCATGCATAAGGTATACTAGGGACAAAGATTATGACCGCATGTAGAAATAGCTCTATTTATTAATTGCAAATAGACTTAAAACAGCGATTCTTGAAATTCAATTGAAGTCTTGGTCGTTCAAAGATGCATGGCCCATATAAATCAAATTACGTTTCTCATCAAAGCAGTTACTAATATCAACGTTCGAAGGAAGTATGCTGTCTCTTACTAGCGCAATCTTATTTACTCATTTCTTTCTCAGTTCATTCATTTCCATGAGCTATATGTTTTGGAACCGTTTTTGTGGTTTTGTTGAATACACATATTCTACGGAATTATAGAAACTTACTGAGCTAATACATGTGAGTGATCGATGAATGGGAATAATACGACGAATGTTAAAAAATAGACACTTGTCCCTTTTTTTCTGTCAGCGACTAAGTAATTATAAGGTATGATTGGATGATAGACATTAAAATAATTTGATATCACCTAATATTTGTCAGCTGAAAATTTAGGTGTTCAATGTAATGTAGTTACATAGTAAAAATTTACTTTCTGAAACTCAATTTTTTGCTTAAGTCAATTCGTTGCGCCTTTTATTTATGCAAATATCATCTAGTATTTCCTTTAGCTCTGTATAGAATTTATTAATCTTATTTGGTTTCTCTCATAAAACAAAAATTATTTTTTAAACCTCTCTTTTGTAATAAATTGTCTTGAATTGGAATATGATTTTAATGAAAATCGCTTCATTTTACTTCGTTTACTAGCGCATCGCACCTATTTTGTATATTCAGTAGCGGAACATATCGAATTGTTATATATCGTATTTTTTTCAGTGAACGCTACATATCGCAGTCAAAGTAGCACCACTTTAATAATGCATTGTAGTAAAGTGCTGATCTTTTGTTTTGAAATTTAGTACTACCGAGTGATGCCTAACAACTGGATGCAACAATCTTGTTGCTTGTTTCAAAGCATTACCGTGTCTTTGTTTCATATATATAACATATGTATAATATATTTGGCTATTACTTTAAATACTAGGACCTGCTACGCTTTTATATATGATAAGAAATCCTATAAAGATATTATGTCCGGGTAATCACGAAAGTACCCGCAGACTCCCTGCTCATGTTAGGCTATCGAATGAATGACTTTAAATATAACAAGCTATAGGTTATCGTTTCGTTTCAGTCTGTATGTATTCTAAAGAATAACAATGAGATAACTACTCGAGCACCCTTGCTCGATAATTTCGATCACTATTGTATGGTTGAGTGTTATAATTCAATAAAGAAGCCTGTCCTTTCATAACAATATTGTTAATTATCTTTTTGCAAAAACAAGGTGGGGTTAAGGAGAAAAGAAATAAGGTTTAGTAATTTTATCAATCGTAAAAGTTGTAAGGGATGAGTGAAATTAGTAAATTGGACGTGTTTCTTCCTTTGCAGTGAGTGGAGTATTTGATGAGTGGGTTAATAGATGCATAAAAGTTGTAAGGCGTCGTCTCTGTTAAGTATATTATTACCGATGCTAACTAAACTTGAGCATCTGATTAGTTGATTGAGATTAGGAGAGCACTAATATTGATTAAAATACAAAAATGACTAATCATGCGCGTTAGGTCTAATCATATTTTTTACGTCTAACAAAATGCCGCGGCCGACAGTAATACTAAATATGAACTGTGCTGGAATGATCTCTGTGTTTATCGGAATTTGATCGCTTTAATGAATGTTCGGCAGATTAAATCAGCTGTACTCAAATACTCATCTTGTGAAATGTATTTCGGCTAAAACAGTTAACACTTTAGTTATACTACATATTGTTAATAAGGCTTAATAAACAACTTTCAATGCTTTTCGTTTCATTTGCTCTTATCGACAGGCAATGTGGGTGTTGTACTCTTCAATTTTGGCGTGGAAGAGTTCAAAGTCGAAAAGGGAGATCGCATTGCGCAGCTGATCTGCGAGCGCATCTTTTACCCGGAGATCGAAGAATGCAAAACTCTAGATGAAACTACACGCGGAACTGGCGGTTTCGGTTCAACCGGCACGAAATAAATTAGTGATCAATAACTGTCAGTAATCTTTTATGTCTACTCTATCACAGAACGAATCGCACAAATTTGCGAATTCTGAAAAAAACTAAAAAGAGAACCATCGAGTAGTGCTCGATTTTATATTTCCTGAGGCAGAGTTTGCTAAAATGATTTCACAGAACTACGTCTAAAGAGACTGCATAAGTAAATAACATCCGTGTTGAATGGACAATTGAAAAAAAACAGGTATTTATACACACATTAGGAAGGGTTGTTTATGAGAGACCTAAGCTTTAGCCGGACCTTCTTGCGAAGATAACGAGCATGATATAATTAATTGTTAAAGAGCAAACTAAAGACTATAGTAAACTTTAAATCTATTTTTTAATCTTTCTGAGTGTTCCTTATATATGTTCCATATTCTGGTACTATTACAAATTATATGACCCGTTAAAATTTCCTTTTTGTAGGAATTTCTAGAAAAATATTAGTTATTATCGGTAATGCATAACAGCAAATGTAGGGTGAGACAATATTAGTTTAAAATGTATTAGGGTGGTATAATGAAATTCGAATCCAATGAGATTACTTGGAAATGTTGTATTCATGTTCTATCCTTTTTATCAGGCCGCCTTATGTATTACCATATGTATTTCTGATCTATCATTTCGACGTGTCTATGATCCATATCTACATAGTAGTTAAGCACGAAAATTTAAAAAGTAAAATTTCAACCCGACGTTTTTATTAATAAAACGTTGGGTTGAAATTTTCCGGTTTTCTATTCCGAAAAAAGTCAAGCTCGCATATATTGTATACATATGCAAGCTTGACTTCAGTGATGCAAGTCAATTGACTTATATAAGTCAATTTCTAATAATTTTATTATTCTTTGTGGTTTAGTCTAATCCGAAAAAGAAACTCGATGATAAAAAAATAGATAGCTCAGAGTTATGACTCAAGAAAAATTACATTAAAGAATTGCTATTATTATTATAACGCGAGTTAGTAATACATATTGCGCGGAGAAGCTACCATCATGAAAGAGGTAAAAAAGTAACAATCACCTCTTCTCGAGCTGTCGTCTTGTGCCCTCAGACACCACTATAGCCTTGTCCAGCAAAAAAAATTGTGTCAGTTGAACTACTACTAAAACAATAGCAACTATATACTCCAATTTAAGTACACTTTGAATAAGCATCCGTGGGAAATGATCCAGAAAACCGCGCTAGCTATTCCAACTCTCGTCTACAGTTTGGCTCGAAGAAAACACTCTGCGATAAAAAGCTTACGTTGAAGCTTTCTTTTTTCATTTAGTCAGTTATTAGAGGAATTGAACAAACTGTAAACAGCGACGAACAAACAATTTGGGGTTTAGAATACAGAAAAAATAAAGAAATGCGACATGTAGTAAGTCGCAGGGTTTTGAGCGTCGTTATTATTATGAGACCCAAAAATGAATGCCACTAACAAGCAAGCACTCCGGAGATCAGGAACCTTGGAACCAAAAGAGCGCGGATCAATAAATAAAAAAAGAGAATAATTTAAATCGAATTAGTTTCCGGGTGTGCTTCTATTGAAAATGCTTAGGACCCCAGAGCGGTGTAAAATAGCCATTTCGTTATTCCGGCGATGGAGCTGCCGAATTCCGACATGAAAACGCCATAATGCCAATGAGACGAGCCTGTGCTACTTTGTTTCGACTTACATTTTCGATTCTGTTAGTAGGATAGACCAAGACGTAGTAGTTAGGTCGTAGGTTTCGCTATTGTTAACCAAGAAGCGAAGGAGAAATTTCTCACTATCAGAGCCACATTTAGCGCAAAAAGAGGAAGTAACTACGGCGTAAACAGTTGTGGACTGCGGGAGACTTGCTCATAGAGGTTTCATATATATACATATAGACTTTTTGTGAAGGGTTTGAGTACTGTAGCTTACATGCGACAGGCACCACCGTAGCGTAATATTTGTAATATACGACGAGTGTGAAGCTTAGCCCTAGCGGTTGGACTTATTCCAGTCGAGACCACTACTTACTAATCTAGGCGACCTAGATCATCATTCATCACTATTACAGGCTTACAAGAAAAAAGGCTAGTACCACCGAATCATTAGGCCGGGATCACTCTAGTGAGGTTCCCTACCTCCCCAGACGAGCTAACTTTCTACACGGAAGTATAATCTCCTCGTGCGTCCTCTGAACCTAACAAAGCCTGTCATATTGCTCAGTTGTAATATAATAAACCTATCTTTTCCTTTAAGATTTTCTTCAGCGAAGCTTTAACCACGTTTTGTACACCTCAGTGATCGTATCATAAAGGATGTAATCCCCGCATACCACTTCCTAGGGACAGTATTGTCTCGCTTGTCATGTGCCTTTCTTCATAAATGGGTAAGCGCCGTGTAAGTCGTTAGCGTGTGGTATGCTGCATGTTTCAGGCCCACAATGCACAAGACACAGATGTTCAGTAGGGGGTTACTGATTTTGTAAAGATAGCTTTTAAAAGCTCCATGACCCATAAGGACTTGCGGAATTATAAATAAGCTCTCTACCGGAACATGCAATTTCTATGTAAGGGATGATGTCTTTCATTGCTGTTCCCAGAATACAGTATTGTTTCCGATATTCTCACTGCATTCTGAAGGCTTATCTTCCATACCATCCGTCAGATTCTGCACGAGCATGCACCTTTTTTAACTCTCAGATGTCAGAGAATGGGACCTGTGAAGACTAAGGCCGCGTTTGCGCTAGCCGTGTGGTAGGCTTCAATAATTCTAAGCGCAAGGGTTAGTTGGGCACTTCACGTAGGTTTTTAACTATGGCTCTATAGTTTCGCGCATTGTACCAATAGATGCACGAAGTGCTCTACCAAATTTCCTATTGCCGTGAGAAGCTTCTTCTGTTTTTCTCGTAGGCCATTAATGCCGGGCAGTATTTTGATAATTCTTACAGGGGCTGTAGTTGTTCTTGTGACAGCTTGCTTAATATGGTGCACTTCTTTCAATGTGTGATCAACTTAGACGTTCAAGCATCTCGTCATTTTTAGCGGGTTTATTTTTTCCCCGTCCGATCTAAGTGTAAGAAACTTGCGTTTTTTTTCTTGCCGATATGTACTATAATCTCTGACTTTGCAAACGTCAAAGATAACTCGTGTTATTCTATTTATACTAAGACCTCTTTTAAGATCCCGCTTGCTTTCCTTTAGAGTTCTTTTGCGCTCCGGGCTTAGATTGTGGTAGCAAGATCATCTGCATAGGTAGTGATTCCTATTTCCAAAGGAAAATTGCTTAGCCTTAGCATCTCATGATAAACCGAAATCCCCAGAAGGGAGCTAAAATAAACCTTTGTGTAACTCTTGCTGTTATAGCAAAAATAGGTTCTTTATTGGCTACCAATATGTCCCGTAGGTAGTCTGACACAAAAGAGACTAGGGAGAACGAGGAATTTTATCTACCTTTAAAAGTTTGAGCATTGTGTTCCGTAGCAGACTACTAAAAGCATTCTTAATATCTACAGTGATCGTGAGAAATAGGCCTTTTACTTTAATCGAGTTTTCCCTCGTCTTCTCAGCTCTTCTGATGACCTTATCGATTCCTGTCAACATCAACCCGCGTTTTCGGAAGCCATGCTGGCTCCTATAGAAAAAACCTCCTTCTTCGGCGATTTTTCTGAACTTTTGCCTTGTTGTAGTTTCGACGATTCTTGCCATGTCACCCTTCCCATGCATTTAGTTCTTTTACTTTTACCGATCAGCACGACATCATCCTTTTCATTCTGATGTGGAATGGTCTGAGTTGAGGATCTGTATGGCAACCACAGTGATCATGTCAGAAAAGTTTTTGTTAGGAGTCATTGAAGCTATGGCCGGGGTCTTGTCCAGACCCGGCACTTTACCCGTTTTGAGTCATTCTTCTGCCTGGAAAAGCCCCTTCCTTGTAACAAGTGGATCTTTCCTCACAATTTGGGCCTGTAATTATTCGCCAGGTCAACTAGAAGGCTGGTCCAATGGTCTAAATGCAATAAACTTCTGCATTAGAACAGACATCCTGCGTACTTTCTTTCTTACAAGCCTATTAAGGCAACTCATGGGCTTTCCTGTATTTCTTGTAGAAAATTTTTCTAGCAGTTTCTCTTGCTATTCCGGACATATATCTTATGTGCCGCTTTACTTTATCTGTAATCCTAGTAATATATAATAACCACTTGAAGCGCTTCTAGATCGTCGCCGGCTATGACTGATTCTCGTTTTGAGTTTTCTCCTAGCTCGGTCTTAGACTGTTCTACTTTGAGCAATTTTTTCATTCTACTAGTAATTTGGTTTCCAGCTCTGATTTACCTTCCGAGGCCTTCTTATTCAGCCGAGTGCTACTAGAAGTCGCTGTAGATCTTCTCCACTTTGTGCTTCTTCATAGTCGTGTACCCTGCGTTTTTGATTTCTTTCGTACCTCATTATTTCAGACACACCAGAGACGTTTTGCTACTAGGACTCTCCATCCATCAAGCCAGGTCACCTTGCATGTCGCGAAGTATACGAAGGGAGAACTCGCGTGATCTTGAAAGGTTGGCACGCCACATTGCTGGTCCTTGCGTGGCCATTCATTCTAACAGCTGCCGATTTCATGCCGATGGTGCTCATTGTCGTCTCAAAGTTATCACACTCAGCAAGGTCAGCCGGCTGACCTGTGGTGTTTATCAGTGTCGGGACCTTATTAGCAAGCAAATGAACCTACTCCACTTACCTGCATTTACATGCGAGTTTTTTCCGTGACCCTTCGAACAGGTTGTCGTACCTGTAAGATGTTCGTTTTGCACATCGTCTCATCACGGTCGTACCATAGGTGCAGTCCTTCAGAACGTTCTCCAATAATCATTGCTGGAAGCGTCTGTTCATGACAGTCTGATGGAAGCATTGAAACGCATTATGCCTTATCTTTCGACATCGCAAGCAACAGAGCACCCCGATCCATTCCATCATCTGGTGAGAAGTCCATTCTATGCACAATATGACTACCAGGCCCAGACTAGCTGTCAGCGGCGCCCTTTATTGGTTGTCAACGGAACAGTTTTTATTTACTAGAACGTTTCAGATAATTCTCCATCTTTTGTCACTTTTTTGTCACTTCCTCTTATACATAGGCTTCTACAATCGTCTATATCCGGCAGAATGTGGGACTTTTGCATGACGGGACCGATGAATAACGCTAAGGGTAGTAGGATCGTTTGAATTGCAACGTTCATGCCAAGATTTTGAATTCCCCTGCTTTTGAAATGACTTCTCGAGTTTGACAGATCGCGTGTACGATTTAAAATTTGCTAAAAGGCCATGGACATTAGAATTATAGCGAAACTAGCGAAACTGAAACCGGAGATATATATATATATATATATATAGATTCAAGTGTTATATATCAAAATGGACACCAATTATATATGTGTATATATACATATATATATATTCGGTGTTCATTTTGACTTTCAGCAAACTCGTATGGTAGATTTAGGAGTGAAAAAAGCGGTTGCAATCGTTTGGTAGTAAAATATCGTAGTGAGTAACACATTACTGTACCAGGAAATCTGCCCCCCGTTATCAACAAAATATGTTACAGAAACAAGAACTGCCCATGCACTGACGCTAAGAAAGGACCGTCAAGCTACTCCCGGATTTTTCACTCTCTCGAGGACCACATGGCATCGTAACAATGTAATGGTAGCCTATTTGCTTACTAATCTGAATGGCAGGTAGGGTAAGCTAGATGCAAATGCGGCATCGACATATGATGTTCCAGTAAAAAGTCCAATGAATAAATGAAGTGATGAATATAGTAGGTCCTTACCCTGTTCGATCCCTGTATTATTCGTACCGAGCCTGTTAATCCCTCTGATCTCTGAAACAACGGCGTTGAGGTAGTCTTAAGAGGAAGCTTAAAAATCAGCCCTAGTAAGGATCTAAGATTGTAAAGCCTATACTAGGCATTGTAGAATAAAAATTAACTGCAGTTCCTTTGACCGAGTCGTTAACCAAAATGTAGAATGTTAAGGAGAAACCCTGTCACCCTCAAAGACATTGATGTCCACTGTAAAATACGAAGGAAACAGATGGTTTAAAAATTTCTTAGACTTATGCAATTAAAAAAGTTGAATGATAAAAAAATGCTAATATTGTAATATAGCTATTGTGAGTATCGAAAGAACTATCTGAGTACTTCGATACAATTTATTAAACACTATGGATATCATGTAATGTCTGATAAAGAAAAAACAACCTGACAATAAAATGCGTTCTAAAATAAAAGGATTATGATGTCTTGTAATTCTAATACTGATAAATACTGAAATACTGATAAATCAATGAAGTAAGTGTCTTTTATCTTTCACGATTTAATGCTAACAGTTTGTGAATTTATCTGGTATCTAATGGCAGCACCGGTTTGTGCTGTTCAGTATTTAGATTTTAGTAGAAAATTAAGCGGATGTAGGAAACTCGATTCTTGGCATCTGGTTGAATTCCAGCGGTGTTCGCAGTTGCTGCACATAATATATCGCACATGTAATTACCAATCAAATCGTCATAGCACTGGATAAAGGTGATATTTATAACAGTGGCACAAAAGAAATACCGATGATTGATGTCCAATCCACCTTCATATTTCAAGTTTTATGCCCGTTATCGCCGTTAAGCATTCCATCAGACAACTAGCACCTAGCACAAAACGAAGCTTATCAGTGCTTGGGTTCGATCCATCTAACGGCAAACAAACATTTAGACCAGGGTCTTAATTGGAAACTATGCACATTTTTAGCTAAGCTGCTACTGTTCCCTAGATTCTTCATCGTTTCACAAGAGAAAATTTTAATTTATTGCTTTGTAAGGGCTTATCGGCGCGGTATAATTGAATTTCGATTAGGTAACTCGAGTTCTTGAGTCACAAAGGTTGTTGCGATATATCATGCAAGCTTTAAAATGTGCTTATCGGCTGAGATTCATGCTGAATGTCAGATGGCCAATACTCTACGGTAACGTGTGGTCCCGGAGGTCCCTGTACTCTTGTATTCGGATTACGCGTGCTTACTCTAGATGACAAACACGACCCTGCTGAGCACAACATAGGCTTTACCACGCTCACATGAATGTTGGTCAAGAGTGCTTGAATAGACGCAAATAAAACTTTGACATTGCCTTGAAGCTTATAGCTCCTCAAAAAAGCTCGAAACTGCTGTGTACTGCATTTTTCACCTACTGGTGAAAACGTATTTGAAATAAGCCTAATTCAACAAACGGCTTAATTCTTATTCGCTATTTTTCTTGACTACAGTACAACCAGCGCTTTTTAGCATAATATGTAAGGTGTGCTGAAATTGCACTTACCTTCTAGGCACTCAAACTTCTAAGAAATATTGCTTTGACCACCCCAGCTCAATACACAAGAATCGTTCCGCATAACACTTATTAGAGATTATGCTGAAGACGCACATTTAGATTCTTCACTTGTAGATACTCATTATCATCTGCAGTCTTTGACAGACAAGGCCACGGCGAAATCACTGAAAAGAGGAGGCAGCTTTGTCGACTGAAGATCAGTCCAACCGTAGCTTTTTTTGGAGGCTATACATGCAGGCGTAGACTTAAAAATAGCTTCATTAAGTATGAACGAAAGATGCAGTTGTGTCTCTTGCAAAAGCCGAAGTTGAAACCAAAGTTCTAAAAAGCATTAGTCCATTTCACGGCGAGGGAAGTGCCTTTTTTTACCTTGGCGTTCGATGTGTTTACCTGTCTCTGGTGGAAGTTAGCGTGCATAAAATTTTTGACCGCGGATATAAACATTCTTCATTTTATCGCGCATAAAATGTTACATATAGCGATGTCAAAAGTGAATATATGCTTCATACTAAAGTTATAATTAACACTACTAATATAAAAATATCAAATATTAGACAGCATAAGAACAATAAGTAACTTCGATTCTTAAATGAATAAATAAAAGAAGTTGAGCCTCAATATATGTATTTATAGATATGACGAGCACTGAAGAGCTTAAGTCGTACTTTATGGTAGTCTGAAGGCTCCTGGAAGATGATCTGGTGACAATATATAATAAAAGGCGAAGACATGACACTCGCAGATTTTTGCTCTTTTGTCTAAACTTGTTTGAAATTGTCGAATATTCAAAAAGACCGAAAGCGTATTGATTTTTTATCACAGAAAGTAACTTCACCAACACCAAAATTGAGACCTTTAATTACTTAACTCTATTTATAATTGCATTACGTGTACGATTGAAATTATGAAGTATGTTTAAATTTGCAACTTCAAGTTTTCGTTTATTTATCTAAAAATCGCAGTTTCAAACGATGTTGATTCGAAGCTTGCTTTAGTTCATAAGCTCTACGTGTAGACATGCTTTTACTAAAATTAATATACACACAATAACAGCCAAAATGAACGAAGTCGGAAGAAAGAAAAGTAGAAGAGAATTGTAAAAATATAGATTATAATAAAGAAAAGACGTATAAAAAAAAACGAAATTAAATTAGATGATCACAATTGTATCGTTAAACGTAATTAAAAAAAAAATATCGTAAGCCCTTAGCGTTGCCTATGCTAAAAAAACTTGCTCACTTGTGTATGTGGGTCATTTTTAGTCTCTGAAAATAACTTGAAAGAAATTAGTGCCCATATATCTGAAATGTATGTGTTTACGTGATAGACTTTGTAGACACACTGATCAAGAATAAAAGAAAGAAGAACAACTCCAGTTTGAATCCACGACGTTCTTGATTTAGCAACCACGCATTGAATGAACGAAAACCAGCCATCAACTTTCAAATCTTGCTGAGGCCTTTCTTAAAAAAGTATTAAATCGGAGCCTAAGTTTTATGTAGGAAATTTTTGTATTAAAAACTTTTGTGCAGTCCTAATGCTGTTAAAACGGTTTTGTTTAGTTTATAATTAATATTAGTTATTGTTCATTACCCACTAGTCTCTAATGAATATAAACACAGATAATCAAGGGCCTTCACGCAGAACGTGTCTCAAATAAATATGTAAAAAAAAACTCAAGCACCGTAGATATCATACACACACGTTTTGTTTTGCGCCGTTTTGTGGTATACCGCGGGTAGCAGCTAAATTCTGAAAAATACATAATTATAACAAGATCAAATTATCGGCCTACCTACGGTGAGCCACTTGATTGGGCAGCTGGTTTTTTTAATCTCCAGTGGTGTCAGCTAGATTTACTGTTGTTGATTTTTATTATGCAATTCTACTGTGACCTGCTCCAATACAGTGATGAAGACATAGTTGAGTTGCGTGCGAGCTTGTTGCCAAATATAGTGTTTAGAGTAACGGAAATATACTACGTTACTACCCAAAGGAAGACAGCTTATTATATACATGATATTATTTGGAATGGGTATGTTTCGCGATAAATGAATATGGATAAATGGAGACTATGAAAGTGATTTTTTCAACTTTGAATATATACCGTTTAAATAACAGATAGATGTCCTAGCAAATAAAGGGGCTCTACGGTCTTCTCTAAGAGCACCTTTCACTAGAACATCTCTTCCACTTTATTGTAGTTTATCTCTGCTGAGTAACGTAAGTGTTTTACGGGTTCTTTCATACCTACCATAAGTACATTTTTTAGTTGTCCGTCAACTAGACAGACCCTACTGTGAGCTATTGCTTCGAATAATACCAATATGTGAATATCTACCCATCCTTCACATAGCGCGCAAATGTAGACGAAGCTTTTCGATCTGGTGGACGCATGACCGAAAAATCCCATATCCCATGAGCACCTAAGTGAGGCACTGTGATACCAGATGGCTCTGTCCCTGTCGTAATGCCGGGCATGATATTCCTTACTGCTACTCCCAACAAAAATTTGGAAAGTTTCATTTTATATCGAAGCTGACACTCCTCAATGTGAATGTGCTTTTCACAGACTCGAACGGGGAACTAAAGAGCGCCCAGTTATGAGCCCCCTTGCCTGGGTTCCCGTAATTATACCTTTAGATCTAGTGTGATTAAATAAAATACGAACTTAATACCAACTGCAGGAAAAACACGTCTCCGCATCCGCACATAGCTTCTTAATAGCAACCGTGCGTTGAGCAGTATTGGTAAGTGTAGACTCACTAATGATTCGCTCAAACGCAAAAAAAATTAGCTACATAAAATTTAAGGGCGACAGAAGGCCAAAAGACTCAAATATACAGGCGTTTAGAGAAGCTCAAAAAGCGTAAAAGGCTCAACAAGTACTTCAAAATTAATCGTTTAGGCTTATCTAGACAATTACATTTGTAATAGATGGTCTCCTTTCGATTGCAACCGTTTTTTTCTGTATCACTAATTCGAGACTTTCCGAAATGTTTTTGCGGCATTTTAATGCATTTTTGATCCTCTCAAATCTAGACGCTGTTCAAGTTGTTTACTCAAGTGCAGACTCTGTTTTGCTTTTGGACATGGAAATTTTCCACTGATTTCTCGGAATCAGCATGCTAGGGATAATGCAAATTGTCGTTTTTGGGCAAAGAAAGAAGTTTGCAATTTTAGTCGGGTTTGTCTAGTACGAAAACATTTAACGATAACTGATCCTCGCTTATATTCTGAAGACGAAACCTTTTATTTTCATAGTTAGTTTGTGGTTTTTTTCTAGGAAGTATTACCTTACTTGCACCAAAAATAACGCATGAAAAGATCCTCATATGTAAGGCGCAGGATCCAAATTCAGACAAATCTGTGGGCTGCTCGTTCTAAAGGATATGCGTTCATCCGCAATCCATGGTGTTAGAAGATTGCCAGGTTTTTCTTAAACAAAGTGTGGCAAAAAATAAGCGTCATTTGCGGTACTTGAGTGAAGATCACTTCAGCACAATGCAATGTGAAACCTGCTTCCGACAAAAACAATGCAGACTTTATAATCGAGATTTTAATTTCTTACGATTGTTTTTTTTCGATCAGGTTGTTAGAAAAAAATGTACGTTAGTAAAGTGACCGAAATATAAGTTTTTTACGAAGTTCTTAGTTATCTCTCTTATGACATCCTACAGATGCATATGTAACCAATAAAACTATTTGATCGGCGTCGTTTGCTCCTCAGTTCTTATCTTCGATTCTTTTCTGCCGAAAGTCAAACCCAAAAATGATCGTTGGCTTATTCATGATCTAGAGAATATGCCTAATGTGGGTAAAAACAAATCTCCTAGCAATGTTCAAGTTATGAGCGTGGTATGCGGTAAAGAAGTCGTCATGGCATTATACTTCTTCCAGGAACGTATCACCAAAAAAGTTCATCTGCGTGTAGCTATTGTGTAACCGTAAAAGCTAAATTGTCTGAAGGAAAGTCTTACATCATGCAGAGTTAGTGCACCGATTAGTGCAGGATGGCCTGTTTGAGAATACGAGTATGTTCTAAAATAGCACGTATCGCCGCCAAATAGTTCAAGGTATAGAGCACCATCAAGCAAGGGTTCAACAAGTCTCAATACGACTCCGTCGATTTAATTGCTTTTGTTATCTAGAAGGCACTCGGAAAATCGCGAGGGAAACATTTAAGACAAACTTGTAAGAGGTTTGTGTATCAAAGTGAATATTTAATCGCCGTTTAATAGTATTATATTATATTATATATTAAATAATAATGATTGCTGAAAATTATACTTTTAGTATATGCGAAAATTTTAATTAAAATTTTCGCATAATAAAAAAAATAAGAGATCTACTCTGTTTAGGTAGATTGTTCAACTTTAGATAATCTCACTTTAGATGGAGTATCCTCCATAACATGTTGCGTTTTCAACAAACTATTGATGGTCCTATTTCATTCAGATAGATTTAAAGTCACATATTTTAGGTAATATGTGTCGCGTCGGTGTAGCTTTGAAAACAGATTCTATAGAAGCAGATATTGATAGGCCTTTATTTAGACTTAAGAGAGAGTGCATTGAGGATAAGTGAAATATCTACAGACATATTTTATATTTTATAATTATATTATAGGCATAGGTACTGTACAAGCCCATAAGATTTTTCCTGTTTATGGTCAATATGCGTTATCAGAAAAATTGGTCTAAGTATGGCTCTGTCACTGTTATTCTGGAAATTTCAATGCAAAGAGTGCCTCTCATAGTGGAAAACCATTTATTGTTGTTGAAAATTAAGTGAAGGAAAGTCTACGCGTGAGTAGATATGACACTGTCACCAAACATTCTCCATGAAACAGTTTAACATTATTTGATAATCTACAGATTTCATTTGGTCCATGAGAACTGAGTGTGGGACATAGTTTGTGGTACTTACAACAGCGCGATTTAAACGATTCAGAGCCATCCATTTATAACTACCATAAACCCCAATTTATAGAATCCTACATCTACTTCGTAAGTTAACTTTTGCCAAAGCCAAAAGTAGGCGATAAATTTGAACGTCGTTGCAAATTCTAGATTGACAGGGGTGTTCTACTTAAGAGGTCACTGGAAATAGTAGCCTTTTTTGTGTCGGGAATCTGAGGACACGCTTAAGATAGGCAGCTGGGAATCAATCTAGTCGTCCCAAATTTGTAAGAAAGAGGCTCTATATGATCTTATTGCCGAGGGCTGCTATTGGGACTATTTTGAGATCAAATAGTCGAAAGGCAGTAACGGCTGTTAAAAGGCATCGGTAATATTGCCCATCTGCAGTCTTCCATGACGTGTAATGAACAGCTTTTGCAGGAATTAAAAAAGTAGCCCCGGGTAAGGAAAATTGTTTACGTGGTGAGGGACGATCCCGCAATAAAAAGCTAGCTTTGGGACATAATTTGTCCTCCTTCATGAAATCATTGTCATTGCTTTCGTTAGATTAACAGTTAAGCTAAGGCCTACTAACATACAATCCAACTAACGCTTGCTGGACTTGAAAATGATATATTTGGTTTTCCTGAAGAATAGCAATCGTAAGTTTCAAAACTTTTGTGGGGTCCTCTCTTCTACAAAAACCCCAGGACGATATTCCTTAGTGGTGAATGGAAGGGCCTTACGCGTCGTCATGGTTTATCGGTAACGCTCATCAGGAATGACACCACTGACCTTGTCATTACTGGAGAGGCCAGCAATTTAGCACATTTTTTTGCAGTGTTATTCCACGAGATTAGTGGGTAAGGGTCTCCCTTTCACCTCTTCGGAGGCATTTATTGAAGAGCGCTGCCCAGCAAAGATATATGATGAAAGTATTCTTTAGGGAATTGTCCCCTATTTAGTCCGAAGCTGCTATCTTATAGAAATGCAGATCAAAAAGAGCCTAGACGATATCGTTATCAAAAAGTCAGCCTCAATAAGGTTTCTTTCTACAGTTATCCAGGCCGCTGCGGAAAACGGAGAAATATTTTAACATGGCAATAATCTAATTGATTGGGGTCGATGTGCCTATGTGGCACAAGTCCGCGTAGTCTGTCGGGGAAACCATTTGTATACTCAGCTTCACGAATCAAGTTTCGTTTTTGTTGTATGAGGTTTCCATGACTTCGAGGCATGTCTTTCGACATAATTATTCGATACGCTGCAACAAGTCTCATTCCGAGGTATAACTTCGCAAGGAGCATGCACCCTCTGTTCTACTAGCTAGGCGATATAATTCGATAAATCATGACGGGTTGCTACTGTAGACGGGTTAAAAATGACGATGCTGTACGAGCTACTGTAGAACATCATTCCAATTTCTGCGCGTAGCCTCCGATACAGATGAGATCCGGCGTACGCAGCACATTACCAACGTGCTAATTCAATATTTCCATGCGTCGCGGGTAAAGCTTTTTCTTTTGCAAGAAATAAGAACTCGCAGCTTTAGATCGATGGCGATGGGGCCGTGAATACGAAGGTGGGCTTTTTCTCTGTTTAACGGCACTTACCAAAAAAGACTTGTACACGCATACATTTGTCACGGTAACATCGATGACCGAAATTTTATGGTGACTTACCTAGGTCAGTGTAAATGAAGTGTTGATAACCCACCAACCAGGGTCGGTTAGGGCTTTGCAGAGTACCTGAGTGTAGTTTGAGGCTAACTTAGCCAGTCTTATGTTAATGTAACCGTAAACAACAAATAAAGAGGATAGCTGCACCGCGGGCAGTCAGCTTAGCAAGTTTTCGATAGGGATTGACGTCGACTCTGTCTACCGTGGACTTACGTAAATGACTGAGTTACTTTTTAGGCCCCTTCAAGGTAATTACATTATTTTGGTTAAGGTTGTCCAACTCAAACTACACCACTGCGGCATTCGGTAGTATTTGCTCCTTTCTGAACAGGGCAGTATGAAGTAGAAGCTTGGCCGCTTGATGTGGCTGTAGCCTACTTCTTAGCCAGGCTCAAAAAAGTTTGTCGATCAACGCTGAATATTTAAGAGGCGATAATCTTGCTATATTATCGGTGTTTTATTGAACTTGAAGTGCCGAAAACTTCTGATTCAATGGGGATCAACCCCGATTTTTGCCGCATGGGTAACTCCTTACTCGTGTCGACTGCTGGCTGGTACGAATCGTTGTTGTTGTATACTCAGTCTATGTAAAATGTAACTTGGGTATATTCCAAAGGTTATTCCATTGCACAGATTCCAATACTTATAACACGATATATGTTGAACGTAGGTCTTCGGCATTGTGCGGCTAGTTGCGCTAAAGCTTTTATAGTTATATAACGCAGTATAGTTTGCATTTGTTCGTTCATTTTAGTGGATACTTTTTTGTGGTTTTGGAAGAGATCTTCGCATTGCCTTGATTTTTTTATTTATTAAAATAAATATTTTGAATTCTATCTTGGAGGAAAAATAGTTATCTAATCGACTCGATCTCGTGCATAAACGAGCTCGGATGAAACTTAAAGCGACTCAGAAAAAATCAGCTCGATGTGACTACTGTGCGGGTTTACTTGGGCTGTATAGGCTCATGTATATATATATATATATATGTATATATATACATACCTATAACTGATTAAGGTTTACACGTAACAATCGTATTCTGAAACGCTGGTATGAACTTTCGATTTACTTTAATGGTTTTACCTCCTAAACATACTTCTTCCGCAGAGGACGACCAAATTCTATCGAAATAAAAAAGTTGGTTTAAAACATGAAATTTACCCATTTAATACAGAAATGTATCCATCCAAGCAATATACCTCGAGTTTACCTCGATTACACAGTTGATAACATATCTTTTGTTCTTCAAAACAACCATTAATTTGTTTAAATAGATTTTTATAGCCACTCTGATTTATTTTCGAGTCTTTCAAATTAAAAATTTATTAGGGATCTTTAGGTTTCTTCCTCGGACTCTTCTGGAGTCGCATGAAAATTGACAATTACTTAGATGGTGGATTTTGGATAAAAAAGTGAGATTTTGATCGCGATGGAGGTTTATCCAGTGCAACGGTATCGGGTAATATTCTGCTTTTCGCTCGAGTTGCAAAAAACCACGCATGCTTTTCTGCCGTAATGAGTTTGAAAAAAGCTATGTTCCTTCTAATAATAAAACTGGAGGAATCCACCTAACAGTATCATCGAAAGTAACGCAACGAGGAAACCAGACCAATACACTACAATCAAAAACGCTTCTATTATATGGCTGAAATAGGTTCATTACAATTCATTTATCTTCAAGAGCAATCGAGGCACTTAGGTTACTGGCCCATATAGCTTTCCTAGATGACGTTATATGATCCACAAATGGCATTATAGGAGCTACAAATAATTTCTAATAATTTAAAGAAAGAAATTAGTCATTTAAAAAAAACGAAGACAAAATGCTTTTATCTACAAAAAGGCTAAGTGTCGTCAGAGCAACAGACGTTCCATACTAATTTACTATTATTCGAGAATACAGAAGAAGCAGCAGCAATGTGTGCGCCGATTTCCAAAGCTATCCGCGATTAGTTCTAATCTATCATTATAATAAAATCACCAAAAATTTTTTCCAAAAGCAACCTCGGGTACAACAACAACACATCTTATCCCGATTGCGAAACTATGATACCTTAGCTTCATTTAACATATGCACCAATCCTTACCAAGTTGCCTTGTATATTTAGTTTTCTTTTTAAATTAAAATCGACGGCATCCAGTTTATATGTTCGGCATGAAGTGGCCCATATAGCGTCGAGGATAATCCCGTTATATAAAATGTAACTTGCCTTCAGTTTGTTTTAAAAATTGAAAGGCAGGAACTTGATAGAAAATGATCCATTAACCAAAAACCATTATTCATAAAACCACAGGTTTTACGATAGCGTACATCAATAAATCAGGTGGTAGTCTTGTACGAGTGTCAATGGGGGACGAAGGGGACTAACGTAATTTTGAATAACGAGTATTCGGACCTAGTTTCGTAGCCCCAAACGTGTGGAACATACTGCTTGAAAGCATTAAGATTGGGTTACAAATATTGGCTTAATGGTGAGAATCCCTTCTATAATTCTTCTAAATAAAGTTAATTGCGTCCTGAGGAATCTAATTGCACATTTTACTAATCAAAGCGGATACTTCCCCGTTAGAAACAAACACCCTTCAATCAATTTGGATGTTATATTGCGGCAATTCAGTTGAAGTTGTTAAATATAATTTTCGTTCAAATTAATTGGAAAAGTGTATATGATTTGCAACTTATACTTTTTTAAATTCAATACTTCTGACAGAAGATTTGTCATCAGTAGTGTCTTAGCAAAATAAGAATCGTAGCTGTAAGTGTCTCCATCTATCAGTAACAAGCTAGAATCATGTACAATTTTCATGTAACGGTTTTCTTCGAGGCAAGTCAATGCTTTACTGTTGGCATCTTCAGTAGTCGCTTACACTTCTGTGAATGAAAACTCCAAATGTAACTGGTGTGACATCTTCTTCGATACCTAAAACCTCGCGAAAGCGCAAGCCGCAAGGACTGTGGCTCAACGCCTTGAGAAGCTCCTGCGTTTCAATTAGTATCTCACATCAATAGGTTCACACGAGTAGCTTATGAGTCTTCGCATTAAAGCATGATTGTTCCTGTTACAAAGCTGAAGAAGGAAATAACAGACTACACGAGATTCTTCAGAAAAAATGAGAATTAGAAAAGGTGCCCACAGCTCAGTTGCATTGCAACTTTCGTGTTGTTAACAGACTGACACGACTCATTTCGACTAAAGCTAGAAATGAACTTCTCATCGAGAGGGGCTTATTGGAGTCACGAGAAGTAATGAAAGTGGTGCAGGATAACGCTTGGTGACGAAAACAAATAAAGCAAATAAGTTACAAAGAAGGTGAGAAATCACGAGGCCTTATGAGGGTGACTGATCAAAACACTGGATGATCCTTTTAGAAGCGTAGACTGACTATGCCCTGCTAAACGACGTATACAAAGTGAGCCCTTATCTAAGACAGGGACGCTTCAGGTCTGTATTTAAAGCTGTAAGCCGACCTTTTATGAATAAAGTTGGTGTGATAATAGCCAAAGGAAATAAAGCCCACTTGTCTGAATAGAAGCTTTGCGCATCTCTGACAGCAGCTATACAAATCCATCCAGGAG
The DNA here is from genome assembly GCF_002443255.2 of Varroa destructor. NCBI lineage: Eukaryota > Metazoa > Arthropoda > Arachnida > Mesostigmata > Varroidae > Varroa > Varroa destructor. The sequence continues at coordinate 4,147,676 of NW_019211458.1, forward strand.
GAATGTCGGAAGAGTATTAAAACATTGTTTTAATAGAAAACAATCCCTTCCAATAGGCCGAGTGTCCAAGTAAGAGCTATATGTCAAGATGCAGGTCAACGACCAACAAATGCAAATTCTGATTAACGCAGAAGCAACGCGTAATGTGGTCCTTGAATCATATATAATGTTCAGCAGAAAACGGCAGCATAAAAGCACATACAAATTACGAAAATACAGTCATATCTAAAACGCACGACAACTCGCAAGCGTTGTTGGGTGAACAACGCTCAAGACCAAAATTGCAAAGGTAAAGCAACCTGCGAAATTTTAAATGAAGAATAAAACTGTAGAGACATTACCTGCAAACGTTAGTCTTGAGTTAATTCAAGTTTTAAATGAAATAAAGTGCGTAAATATACTAATAGAGCAGGACAAGGGTGGCTAGATATACTAGTAGACAAGTACAAAGACATCTTCAAAGGCATGGGGATCAAGGACCATTATCGAACAGCATAGGCTTTATCTGAAACGGCATATCAACCAAACATATTTAAGCTTTGTCTAAAAATATCATAAATCAATCCGTAAGTCACATCATTAGCAGTGGACGATTGATAAGATAAAGGCTATATTAGAAACGCTGCATTCGAAAAATACGAAACAAATTACCAGTGTGTGTAAACTACATGCTCTCATTTTTAACCTATCCTTAATTACACAGCCAGTGCGCAGGCTACCAAAATTAGTAATAATAAATAAAGCCTAAATTGTAAGAGAAGTCGAATTAGAAAGATTAAACTGGAAGTATTGATGCTATATAATAATCGGATACTAATTAAAATAACAGGGAGGCTTGCTTCGTAATAAACAGTTTGAACAACTCGCCAGTAAGCCCCTAGGGTAGCATATTTTGAATTGGATGATTAACCTATAACTAAAAATAACGTAAACTTGAGATTATTATAATATTAAAAAGTAAATACAAAAAAGTAGCGATTTTTTGTTTTGAAAAATTGAAAGTGAATGGATAATCGGAATAATAATATTAATGAAATAAAAGGAAAGAGATAAAAATTTACTGCAGGTATTTAATTCAATTGTTTTAGAGAATATTTTAACCGCATGAGAGAAAGGTTGTGTTAATTCTAAGAATATGAGTTTATTAAATATTTTACCAATAGTAGACGCAGGCGACGTCGGATTTGGTGTGTTACAATGGAACGGTAAACCGGTAGCACATATTCCATATTCGTTAACTGCAATTAATTTATGTAGTAATACAGAAAGAGTGCCTAACCATTTTGACAATAGGCAAAAAGTTTGATAACTGTATATCGTCTTGAATGGAATGATAGTCCCAGAACTCCCCAATGCTTACATGCACCACTTAGCAGAGAACTACATTAAGAAGGTTAAATCGTATAGCGGACCTGTTGAGTTCACATTTCGTACCGATAACCAAGTTTCGATATTAAAAATAAAACAGAACTGAACATTGTCTCCACAACAGAGTTTCGAATGCCGAGACATCACACTGTAAGGCAATATAGCTAGAGCAAGTTAAACAAACTAGCCAACCAATGAAAAAGATGCTACAGTAGAGGTAGTCCTAACTGGGGTATACGGAATGGACTCGTAGTAGTTGATTGGCTGATACAAGCAGTAACAATTCCATATAATCTCCAAGCCTAATATATGCACTGCTTCCTAGGCTACGATATAGTGAGCTGGAAGCCGGAAAGGTCTAAAGATTTAAGTAGAACGATGTAATGCTTACCAAAAGCATAGGGCAAAACAACGCTCGGAATCATTAATAAACCACAGGTCAAGAAAAGTGATTTCTTAAGACTCTTCTGTCAGAGAATATAAGGCCTATTTAATCGTAGTAAACAATTATGGTGACTTTTTAGAATTAAATGGACTCTAGGGGACACGATAACAGAGTGAATCACCAGAAGGACCAGTACCGACCTGGTATATACTGGCGCCTTAGCGAAATATACACAGACGCAAACGTGTTTATTTTCGTACCTGGCAAGTAACGCACGTAGTCAGCACGCCACACGAATAGTGGAAATGATGATAATGCCGTCTAAATAGTCAAGAAACAGAACAAGGAACACTTCAACACACATACAGCTCCGTTGGAGCGGTGAGTAACAAAGCAGTCAGATCCGGTAGTTTACCAGCTAAGAAATTCTGCAACCCTATTCTTTCCTCGATACTGTCAGTATTGCAAACCATTATCAGATCACCGAAATAACTGTAAGACAGCAGAAACAATTATACCGGAGTTACGACAGAAACACAACCAAACTACTCACCCAAAGTAACTGATGCGTATGAAATTTACAAGTTTTTCAAACAAATTGCGTTGAAGAGCTGAGGTGCATTGAGACTGAGGTGCAGATAAAAGAAATGGGAAATACTTGATAATGATACTTATTCCGACTGCCACAACGAAGAGTCCTGATTTCATAAAAGCGCAGCGGTCAGTCGAGCTCATAAAAATCATAGCTAAAAGATCAAAGCTAACGAAATGAAAACATGTTTGCTGCAACGGCAAGTTCAGTTACACAAGGTTAATTTACAAGACTACACGAATCGCAGCACCGCATGGCACAACAGAGACCTGACCATGACCCAATATAAAAGAGGCACGCACTATAGTTTGTCCACAAAAAGCAACATGCATGCCTTGATACAGGCAAGCCGACAGCCGAAATCAAAACTGGCCGAGTATCGACCAAGAGAGCTGAAAAGGCAGTAAGAGATTAAGAAATACATATAAATCAAGAAAAGAAACTGTTGTAGAAAGCAGGCTTATTCGGACAGAAAAGTAAATGATACATATACTAAAAATGGAGCAATTGAAGGTAGCGCTTGAATGAACATAGTATGTTAAAAGATTTGAAACGAAACATTTTAGCATTTGAGATAAGATATGCGATGAAATCACAGTTTATAGAAACATCAATAGTTATAAAAAAAGGACAAATAAGACAATGTCATACAACACACGATAAGAGAAGTGCTTTAGGTACAATGAATTTAATTTCAATAATACCGATTTTAACAATATATTATGGCTCAATTATATATATTGTTTAAGCATATACATTGCTAGAGAACAACAGTCGACATAAGTTCAGAGATGTCCATGTCTTAGTTGCATCCAACCTCTGTGCCACCCTCACGTCAGTAATATTACATAAACTTTAGTAAAGTGAGACATATATATCGTCCCAATATCTATCTTTAACACAGCAATATTATTAGAGTCGTTCTGAGAGGTTAATCCTAGACTCGCACTAGATTTAGTCCTCACCAAAATTCTCGTGAGGCAATTAACAACAAGATTATTTTATTTTGGGAGCTTCATGTTAGCTAACTCCATCCACTCTACCATGTTTGCGATAAAATCATTGGCTTTGGTCTTAAGTCTGCGAAGCATATCGTCGCGGTTTAGCGAGTTGAGATGACATTTGGCCGAAGCATTTGAAGGCATCGCATAGCGTAATGGCTAAGAGAAGCCCACATAGGGCCGCGTCCTGAATAATTTTTCATCTAGTAACGCGAAACTTCCATGTTCGAGAGTCCTTGACAGAGAAAACAAAATGCCGAACGATCTTCTGGGACTAAATTGATTATCCTGTAAGCCCGCACTTTTACCTATTAAAACAGCAACGTGATATAGTGGAAAATTATGAGCAAGCCGGCCATATAAGGGTTCAGACATCCTACGAATTTGCGCTGAGTGAGCTCTAGCCTTATGCCGCCGCTGAAAAGTCAAAAATGATCGTTTACTGACGAAACAACCTGTTGCTGTGGCATTCAATAGGACCCGTTTTGTGCACCCAAAAATGGGAAGTCAGCGCTCGGTGTAGCCCTCATGGATAAATGCCTTGATTTTCGTATCGTATCGTTTATACCCAAGTTCATGTATAACTGAAAATCGCTTCGAAGCAACCCTCATATAGTCGAAGAGAGAACTGATTGTTGATCTCTTCGGCAGAACAAGCGTATAAGCGTTACGGTAATAGACCATGCTCTCGTTGAACTGATTGAGAGACTTCTTTTCATCCGTTTGTATTACTATAAAATAAAGATGTGAGCTGATTTGAAATGCAGGAGGAATTGAGGATTAGCGTGTAGTGTCTCCAACCAACAGGGCTGAGCTTCACACTTGGACCGCATAAGATAAGCATTAGGTTCTTATGGTGGTGCTCGTACGTAAGCTATTATACTCAAACCGTCTCTTCCTTCCGTTCGCTGACAGATGTAAGAGAGTAGCTTCAATGATTTCGATAGCGTCCCGAAGCCACAGACGTTTGATACGAACTGTCTTTAGCATCAACGCGCTGCAAACTCCATAATTTAGAGAGCGGCGCAAATTTGTGAGGATGATTAAAGCGGTCCGCCGATCGTCTTTTCAAAACGTGTCTTGAGAATCATTAAACCATCGGCAATGCAATTAGCATTGCAGTCTGCTTCACGATTTTATAATAATTTACACTAACAAATGTGTGTGAGCTTTGAGGCGGTAGACTATCAAAGAAAGTTCTGTCTATGAGCCGATGGCTCTCCAAAGTTCAATACGAGTTCACGACTCAACGTCTTTGGGGGACATTTACTAGACTAATTCATACAAAATTCTTAAGAATACTTCACCCGTGCACTCCGAGCGTAGACTTAACTGTACTCAGTCAGTACTAACTAGGTGTGTGAGCTTTCTAATGTTTCGTGTTAAAGTCAGCCTCATGTAAGAATATGTTAGGCAGTTACTTATTAACATAAAAATAAGAAAGGGTAAGGTGTCACCCGTATCCAAAAACACAACGGGACAACTCATCTGCGAGACGGCCGCAACCGTTTGGCTTAGCTTATCGGTCAGTCGACCCATGCACGCATGTGTAATGGTTCCGGATACGGCGCGTAGCACAAATCAAACGAGTACCTTTACACCGCTCCCGTTCATCGTTTTTCACATGACATCGTTGATGTGAGATGTTCGATGTGTACCGCGATGTGCCAACTGGCATGAAATGGCCACCTCTTCTTACTGAATTAACTTATCACAAATCCGATTGTCGAAACTTTGCTTTTACGTGATGGACAATTTCTGCCCTTACTGGGGGGGGGGGGGGTCTTTTACTTGGGTGACAGCCACCGCCCACATCAACAATCTCCTTTTATTGCTATTGGGTACATATGTTTATATACAGACGGCCTTCTGAACATACACAACTTCAACATGACACCAAGAGAAAAAATCGGATCTATTTATATAAATATTCTCTACAAGCCTGAATGTGTGAAGATTTTACTTTTATATAATCAATGAAATAGGCTTGGCTTTTTTGTAGCAGTCATCCGCTAGATTTTAACCAATTTTTTGCATACAACTTGCGAAGTGTATAATTTACATAAATTTGTTTACCATTTGAGGATTCTCGTAGTACCGTTTGCTTATTTGGTACTCCTATAAAATCGGGTCCCAATCCGGGAGGCCATTCAATATTACCTTGAAAATCATAGTCGAGGATTTTCATAATGTCTTACGTTTGGAATTACTACTATATTACTGAAGCCATATGTTTTGTTTATAAGGTTAATATTTTTCGAGAATTTAGAGTATAAGAAAGCTTGAAATCATTCCCTCACGGTTGATATAGTTTATAACTGCGTCAAAAAAAAATTATGCCTTCTGTTCACATACTGCACTCCACAGTTCGTTAGGAGCCTGTTTCATGGATTAGTCTTTTTCATAAACTTTCCTCGTGCCATTTACACCTCTCGTAAAATGCGGTGGACAAACTTATTTTTTTCTAAAATGGATCGATGCCGCCACATGGGGCCAGATGGATATGAAAAAATGGTAAAAAGCTGGGTGAAGCAAAAACTGGCATGAAGAAGTCCAAAAAAAAAGGACTGCCTTACAAATTTTGCATTATAAAAACTCCAACGTATGAAGTTTCCAGTAAATAAAGAGCTACGTAATACGTCGTTTTTTTCTGTGTTTTTTTTTGTTGACGCAACCTTGAGGTTGCAGAAAGTGTTGAATGCGTTTAGCCGACTTTGTGACGGTCATTTTATATTCCCATGAATCTGCCTGAGCATTATTATTAAATTGGATACTTGAAGTAAAAAAAAATAATATTTTCGTAGTCCGCATATTCGAATTGGACGGTACAAATAGTTGTTTCGAAAGCTTCAAGTCTACCCATTGGCCATCATACCACGGAACATGTATATGTTCAAACGTTCATCGAAATTTCTTGGGATTGTGACATAATTTAACCGTTAGAACGGTTGCCATTTCTATATTCACTTGGGCATGATTTGAATTAAGTATATTTAATGCCATGAAATGGCACCTGATACACATGAAATAATTCACGTCATGAGCAGCTTACCGATAAGGTATTTCGAAGGGCTACTCAGGAATTTTCTTAAGGCTACAAAATGATCAACGTCGGTAGCATTCTTCTTTTTCTTGCGTTTTTGAATTACGTTTTCCATAATCGATATTGGGCCACCTCACCATTGAATACATCAGGTGTGGAATCAGACTGTTCTGATCACTTGTTGCTGGTAGCCATTCGCTGGGGTTGCCTGTACACTGCAGCTGTTTTCTCTGTTGTGGCCAATCACTGTAGGCACGCCTTAACTGTTGTCCGTTATTCGAATAATCGTAGTGGGAGCAAGCATGTCACATATGCGTGACATTGAAACGCATTTTTACCATGTCTACCACATTAATTTATTTCAGTATTTGTTTCACTTATTAAAAAATTGGGGTGGTTAAACGTTTTTTCGCGAAGTCCTCTTACCCGTTCTCATGTTTCTGCAGTGCATTACTCATTATGTTCGCTGTTGTGACGAGTGAATGGCTGCTCCATTGTGACACTCTAGTGTACGCCTGCATCATACAACTTTTAGCCTGTGGGTCCCCACTGAAACAAGAACCTAATCATTGTGTTGGTAGGGAACTATGGTCAAGGCTGGACAAACCGTTACAGTGTCAGATCACAACGCACAGTCATACAAGCTCACTTCAGAAAATGTCACAATTTTAGTAGCATCAATCATATACTACACTCACGATCCTTGTCACCACACCTAGTCGTTGCAGTCGTGATCACATGGTTCTTTACGAATACAAAACCCGTGCTGCGATTCCTCGCGTTGCAGCTAGCTACAAAGAAAGATACAAGGAAAGCGTATTGAGTGTAATGCCGATTTTATCGATACTATTACCGTCGCCAATCAAACCAACAGGACTGTGATCCACATTGAACAACGCCTAGCGTAATGGCCCGTTTAGCAAGGACGATCTTTCTTTACGCCCGTGAATTCGTAAGGATTCTCTTGACAAAACATAGTGCTTCCTTACTATGTTTTCCTTCGAAAAAATGACGCGTTTAGACCCTATCCGGTAAGTCAACGCGTTTAAATCCTAAATATTTGATCTTTTTACCATAGTTTAAGCAAAAAGAAACTGCCAATTCCTTGCTCGGTCAATGCAATACAGTGAAGATCTTTTATGCAACTTTATCTTTCCTTTTGGACTGGTCTGCGTCTTGGATGTTCATTGTAATCCCTCAGATTTAAATAAAACAGTTTCTATCTGAATAAAACAATTTATCGTCGTAGTGAAGTCCGTTCACTAATTCAACTCGCTTTTTTTCAGCACGTGAATTTGAATAGTAGTGATTATGGAAGGTATGCTTGTGGCTATGGAGATGACATTGCCGGTGCTCTGTCATTATGACCTAATGCTATCTTCACTATAGGACTGTTGTCCAGTATTTCTCATTTGACTAATATGTTTTGCTCTAATAATAATAAATAAAATCTAATAATAAGAAAGACCTTTTCTATTCATATAAATAACCATGTTTAAGTAATCAATAGTACGGTCGTTTTATATTTGAATGGTAAGGCGGCCACCACGTTAAGATACTGATTTCCTCCGAATAGTAGAAAGAAATTTAGAGCGTCTAGTATCGTCCGTCATGTTAGTGAACGTCGATTTTCTATTATTATATGTAAAGCGAATTCCAGTACGTAGCGAAATGCATAATTAGATTCAGCCAATTAACCGAAGGAAACCATTTGACAGTGGTCCATTTGAAGATATTTATGAATTTGTACAATAAAACTTTATTGTACATTCCATACAGCTTACAAGTTCTATACGCAAACAGATGACTGTTTCTACTTGTTAAATTACGTTCTGCCTAAGAAAAGAACTTCCGCAGTCGTTTTGAAATTTTTCAGTGAATCGCCTAGTTATTCTTGTGCGAACCCGAGATCCTGTCTGAATGTTGAATCGGCAGATTGTCTTGAGGAAATCGACGATTATTTTAATCATAACATATTCCTTGTAATGTACCATTCTGAATTCACCTCTTTCAAGAAATGCTTTATGGCTGTGATTAAAAACACGCTGAATTTTCGCGGCTTTTAAGTGTACAGTGTTTGTGAATTAAATTTAAATTAGCGTATTGAACCATAAGCAAATATATTAAGAGTCGATACAATCTATCTCTATGTTCAGATAGTGCTGTATGCACTGGTTGATTCATTCGTTTAATCTTTGAAAAGTGGTACTTTTTCCAAACCCTCAATGCCATTGGAAAAATATTTTCTTCTCTCATTTGGTTTGAGATGGAATATTTACTTCTAAGGATAATGAAGGTCTTACGTACTTTGTATATAGCTTTAAATATTTGGATAATGCGATCATCAAAGGTCAGTTACACTGAATTATAATCAGACAAAATATACCGAATAAATTTCGAATTTGTGAAATCTAAAACATCAGGTCTATGTTGACTACTAGATAATTCCACTAGCGCGTCCTTACGCGAATTTAGGAAAAGAGAAACACCCAGTTGGCTTTTAATAAACAATTGGTAACTTCGTCAACACTAACTAGCGTATTCATAGAGCTGTTACTCCGAGAGAACTGTAATCAGTAGCATTTTGGTATTCTTTGGCAACATGTGTACATTGTCATCCCTATTGGAGCAAAAAGGTAATTCTAAGAAACGAACCCGTCCTTAAATTGCTTATGTTATTATGATGTGCAGGTTATTACTAGTTGATTTTCCTAATGGAGCTTTTATATATATGGCTATTACTCTAATCCATTTCTACAATCATGTTTCATTGAGTGACATCGAAAATGCTGAAATAATACGAGTTCAGCCTAGACTGCTCCACCAAGGAAGCACAATGAGAGAAACATTTAATCATTTTACCTGAATGACAGATACATGGCGAGACTTACAAAAAAAGAGTGGTATAGTATATCTTATTCTTTTTATTAAGTAGTTCACTTAAAGTATACAATAAAAGATCTTTGCTGAAAATATGATGCTTTTTTATAAATTTTTTTTTTTGAAATTACTTAACTATCGCCAGAATTCCTGTTCATTTACCAATATAATGAGGAAACTTTTAGAAAAATCAACTCGAATGGCAAATAGCCATTGGACTGAAAATTAAAATAGCATTCGAAACCTCAGTCTTTTAAAAAGATGCATCTATTTGAAAAGTGTCTTAGTTAAAAGAAAATCGTTGAAAACAGAAAGAAAAACGGATGCACGCGTTTGTAACGCTACCTTGTAAGATAACGATTTGAGCACAGCCTCATTAGGTATCTACTTTCAGGTGTAGTAATGCGCAGTGACCATTCATATCCTCTATGAAAATCTGAAAAATATTCTGGAATCGTTGAGCTAAAACTTTCAAAAACTGTAACTGAAATCGCTTTAAAAATTAGAAGTAAAGCACGTCCAAAAAGACAATATGCAACTACCAGTGAGGACGACCAGAAGGATAAGTACGGAGATTTTTTACTGAATTTGGTAGGAATTTAACACTGAATATACTTCTCTGCAATGCATGTATTCATTCAAGCCTTTCCCGATACTTTAATTCGAAGTAGTTTTTCATATCAAAAGGGTATTAGCTCGAAAATTCATAGGTAAGTGAATAAAAACCAAATCACGTAATTTTCCTATTATTAATTAACAGGAAGTATTCCATATGTTGAGAAACTTAAAAACATTTGAGTAAACCGCAGAAAACCAACTACCTATATTAAAAGCAAACTAAGTTAAATCAAACATACTAGAACTTATTGAGGCATACAACCTACGAAAACCTATAACGGAAACCTGGCATCACCGTTATGATAATTTTTTCACAATCGCTAATTCAAATATCATTGTTTACACTGCATTAATGGTGAGAATAATATTAACAGTAATTATTATTACTGTTTCAAATAGCGGCATGCTATCGCATGTTGTCTTCGAAAGGCTGTTATTAATGGTTTATATGTTACGTGAAAAAGTTCCCGTAAGTTCGTAGTTGATAACGTGTTTATCTGCTGAACCCAAAGACACGTGGTAGTCTAGGTTCGGCGTAGATACGCTTTGCTTTATGCTGGAAGCCCAAAAAGTAATGCCTAACGGCTTAAGTACCTGACATAAAGCACAAACAAAAAATTAGGTGAAAGAGTTGTCCTCCTAATTTTTTAGTCAGCTTAAAGGCCTTGTGGCCCTACATGTAATTTGCAATGTGAAAATGAGAATTTGGTTTTAGGAATTTTAGAATAATATTTGGTAGAAATCCATTTAAGGTTAGTGAGCAATCACAGAGTGAAGATAAAACAATGTAAGATAAGATGAAACACTTCGAGCGTTTACATAATATTCCAGGATATTTGTGCAAATCTGTTGTACTATAAAGTATATTATGTCGGTGTGTATGCATGGTCATGAGATTTCATGACATGTTACGATAAATACAGTCTTTTGTGGAGAAAATCAAGTAAGAGAACGGGGATCTGCTCTTGGCAGTCTTCTAAAGACACCTACGAAAGATAGAGACGTAGTAGAGTCAAAAAGATCGATTCGAAAGAGCGTTCGGCTTTTATCGACTAAAACTGGTTGGACTTGTGGTACCACATCCACTTGCCTGTTCATAAGTCAAAGTTGAAATCTTCAAATGCTTTGAAATGACTTTCGGCCATGTTTCGGTTACCAGAAAAGCGAACATAGATTACCAAAAGGGTGCAGGTGTCAATACAGCAGAAGACTTTCAAAGACCATACGAGCATAGATCGAATGTAGGAACGGTGTCAAGAGCTTTGAGACGTGCGGGAGAGCATTAAAAATGATATGCGTCTTGGGCGACCTGTCAATGAACGAAAACGTCTGTTGCTTAAGATGTCAAAAGTTCGGACACAGCTCATAACCTTTAAGAAGGATTTGTAAAGAGAAAAGATGCCGAAAATGTTGAATCTCAGACTACATAGACAAAAAGGGCAAGGAAACAGTATCGCGCCACAGAAAAAAGGCGATCATGTGGTCAACATAGTAGGATACCTCAAGTACTGGAGCGTAAAACCATTATACGCAAGGACGCACGAAGTAAGATAGAGGGACAAGCATTTGAAACAACCGAGCTGAGACCTCTACGATAAAACGTTTAATGCCCTTTAAGGTAATAATTATCAGATATGACAAAATTCACCAACCTAAAAATTTTATAGTACAGAAGATGAACCATGCCCAAAAAAACTGAAAACGGCATCATTACATAAAATGTGTCGAAATTCATGAACTAATTAATCCAGATAAAAGTAAGGTATCGCAAATAATCCGATAATCACCGTGGCTCTTGTATTTTTACTTGGAGATTACTATAGAAAAAAGCTGTGCTGAAGTTGCTCATTTTTGCCCGCAGACACAATCGTTTTTTGAGTTAAAATTGGGCTTGAATTCTTCAAGAGCTTTAATATTTGAATCTATGAAGCTTCTACCATTCTTGCAGCTCGTGCCTAATCTGCAAGCGTCGAAAGTATCCTTACTGTTACGATAAGGAAACCTCTGGCCGAAAGGTTTGTGATCACTGCTTACAGTCCGTTCTCCCAAATATGAAGAAATGGAAGCTGCTGCTAAATTTCGTTGGCTTTTGGCTCCACCTCAAAGCGGCCTGACTAAGAAATTACATTTTCAAAACAGACTAGTTGACACCACTGGGCCTGTGGATGCTCACTGTGGGCTCGCCAATAGAAATTAAGAATGGCGGAACATGCGTGGGAATATCGGGTTTTGGTGGAGTATATTGTGTAAATCTTACATATCTGACTGTCGCAGTTTCTGGACAAATGAGCACCAAATTCACAAGCATAAGGTTCCAGCTACAATAAAGTAATCTTTACGAGCAAGTTGGGTTCAGTTACCTGTATGTAAAATACTTCTAATCAGTATTCATAGTACCACACGTAGTATTACCCTTTGTGGCGGTGTTCCGAAGGTTTCACCGCTTATAAAAAACGTATATGGGAATTTTCATAGAAACGTGTTGCATGGTTTATTCTAAAATCTTATAGGATACCCTAGTAGTACCAACGGTCATGAGTCACTCACAGACGATGTTCTTTGGGGGGTGCTTATTTGTCGCAAGAGGTACACATGATTAAAGGATGCATCATGGAAACAACCGAACTGTTGACTTCTAGTTGTTTTGCCTGTTGTTTTGCAACATGTAATCAATATAATAGGTATTGCTAAGGGAGAAAATGAGCTGTAAGTGAGAATAACGCTGCTATTGTAAACTAGAGGTAAATTAATTTTTTTTTTTATTTACAAAAAAGTTGTTAAAAGGTTCAATTAATTTCGTTTATACGTATTTTGATAATTGACGGAACTCTCTTCCTTCGACATATTATGAAAGCTTTATTTTTAGACTGAATTTTTATTTTTCTTATATTATATATTTATTAGATTGAATATATATTTTTAATAATAAGATAATATATAAAAAGATTTAATTATCGTATATATACATTTATTAACTTATTACTACAATTACGCAACTATTACCTGTATCAATTTATAACTATAACCAATAGTAGGTTTTCTTTTTTTAATTTAATTAACGTTAATTTTTGTTTAATATCTTGCACGTTCAACATTCCAGAAGCTTCTATGCTACAGCTTTATGTTTAATTTTTCGTTCACTCGTATGTAAATGTGGTTCTACAGCATTATTATCTCCACTATGGCATATACGTGCATTTCTTGCAGTGGTGTATTAGTTGTCGACTGCCATAACCTTAAAAAAAAACCTATTTTTGAAGTTCGTTGTAATAGATTCCTTTGCTTACCAAAACATTGGCGTTTGGTCGTATTAATGAAATATTTGAGCTTCAGAATCTACATTTAAACCTTAATTATAATAAATATAACACACGTGAGCAAAGGAGCTTGATTTATAGATTGCGATCAGCGTCCTTTTAAGGTAATCCTGCATTCTGCCCTTTCATCACCATGCGTTACCTTATTGTATAACAATAACTGTTTCTAAAAATTTCGCCAATCACATGACCATTAGAGTCAGCTTAATAAGTGAATACAAACTGACTGATTCTATTGCTAGAAGCGCTTATTTTAAAACTTGCCTTTAATTCGCTTACCCTAATGGCCTCCCACTGTCATCCCAAATATCGATTGCGAACAACCTTGTGCACGAATATTTAAAAATAAACTCTCATAGGCACTGAGTGACTACAAGTCGTTAGTCCTCTGATCCCTCATTCTCGCTTACCGACTACTCGAGGATATCCGCGGCTTTTCTTTTTAGAACATTTTATTTTTGTTTTTATTTGTTTTTTATTATTTTATTTTTTATTTTTTTTTGTATAACCTCAACTCGACCATATTTTTAACTTCCTGTGTACGCACTCTTTGCGCATTTTTATCATCATTCGAAGCAATAACAGCGCATAATCATATTATCGCTCGTGAAATTAAGTGTTATCAACGCAATAATTACCAACATTTGTTGGTTGCGACCAACACCTTTTTTTGGCACAACTAAGCAGACTAGACTAATCTGTGCTTGTTTCTTTCCCAACGGCCGAGTCGCCGATATAGCCTACCGTACGAAAGAATTATGGGCATTTATGCATGAAGCACAGATTACTTTGATTCCTGTTTTGTCCTTGAAACTCTTTAGAGATGATTTAATGCTTCATATGCCTTCGGCTTAGTCTAGTCAGGACGTGTAAGCTTATTTCTTCACACTGCCAACGAATTTGTATCAAAAAGCTCTATTCGCTAAAACTACCTCTCTCAAGCACGTTATCTTTATTATAGTGTGGTCGAGAACTAAATATATTAATTCCTCGAAATATTAATAAGGGATATTTATAAAATGAAAAATAATATTGTTTTTTTGCGAACGATTTTCAATATCAGTCAATATCTGAAATGATCGCACAGGTCTCGTATACTCTTACCCTAACTTAAAATTATACCCGGTGTTTCAGAGCAAGAGCTCCCTGTCGTACTACCGTATAATTCTGAAATATGGTCCCGTTGTGAATCACAAATCTATTCTTGATATAGCTAGATATAACTAGATAAAAAAATATCAAAAAATAGAGGGAACTCCTTTTTCCGCAATCTGCCAGGTATAACGTCCAGAAGCATTGTATGTAAAGTATTACTAATGTCAAAAACCACTGGCGCGCGATTTAAGTCTACCCATCACAATGGCATTTATTATTTGTACGACTTTCAGTAATCAGAACGTAATCAGAAATAGGCTAAAACTTTCATAATGAGATTCATTAACTGTTAGAAGGCAGAAACATTCGTGCGTACATATCGATGGCAATACCTCACTGTTCAAGTGGCACATGCGTAGGGTGTCGAATGCCAAGGTTCTTCGCGACACCTGGATATAGCCAAAGCCCTGGAACGTGACGTGATCAACACCGATGTTTCTACACAGCATTTGGCTGAACTTTTTCGATCTACAATATAGTCCTTTCGTCCTCTTCTCTCGAAACACAAAACAAAGTTTAAGTGTAGCTGCAGTCTCGCCCGGAGGGCCCGGATGACTCTCAGGCTTATAACCGAAGTACAGCCTAGTTCTACTTCTTAGCATTCGTTTCTAAGACAAGTTGTCGAGAAGCGTATACGTCACAAAGGCAGCGATACCTTGGACAGTTGGAGACGTTTTTGATTGCCGATGCACAGCTTTAACAATACAAATGGCTAATGCACTACAGTAGCTCGGCGGCTTCCCCGATTAACTCCTCGACTCTCATAAATAATTTTTCAGAAATGTTTGGATACGATACTACGCCCGCTGCCCTTTGTCATTGCAACGTTAGGAAAACGGATCTCAATACAATGTAATATCTTTGAACAGGATTTCACCGTGCGGTAACTGATGCAAGGTTTTGGGAGCTTAGGTAATAAAAAGCCGGTCCAAATAAAGCGCACGATGAGCATCTCAAATACGCCGTCGTTTTAGCAGCGTACTGTACGGTGCTATATATA